>NC_072461.1:25701845-26051107 GCF_027596085.1 Anoplopoma fimbria | reverse complement strand
ACCAGAGAAAAGAGCAGTGGAGAAGACGTGGGCAGCATGTGTTGACTAGAGTGTTAAAGGTAAATTACAAAGCCTCAGTGATGTTGCGTTCGTGTCATTGGGCCTGGATTCTTCTATTGAAGATTTTGTCAAAGATGTCTAAACCTCGTCAGTGACGGCTGAATCTCAAAGTCTGAATCAGTCTGACCTAAAGCTGTGTGGACACATATTTTCTCTCTGTATGCTTTAGGGCGGGCTTACTGATTGACAGGTCGCTGCCCCTACCAAAGCTGTGAACGTCGTCTCTACGAATTTAACCGTTTTACAACTTATTATGATTCAGATTCTTGGCCACGACCAGTTAAACCTTTTGAATCCACGCTGGTTGCCTGGCAACTGCTGAGCCAAAATATAGTTGATAAGTATCAGGTACAGAGTATCTCAAGATGAACTGTCCAATTAAGTGATTTTTGTCAGGAGTCTCTGACTTTGAGACGTTCAAGAGTCAACCATGATTTTATCCCCCAAATGTTTCCAACTATTTCACATTAATCTGAGTCATGTCTGCAGTTCTTTTTCTTTTATTATTGATTTTTTTTTTTTTGTATTAAGTACATCAATTAGACATTTGACTAAAAAACATCATACATATTAGATATACAAAACGACCTTACACACTTTTACGTTTTATAAAAACAATATTTACTCTTAATATATTTTAAAAAATTTTAAACAGTTTCTAGAGAAGGGCAGGACCTTGAAGTCCTCAGCTGGAGGTCTGAGCATCCAACACACAGTAGTTTATTATCATCTATAGGCATTATTGAGCTTTTTTTTGTCTAAATGATCCTTAATGTGCTCATTTTGAGGCTCGAAGCTTATCTGTCCCCACAAGGCAGTGTGTTGAGATCAATTTACTTCCTTAATTTGATATACTTCCTGTCGAGGTGGGACTGATGTAGCACAAACATAAATCGATGAAGTCACAGCTTGGAGAAAGGTCATTGTTTTGTTTTTTTAATGGGACCAGTGGACCACCTGTTTTATTGGAAAGAAATGTTGATTTACGGCTGTTTATACTGTTATAGGTAATAGATGATATAAGAAATAGCGTTGTCTGCATTTTTTGCGATTTACTATAAACAGAGCTTTAGTGAGTCTTGGAACATTTCTTCAAAACTGTTGTTTCATACAGGCGACAACCTCTACTTCTGCTAAGTGAAGCCGATGCAGAAGTGTCTTAAAGCTGCATTCTCTCTCCTGTCCATCAGGGGGCGACTCCTCTGGTTGTATAGAAGTCTATGAGAAAATGACTCTACTTCTCTCTTGATTTATTCCCTCAGTAAACATTGTAAACATGAGTTTATGGTCTCAATCTCTAGTTTCAAGTCTTCTTTAAGACAGCATGATGTTCATTTAATAAACTGCTGCCGTAACAATCTCCATTCTTCTGGTTTCAAGCTTCTTAAGAGATGCTGAAACCTGGCTGCTGTGGATTTACTCCCATTCAGCCACTAGAGCATTATTGAGGTCAAACACCAACTTGTTTATTGGCCTGGCCCGCTATTGGCGTTCCAGGTCATCCCAAAAGCGTTGAGATCAGAGCTCTGTGCAGGCCAGTCAAGTCAACCATATCTTTACAGACAAGCACAAACTGTTGCTACAAAGTTGGAAGCACAATGTCTACAGATGTATCTTTATTGGGACTTAAGAGTCCAAACTATAGAGAAAGGGGTTGTCCACATACTTTTGGCCTTCTTTTTTTTTTTGAGCCAGTAAATTATTCAAATTGAAAGTTGATCATATTACGTTTTATATTTAGCAGCTGAAAAATCTTGGACTGAACACTGAATGTTGTTTTTACAACAAATCTCTTCTACGTCATCGCACTAAAAATCTTTTTCTTCTTGCCCACTTTCCGTCTACCACCCACTCTTGCTGCTCCCATTGTTTTAACACTCCTCCACCAGGCTGGCCTGAGCCTTAGGGGCGTCAAGAACCTTTTTAAACCACCATCTGTCCAACCTCGTTATCATCCTCCTCCTCTTTGCGTTTGTCTGAACCCTTTTGAACTCAAACATCTCACCTCGCATCCTTGGTAACCCGGGCCTTCTCGAAGGAGAACTTGGGCAGGCCGCTGGAGTCGTAGGTCCTGGATGTGGGTTCGGCCGACACCCCGGATTTTGCCCCTTTCCGTCTATTGATGCTCCCCTTGATTCGAACGCTGAGGTTGGGGCTGTTCCTGACGCTGGCTCTGATGGAAGGAGTCCTGGACGACATGAAGGGCCCGGTCTGGTTCTTCATCACGTCCTGCAGCTTGTTGAGCTGGACGCACTTCTCCTGCAGCTCCTCGCTCAGCTCGGCCAGCGCTCGCGTCTGTTTGGCCAGCTGCTCCTGGAGACCTTTGATCTGCTGCTCTTTGGCACTGAGCTCCTCGTCTCGCCGTTTGCCCTCCCGCTCCAGCTCGTCCACCCGAGTCCTCAGGGCGTCCAGGGACGAGTTCTTGAACCCGTGATCTTTGAAGGCTCGGCTGTTGGATGTGGAGCCGTCCGTGTGTTTGTAACGCTTCGATTTCATTGAACCGTTCCCCATCTTGTCACCTGAGGAGAAAAAGGAGATTCAGAGTTAATGCTTTATTGAGGAGTTCATCAAAATGAGCTAAACCGTGACTTTTGGCACGGAAAGGTCTGTCTGAGGACGCTGGGAGTGAAGGTTTCAAACAAAAGAGCTGACTCTGCTGTGAGAGAGAAAACCGGAGGAAGAGCAAATCCGTGTTTAATGGTCAATGAGTGTCTCCTCCATTTATTATTCAGGAGGCAGGAAGTATTACGTTACATCAACAGTCACTCCCTATCTGCTCACACTAACAGTCAAATAGATGCAGTTCAGGAGGCTCACACAACATCACATTATTAATAATAATATAACGATATAATCCCATGTGTTTCTGTCCACATATTGTGTGTATCTGGGGGAATAAATGTCTGAGAACAATCCTGTTTTTGTTGTGTGGGACTGCCGCCCACTCACACACATACAGTGGACTTCATTCATGACATTCCTGCTGCCATACACTGAGAGAATTTCAGATGTTCTCAAACACTATTCTGAAAATCACAAATATATTTTATTCTGAAATTCACCTTATTTATTTTTGTTTTTAAAGCTTCAACTCTTTAACTGGTACATTTAAAAAAAAAAAAACTGTCCAGTATCACATTTACTGACGTTTCACATCATTTTAAGAATATTCCCCATTATAACCTTTTGTATTGCACATTGCATGTAATTATTATTATATTCCTTTATTGATCCCCATGGGGGAAATTCAAGTGTTGCAGCAGCTCAACTACACAGACACAGACAATAAATACACATACTATACAACTACACAGACAATAAATACACATACTATACAACTACACAGACAATAAATACACATACTATACAACTACACAGACAATAAATACACATACTATACAACTACACAGACAATAAATACACATACTATACAACTACACAGACAATAAATACACATACTATACAACTACACAGACAATAAATACACATACTATACAACTACACAGACAATAAATACACATACTATACAACTACACAGACAATAAATACACATACTATACAACTACACAGACAATAAATACACATACTATACAACTACACAGACAATAAATACACATACTATACAACTACACAGACAATAAATACACATACTATACAACTACACAGACAATAAATACACATACTATACAACTACACAGACAATAAATACACATACTATACTATACAACTACACAGACAATAAATACACATACTATACAACTACACAGACAATAAATACACATACTATACAACTACACAGACAATAAATACACATACTATACAACTACACAGACAATAAATACACATACTATACAACTACACAGACAATAAATACACATACTATACAACTACACAGACAATAAATACACATACTATACAACTACACAGACACAGACAATAAATACACATACTATACAACTACACAGACAATAAATACACATACTATACAACTACACAGACAATAAATACACATACTATACAACTACACAGACAATAAATACACATACTATACAACTACACAGACACAGACAATAAATGCATGTTGACAGAAGTTTAAAAAAAACAAAAGTAATTGGGTTAAGTTTGCAAATGAAAACCTCCCCTGATGGGATCGTGCACCTGCCTCGTCATTGCTCTGGTGTTCAGAGGAGATCTCACCTGCTTCAGTGTTCAGAGGAGATCTCACCTGCTTCAGTGTTCAGTGTTCAGTGTTCAGAGGAGATCTCACCTGCTTCAGTGTTCAGAGGAGATCTCACCTGCTTCAGTGTTCAGAGGAGATCTCACCTGCTTCAGTGTTCAGGAACTCACCTGCTTCAGTGTTCAGCCTTCACAGGAACTGACGGCTGAGAGGGAGAGACGAGCTGTTCTCTCATCAGCACCAGCAGACAGACGGTCCATCTATGAACACTGCTCGCATCCTCTCCTCCTCCTCCTCCTCCTCCTCCCTCTCTCTCTCTCTCTCTGTCTCTCTCTGTCTCTCTGTCTCTCTCTCTGTGCGCGTTCTCGCGTGCGCCGCAATCGGTGACTGGGCAGTCTCATAATACGACTTAATAATGTAAAATATATATATATATATATATATATATGTATATATATATATATATATATATGTATGTATATATATATATATATATATATATATATATATATATGTATGTATATATATATATATATATATGTATGTATATATATATATATATATATATATGTGTATATATATATATATATATATATATGTATATATATATATATATATATATGTGTATATATATATATGTATATATGTATATGTATATATATAAACTATGTGTATGGAATTATGTGTGTGTGTGTGTGTGTGTGTTGTGTGTGTACAGTAC
The DNA here is from genome assembly GCF_027596085.1 of Anoplopoma fimbria. Taxonomy (NCBI): domain Eukaryota; kingdom Metazoa; phylum Chordata; class Actinopteri; order Perciformes; family Anoplopomatidae; genus Anoplopoma; species Anoplopoma fimbria. Next base: position 26,046,149 of record NC_072461.1, on the reverse strand, counting down.
CAGTCAGAAGTTTAGACACACCTTCTCATTCAATGTCTTTATTTTCATTTTTTTATTATATTCTACATTGTAGATTAATATTGAAGACATCCAAACTATGAAGGAACACATATGGAATTATGTGGTAAATAGCCACATACCACATGTATATACAGTACCAGGGTCCAAGCCTCCTCTTGTGTCAACATACAGTACCAAACGTTTGACTGGTACTGTATAAAAGAAGACATACATTGTTTTTTTATATATATATATATATATATATATATATATATATATATATATACAGTACCAGTCAGAAGTTTGGACACACCTTCTCATTCAATGGTTTTTCTTTTTTTATTTTTATTTTTTTTCTACATTGTAGATTAATATTGAAGACATCCAAACTATGAAGGAACACATATGGAATTATGTGGTAAACAAACAAATGCTCAACAAACCAGAATATGTTTTATATTTTACATTCTTCAAAGTAGTTGAATGAGAAGGTGTGTCCAAACTTTTCACTGGTACTGTATATTTTTTTTATTAACCTTTTTATTTAACCAGGAAAACCTCCGTGGAGATTAAAAATGGTTTAAACAATTGGTCAGGCCCAGGCAGTGATATCAACAATGCCTAACATACAAACAACATAAGACCGGTAACACAAAGAATATGCCACAAAATTAGCATTTAACTGAAGTAACAAAAATCATGAATAGAAAGCTGAACCATGTCCAAGATTGTATTCTTCACACAAACTGAAGGCCACCCTAAAACAACTCAAGAGCTGTCTATATGCTAAACATAAATGACAAGGACCAATCCCCAACAATACCTTTTTATTATTATTTTAATTATTATGTTTTGTGAAGCAAGAAAAAACCACAGCAGGTGATAAAACATAACGAGACATCAGCCTCTTCTTTGTCTTTTTAATCATATATTAACAAAAATTAGACAAAGAGGCTGGATTCAGAGCTGCCCTATTAGTTTTGTCAACAGAAGCATCTAAATAGAAATGTAAATAAATAGATGAATAAGTATTGTTGTCTCGCATCAGAGGGATTCTTTTGAAGTGAGAAACCTTAAATTCATAAGCACCTAAACACAATTATTTCTTCAAATCAATACAGCTTTACTTATAGTTTATAGTAGCAAATGTTAGCTAATGGTGGCTAATCTTAAAATTTGGTTAGATGTTTCTGTGTTTATTGACATGATTCCGTTTTGATTTTTCTCTACTTGTACCAGTATTAGGTTTTTATTTTAGCATTTTCCAGTAGGTTTAGCTTCTAGCAACAATTGTCGCTTTTTAGTAAATATACAAAGGCTCACTTTAAAGCTTTTTTTTGACATTTAAGACAGTGTAACCAGATAAAAACATCAGACATATCATATCATTAAGCAGTTACTTTATTCAGAAAACACAGAGCAACATTATGGCTCATTTGGAGTATTTTTTGCTCCGGTTTCCTCTGCACCAACTCCTAAGAAGAAACGATTTATCTCTTTTCTGCCAGATGTTCCACTTTCTTCACCAGCTGGTTGATAACTTTGTCAGTTTACAGTTTGATGTCAAAAAAACCTTGAAGAGAGCGGTGAGAGTGAGCCAAAACAGCGACGTTTCAGGCTGAAAAACCAAAACAATGAGCTGAAAGATGCTAAAACGCTCTATAGAGCTAGGGGAAGTTTGCTGATAACTCACTGTGGGGTAACTTCTCTAAGCAAAACCTTTTTAATACATGTAGTTTTTGTTCATATATTAATTTGAGCAGCTGTGAAGAGAGCTAGTATCAGATATTTAACCTTTTTTATTCTGATCATCTTCCTCTCTTGGGCTCCATGTTTTCACATTGTGCATTTCATTTATTTCTTGGGGGGACAAGCTAAAGTCTAAACCCAAAGCTGCAGTCTTTCACATCCAGAAAATGATTAATTGGTTTTCCCAGTGCGTTTTATGTCTGAGCAGCGTGGCCCGCAGCAGGTTTTTATTGACGGGCACAGAACAATAATGGCAGGTGGCCAGAGTTGACTCATCTGCAGCACTCGGAACACAACAAAGTAAAAAGAATCCAGGTCACCGGCTCCCAAAACTGAACCTGAAAGCAAATCTGAGAGGCTGGCAAATGATCTAAAGGACATATTCTGACTGAGCATGAACATGTTCACACTAAAAAGCTGACTCACAAGGCTTTCTCTACTGCAGGAACTTGCTCAAGGGCACTCTGACAAAGCAAATGCACATGTTCCTATTGGAAGAATTGACAGTTTTGGCCAAAGTCTGGGTTCAAACCCGGCAGCTGGCTTTGTTTTTGTACTTTGCGTGCTCTCCACGTGTTTACATGTGTTCCCTCTTTTTCTTTACAGTGTTTACGATCAGTGCTGGTTAGTTTTGTTGCAAGACCCCAAATCAGTCGTGATTTATGATGATCATCCTTTAAAGGTCATAGTTTAGTGCAGCGGTTCGTAACCCGTTTGGCTCTGGACCCCCCCGAAACAAATCAATGTCTTCTTGTGACCCATTATCACGTCTGTGGGTTATGGGTCAACCAATATAACACCTCCTGCTTGGACACCACTGGTTTAGTGTGGTTTGTTGGTGCTTAACAGCCTTTTTAGATTGTTAGATTCCACATGAAAGCACTGCATTTTCTATATTTAGTGTCATATTTTCTTGCCACAGAACTGTGATGTCTTATTGTTCTCTTTGATATAATATGATGTTGTGTTTTCTAAATGTTAACTGTCCTATTATAGTACAGCACATATTTGGACATCAGTGTTTGTGAGAACTTAAAAATATTAACAAGTATTTTGAATGTCAGAGTTCAGTTTGACCGTTTTTTTAATAGTTTAATTGGGACATTTCTTGACACTACTTTCTTCACATGTCACATGATGATTTTCTTAACCACTAGATTCGAGGATGACGATGTAAGAAACGTCAGAATAGATCTTGTCGTTTTGAGCTTTAGGGACAAGTTTGCCTTCAGGGCTTCCTTCCAGAAATCTCCCTATGTTTAGGGCAAAGCATAGGAAACCCTTTCCGGAGGCAAACTTCTCCCACGTTCTCATTTTGTACAGCCCATAGATTTATAAAAAAAAACTGATGTTTTTCATGCTGTTGCACTGCATGATGTCTGTGAGCATCATACATTTTATATGAACTTTATTGTTGAGTAGTTTTGTAAGTTACTTTACAGATATTTGAACATTGTGGTCTTATGTGTTATCACGTACTTTTTAAAATGTAACATGATATTAATTTCCAATTCAGTATTAATGTGATTTTTCTTTCTTTCTTTCTATTTCTGTCTGTATGTCACTCATCATCAGAGGAAAAGACAGTAAAATGCTTCTTTTTTTTTGTTCTTATGCAGGTGTCACTTTCACCACAACAAGCTGGCAGGATGGTAAGTGTGACTGTGACTACACAAATTATATATTATATAAATCATATATATTTTATATTATTAAGTTAAATCTTTGTGTATTGTTGTGAGTGCCAGAAGTGTAATTCAGCAACAATGTCAGTTGCAATAACTTCACTTTGTCACTTGGTGGAGCCAGATATACATTTATATTTCCTGCTTCTGTGCAGAAAATTCAACTCCAACAAAAGAAGTGATTAAATTGCACATTACTCACTCTCTCGTCCTGACTTCATCAAATATTTATGATTGAAGTTTTTGTTTTGGCTTACACAGCATTCTGTTATTCTCCCTCCACGTATGTGTCATTCCTTCAAGAAAGTTCTGTGAAAGATTTAAAGACAAACTTTAAGTGTCTTTTTATATTTCTTTCCAATATTTTCATAAGGGAATATAACTAGTGTACCTTCTACACTCTGTTCCACTTACTGGGTTTGTTTTCCAGGTCCCTGATGCATACTGAATTATGTCTGCATGACACTTTGTGCTCAATTACAGGTTATGCTGTTTAATATTTTGTATATTTTGATGATAAAAGGTGAGGGCCGAACCTTTGCTTCATGCTTCAAGTCAGCATTCATTTTTCACTGAAGCCCGCACCAGATCCAGAACTGTAATGCACCATACAGACTGGTTTAACTCCCCGACCCAACCAGCTTTCAGTTAGAATATTATACTGTGTTTTTTACGACATTTTATGAAAGAAGTCATAATATAGCATTTTGAAAATGCCATAAAAAAGTCATAGTATTGTATGTCGAAAAATATTATTTAAAAAGTCATAGTATAGTATGTTGAAAAATGCTTTAAAAAAGTAATATGTATAGTATAAATATTGAAGTATATATGTCAAAAAATATTAAAAAATTCATAGTATAGTATTTCAAAAAATATCATGACAAAAAGAGATTAAAGTATGTTAGAATATCTGCTCTGTTGGGGCAGCAGCATCTCTACTGCTGATATGACCTTTAACAGATGTATTCAGACGGTCAGCTCTGTCCTGGGATGCAGAAGTGGAGAATGACAGCTAAGCTATCATCCCTTATCGAGAACACATCAATTTATTCATTCATGTGCAATATCAAGATTTCATATGTGCAACAATTGGAGCTCATCCACTCAGTCTGTCTATGATTTTATATATATCTTTTTTAATGTTTTAATTACTGTAGTTATTGACTTTTTTTCTTACATATTTAATAGACTTATGTTTTTTATGAAGCCTCTTGATGTTGCACTTCACTCTTTTCTGCTGTAATACTACCCATTAAAAAAAAGTTTGTCTATTATCTAATTCCGTTTTGAAGCTTGAGTTTTGGGACGCACCGATATCCTCCGTATCGGTCAATCTTCATCTTGTTCAGTGTTCCCTGCGATGATGAGGAAGTTGTGGAAATTTAGCAGTAAGCCACTCTGACTTAACCAATATATTTTATTAATGGATTTCCAGCACCATAAACCCCTCACAGTAGCTTAACTGCTCGATTTGTCAGTGATAACTTTTCTGGCCTGTCAACAAATATCCATACTGTAGTACTACTATAGGTTTGTCTCATCTTAACGTCATGAAAAATTATGGAGACATATTTTATTCTTTGTTGTTTCACATACTTTAAATATATTAAAAATGATATAGACACAGCCACTTGATACTTTCAAACATCCTTTTATTAACTCTTTTAAACACTACCAACTCATTTATAAACGGTTCCTCTTCTCCATTTCAACAGTCAAAATACAAATTAATAAACACAGGGAGGAAAACAAACAAACAAACAAACACAGTATGTACACAATAAACCACAACAGCACTCTGTGGAACAGTCAAGGCAAAGCAGACATCCGTCGTTTAACTTCATTCTCTGAGCTTGTACCTTTTTTAAAAATAAGTGTCTCATACAAACTTCGCATATAAAAATAATGGTTAAGCCAATATCCGAGGACTACTTAAACATTTCATGTACCTAGTACAAAATTAAATAACAATAAAATAATAGTAAATATTGGCATGAGGACATAATGTGACTACACAAATAGATTTATAAATAAAAAACAAATATGGAGGAAACTGTACTTTTGAATAACATGAAAAAATAAAAAAAGGACATTATTTAGCATGTGTGTAGGGGGGGGGGTTTAAACAGAAATCCTCAGTTCACATTATTCAACCACACAAACAACTGTCACTGATCGGACTCAACCAGCAGGGGGCAGCACAAGCACACTTTGTTTTCTACATCAGAGCAGGAACAAAAGGTGGAAAGTATGAATGGTAGTTTGGAGCCCAGCTTATATTCTCAGCAGCAGTGGGGCTATTTTTAAACACTGATTATCAGAGACAACAGGAAACACTTCATCATGACACCTTCCATTAAAGCTCACTGATAAGGCGTCAGTCTGCTTTAAAATAACGGTGTCTTAAACGCCAATTCCAGAGAGAACAGAGTTTAAAAGATGTTCAACCATACAATAAACACATTTAAGTTTACTGGTGCCTTTAGTGTGTCGAAGCTAAACGACAAAGTGTTGCTTGCTGCTTTTGAAAACCACAAAAATGTAAACGACAAAAACAAACAAATCTTAATCTTCAAAATGCAACCAGTGCATTTTGTTACATGTCACAATTAACAAAGTTTCAGAAAAACATGACGTGAGATACTCGGTTGTCGCCACAAAAGGAAGGAGACGAAAACAAAACTACAAATATGGCGAGCATAAAGATAAACAACAGTATTCCAAGCAAGTTTTGAGTTCTCCGTACAAAGGATGCTGGTTTATGGAACCAGCGCGAGTAGCGTTTTCTGTTCAGTTAGCCAACCAGCGGCTAACTTTGTAGCTTAAGTTGCAAAAAAACGTGGGGGGGGGGACAAACAAGCCCAGCGACTCCCATTAATGCTTCACAGAAGGAAACCTTGGCACCCCGTGGCTTTTACTGTGAAGGTCTGTAGCGTTTCTCCTTTTTTTTTTTAGTTTTTTTTTTTTTAAAAAGACTACAAAGTCATACAAAGAGAGGAAAAAACAGCTGTCCTTTTTAAATATACAGCACAAAGAGGCGAGAGGGTGAGGGAAACAGCAGAGCTTAATAGAAATCTGAAGCTGTGGGGGGGGGAGGAACACAGAAGATCCTCTCCATCCTCTCCAGCCAAAGTAGAGATTGTCGTTTCCCTTCCAACACGGGGATACTTCGTTTTTGACAACGGCGGCGTCGACAGGAACCCGGCTCGCTTGTCAGGAGTTTAAACTTTATTCTGGTCTCTTCGGTTTAGACCCTGCTTAGCAGAGTGGATCTGTGGAGACCAGAGAGAAAAACACACGTTAGCCACAAAACCAATGGCGCGTATACTTCTGTAACACAATGCTCTGAATGTCTTAACAATTTGATTTCATTTGGTTGTTTTGAAACTAGAGATTGAGACCATAAACTCATGTTTACAATGTTTACTGAGGGAATAAATCAAGAGAGAAGTAGAGTCATTTTCTCATAGACTTCTATACAACCAGAGGGTCTGCCCCTCTAAATGGACATCATTTACTAAATGAACATCATGGTTTTAAGACACTTCCACATTGGCCTAAACTCTTTACAATGTTTACTGAGAATAAATCAAGGAGAGGTCAAAACAAACGTCCCACAATCAGTTTGTGTCAATTAATAGAAAAGAAGGGAGAAGAGATATCCTCTGTCAACTCTCTTGGTTTGATTTCGCCAGCTATGGTGTGACAAAGAAGAGTGTGTGTGTGTGTGTGTGTGTGTGTGTGTGTGTGTGTGTGTGTGTGTGTGTGTGTGTGTGTGTGTGTGTGTGTGTGTGTGTGTGTGTGTGTGTGTGTAATGCGTTTATTGAATAGCCTACAGGTCAGCCTCAGTGTGACCTACATCCCTCTGGGTCGGCCTGGTCAGCGGAGAGGCAGGAGGAGATGCGGGCTGACAGGCGTGATTGAAAGACTCCAAAGGCCTCGAGGGTGAGTGTGAGTGTTTGTGTGTGAGGGGGGGGTTATACACACCTCAGAGACTTCCATCTGTCCTTCTCCATGTTGTTCTCAGGACCTTCGCTCTCGTATGATGCCAGGTACAACGCTGTAAGAAGAAATTGAAGAAACTTTAGATTTCTAAAATTGCTTATTTTAACAATTTAAGGTTCATAATATTCAGGAATCTGCAGTCAACTTGTATTTTCTTCACATCTTGCTCTTCACTTTTTACTACTCGAAGCACCTTTTGTGTTGAACGGTATGTTTTTGCAAAGGAAAATTGAAATTTGGGATGAGTGGTGACATGAAACTCAGTTTCTGTTTTAATAAATCGGTAGAAAGGAGCCATAAAATAAATATTTATGATAAAATCAATTAAAATTCTATGCTTTTGTTAGTAGTATTGAACTTTTAATGCAGACCTAACTGTCTGATGTTAATTAGTCTGTGAGGTTTTTGACTGGACGATGGGTTCTGTCGAGCACAGAGTTTATTTTTGAAGTAAATCCTTAAAATTGAGTAACTCTAGTGGAGCTGATTTTGTAGACGATTTGTAATTTTGTTCTCTTGAAGTTGCATAAAGCAGTAAAATATTTTAACTGTCAAAAAGCAAAAGCATAAGTTCCAGTAGATTCTGACTTAATTTGGAGCCTGAAAAACATTTTAAATATATATATGAATAAATAAATGAAAAGGCATCACTTTCTCTCACAGAATCTGTTTAAATGCTCAAACTGCTCGACAGGAGGATGTTCACCATCAACAACGCTGTCGGCCCAGCGGCTGATAGCGCTCACGGTCGATGCGTCAGTCCGGTCGGTGTACTTCAGTGTCAGGAGGATTTTACAGACCTCCCTGTCTCTCTCTGATAAGACGGCGATAAGAGCCGAAGCCAGCGACACGCGACTTTGATGTGGATTAAAGGAGACGGAAACTATCAGCACTGCTCCAGCAAGAGGGGTGATAACAAGCGTACGTGTTGGAGGCCGAATAGAAAAAGAGTCTTTCTGTTGTCTACGTTATATAATATAATGCTGTTATTTATTTTAATCCAAAACACAGCTTCAAGCCACATCTACACTCTCACTGACAGTAATCAGGTATTTTCATAATCAATGAAAGGTAACATGATTTATTTAATACTGGACAGTTGCTTTCATTGTAACTAATAATAACCCAGGTTACTATGAGAGAAGTCTTACTGGCCTGAAATCTTGGCAAACTAACAATAATATAAGTAGTTGAGGAGTATTTACTTATATGACAAAGTGACTGTTAATGAGCGTGTCACTTAACTAGTGACTGTGCTTCATTTTAAGCTTATTTTGAGCTTTACAGCCGTAATTTAAAAAGGAGTAGTCAAACATGAGTAAATTATGTAAATTACATGTCAAACAAATTATACCATCTGAATAAGTGAGCTTCAGTGAGGCGCTGTAAGGCATATTTTTAACGTCGGAGAGAGTTAAGCTAACGGTTTCCCTTTTACTTTTAGGCGTTATGATAAGCTAGGCTAATTAGCATGCTAATGTCTGTACGTTCTTTTCCATACAATTAGTAGTGTGCTTTAAATCTGACCATCTAACTCTTGGCCAGAAAGTAGAGAAATATAATGTCATGAAGACATTCTCATAAAACAGTCTTTGATCCTACATCATTGATTCATATATCTATATATATATCTATATTTATTGATAAACGTACCATCTTCATTGAAAACCGGCGCCGTCAGCAGGTACTGCAGGATCTTGCGATCCTTCTCAAACGGACACTCCACTTTTTTCCACGCCATGAACTCGCTCACTTGTTTGGCGAGTTCCCAGAATTTCTGAAATAAACATGAAAACAGACACTACAGGTTAATATTCAGACTGAAACAACACCAGGGTTTCCTAAAGTTATTCTGTATAAATCATGTAAAGAGCTAATTTGTGCATAAATGAACATTCCAGATGATTTATTACTGTGATTTTCCATATTGCCTTAAATTATTTATTATTATTAAGTAAACCAGCCATTTAGAAGAGATATATATGTTTGATAAATCATGACTTTGTTTTATCAAGTTTTAATGAAAACATTGAGACCAAATAAATTCATTAAGGTTGTTTTTTCCCCTCTTATCAGTAAAACAAACAGAATCAATGCTAGACTTTAATATTAGATTCAATGTTTTCAGTATAATTTAGAAAAATACAAACATTCAGATGCCCTCATGTGGCCTAACAGTGTACTGCAGATATAAATGTTAAATATAAGACAATGGAAGAAATTCTGCTCATTTATTTGGCGACCCTAATAAAGTCAGCTTTCCTGGAGTGTTATGTGTTCAAACGTACTGTATACGAGTCATAACAGGGCAGAAGAAGAAATCAGCCTTATGATGGAATGAAACCTTTAAATAAATCCTGATTCACTGTAGCCGTGTCCAGAGACCAGTGGAAATACTCGTGAGTCTTTGTCACTGGTCAGCGTGTTTTGTTCCACGGAAACACAGCTGAACTTCACACACTCAGGTCTCACTTCTTCATTCTCACACTCTATTTAGGGGAAGTGGAGATAAATAAAACCCAAAATCCGTCGCCATGTGTAGTAAGTAGTGACGAGGGGGGAACTAGAGTAAATCTGTTGTATTCTGTTCGTGGGGGGGGGGATCTCCTGTGGGGGAATTTGAAAAACCAGTTTACCTCAAAGTTGACGTGTCCGCTCTGCAGCCGGTTGGCACATCCCTCGTTGAGGAAGTAGATGTCTTTGATGAGCAGGCTGAAGAAAGGGATGACAATCTGCAAGACAACAGAAAGAGAAAGGGATTTAATTTCACCGGGAAGATGCGACGGTTCACAGATGTGTTATCGCTAAAGGCGTCGATTCAAAGAAAAGAGGATTAAAACGGATCTCTCTTATGTTTAGTTTCATTTCCAGGGAAGAAAGAGACCTTCATGAACATATTCAGCAAAAAGAAAGTCTTCCAGGCCTGTTTCAGCGTGTCAAACAAAAATACAACCTTTAAATAGCCTCAAACAATGCAGCCAGGACAAAGAGAGAGGAGAGTAGAGGGGATGTTTTTCCAGAGAGGAAGAATTCCCCTTTAGAGTCCTCTTTTAAATAATTCATCGCCACCCTTTGTACAATGATTCAGGTCACTGCGTGTCTGGGCTGCAAACATTGGCGTTGATAGAGAGAAAGGTGGGGTCGAGGAAGCAAAAAAAAAATCATTCAAATATGGGTACATTTTACAGGAGTAGGGGTTTTCCTTTCTTCTCTGGCACAGAATCAACTGTTGGGAAATCAAACTGCCAACTGTCAGTTGCAAAGTCTGACGGATAAACACCACCAGTGTTTGAGAGAGAGCAGCTATCTGGCACAGTGACCTATAAAGAAAAAAAAACTACCGTGGGTTTGTCACGAAAGGAGGTGACAGTGGAACACATCCCCACCCAAGACTATGAAACATTCATGATGGTGGAGCTTTTAAAAGTGCAAATGTTCCAGAGGGAGAGGAGCACAGAACGAAACTGAAATGTGCATTTGATAAACTGTCATTCTGATTGTGTCACATGTCGCAACTTTCCAAAAGAAAGTGAATTATTTGGATGTATTCTTCATCTTTAGCTCTGGTCTCGGCAGACTTGCGTTGTGAGCTTGTTTCTGTGTCTTTACACAGTGAGCTCCGAGGGTTCTGCAGCGACAGGATGTTGTTTACTAGAGCAGGCGATGCATGCAGGATCTGAAGACAGTTGTCATGCGTGTACACACACACGCACACGCACACACACACACACACACAGCTTTTAGAGAGCAGAGAGGAAGTCGTTGTCACAGCTGGACACTCGGGGGTCTGGAGCCAGAAGGGACGCCAGGTCTGGATGTTTGGTGTTCTATTTAAAGCTGTTCACATGTGTTCACTCGGATGTTTTGTTGATGTATAACAGCTGATATGTTATTTTTAATTCTCATTTGGTGGGGTTTTTCGATCCATTTTTTTTTTTGTATTTCAGCATTCTTTCTTGTTGCAGTCTTTTCTTTTTTGAACATTCGCTGAAGTGCTAAAACGATTATCTGATTAGTTTATCGACAGAAAATCTATCAGCTGCAGCTTTGGTAGATAATTTAGATCATCTATTAAGCAAAACGCTGACATTTTTTAACATTTGTTTGGACAAAAAAAAAAGCAACTTGGAAGACGTTGTGACAACCATATGATGAGCATTAACAACCCACTGCCTGATGTCCACAACAGAAGCAACATCCAAGTGTGTCAATCAAACACAGAGCTCCTCCAGTAACTTTGCAGTACTTTGTACCATGTAGTGTAATTGAGTGTAAATTGGAATATTTCCATCTGTGTATTAAAAACGTCTATGCGAGTTGTTGTTCCACGACCAAACATGTGATGGATCAGCGGTTTTCATATTTTGTTAAAATGTTATTTCCAGGGAATGAATCCACACGGCATCAACTGAGGAGAGCATTCAAATCTTTCCGTCCCTGCAGCGAACAACAGCAAAGAAAAAACCTAAAACGGGATGATTGGCGCCTAAATGCTGCCTCTGTTGCTCCTCCTCTCAGAGTCAACAGCACAGAGGACGCCCTGAGCCCATCACAAACCAGCCCCTCCCTTAAAGGAGAGGTCACAGGGGCGAGGAACATACCAGACTTCTTGGGAACTTTCCGTTTCACGACCCCGACCTCTTGTTTGCATTTCTGAGCTCCAAAAAAAAAAAAACACCCAAAAGGTTCCCTCACATGCCTCAGGGAGTCAGATACATATTGACAGTACACTCCGTCTCTGTGGAAACGGGCATATTCAACACATGAAGTATGAGGGGGGGGGGCTAACCAATAACCTCTTGACCCGTTTATTCAGCTCCCTCCGTTTCCCCCTCGGAGAGACGGCGTTACACGACCTCTGTCCTCCGTCCAGCTCCACTACGGCGGCCCGCTGACGCAGTAAACACGATGGGAAGGTCGCAGCTTCCCGACGATAACGAGGCCCGACGAGGAGCAGAGCTGGGGTTTGTTTTGCTGCTCTCCCTTTCCTTTGCTTCACAACAGATCGTTGTGATAACCACCTCAACTTTTTACATAACTAATCGGAGCGTTTTATTCTGAAACTGAAAGTTCACATTCGATTCCTCCAGCAGCCGCCAAGTGCTCTCCGGCAAGATGTTGAAGCGTAAACTGTACAGTCTGGAGTGCAGATGTTTAAGGTTTTGGGGGGTTCTATAAACTGTGGCTACTGGATGTTTGACATAAAGAAATGTTTGTTGACTTTTTGGCAATTGGACTCCATTAAGTTCCATTGACTTGACAGACTTTGTCCAAAACTTGGCCTTATTTCCCAGCAGTGACGGTTTTGCTAGAATTTTTATGTAAATATCAGCATGTAAATAACATTTCTGCCCAGCACAGTGCATCCAAATAGGAGCTGAACTAGAGGCGAACCAATTGGAAAAGTTCTGACTATATTCTAATGTTGAATAAATGAGCATATGCAGCCGTTATCGTACAGTAAGCGGGTGTTGCTGCGTTGAGGCCTCACCTTCTCTCTGCTGCTGTTGCCGGTGATCGACCGCTGTGTCGCTCCTCTCAGCGCCGTTCTGTAGTTGTAGAAATTGCTGGAAGGATCCATCTGGTGCTGAGGAGGGAAAGAATACGGTGTGAGTTTTGGGTCCAAGATAACCTCTGATCAAAACTCCACAAACAAACAAACAAACAAACACAGGTGAGCTGAGGGATTTGAGGAGCCAACGAGCTGTCGATTACGCATATTTAGTTGTTTTTACCCCGGTGCAAAGTGTAGTTCCTGTTGAATTGGATAATACTGGTTTGCAAGAAAGGAGAAGTCAAAGAGAGACTTTTTTTGAAAGGTTTTAAATTCAAATTTTTATAAAACATGTCGCTGGAAACGATTAGTAACTTGATTAGCTGGGGAAAAAAAGTACGTTTTTTTTTATAATTAATTGATCAAAACAATTTGCTGGTTTTAGTTTCTGAACTTTTTAATTTGCATTTCTAACAATTTTTGACATTTATACATAAAATATTTCATTTAAATTAGGGATTTTTAATGATAATGAAAGTAATAATTAAAGGTATAAGAAATAAAGGTGATGAAATGTGTCAGTTCCTCAAACTAAACGACTTGATCCTGAACACAGTTTACTGAAACTCAAACCCTGAGTGTTGTGACATAAGCCTGAGTTATGTGATGAAGGAATCCAGGAGATAAGAAGATAACGCCATGGACTCTGTGACCTCGAGCACATAAACTCCACACAGCCAACCAATTATGACTCAGTGGGACGAAAAAGTTCAGGATTCACTTCAAATGAGGCTCACAGGGACAAAAACTAGAGGGTAAAAGAAAACCATCAAAAGAGTGAAGAGCTGAGGAGGTGTGTGAGTGACAGAGAGAGAGACGGAGATGAACTCCAGTGAGACATGAAGGGAACCTGAAGAACCCAGAAACCAGAGTCCCAGACCGACTCGTCTGAACCTCTGATCTCCTCGTTCAAAAGGGCCGACTGACGGGCTCAGAGAGCATCTTCCCTACAGCGTCTAGGGTTTCCTCAGACATCTCCATGTATGCATAGAGGACAGTGGTGGGAGAAGATGGATATCTTTTGTGTTTTTGTACTTTTTTTGGTTTCTCTTATGGGAAAAATGCAAAAGTTTTCCGAACAAAAAAGCTTTCTCTGTGTGTTTTTGTGAAATCGTTCACATTTCAAACAAATTCAAGCCTTCAATCATGTGATGTTTAACAAGCAATCAAGTGCTTTTTCTCCAACTAAACTTGTTTGCAAGATGTTTTCATCAGTTACTGCAGAGGTTTCAAACAGAGCATCTTGAAAATGTTCAATGACGCTGCCCTAAAGTAGCTAAAACACATTGTTTCTTCAAACTGTGTTTATCCATCTATGTGAGATCCACACACACAGAGACACACAGACACGAGAGAAGGCTATAAGTGGAAGGATGGACATCGGTCTTCTTGATCTCATCTCTTGTCAACTCACGAATTTTGCTTCTACAGTCTCAGTCAAATCTCCTCTCGCAACAGGCTTCCAGCTCGACTGTTCTTTTTTTTTTTTGTTATTGCTCTTAACCAAACAAAACACTGAGCAGAAGAAGCAGCCCCCCCCACTCCCACGACGCCGTTAGTCATCGATGTTGAATACGCCAAAAAACACAGAGCTGCTTATATATATGTGTTGCACAATTCGAGTTTTTCTTGGCATACGATAACCTTTAGGACCTTTTATCTTTTAAGTGCTGCAGAACCAAAACACATGCACATTTTTCGGTTTAATCTTTTTCATGCAAACTTACTTCTAAGATGTCAAACTTGGCCGTTTTGACTTTACTCCAGGTCTTCTTGAGCCGAGACACCGGACTCATGTTCATCCCAGCTGCAAGACCGACACAAGAAAGAAAAAACCAATGAGAGAGATATCACACATCCATGGAAACACCCAAACATGAACGCATTAACACATGGCATTTTTCCCATCCATCCAGACAGACGCCCTCCCCACCCACCCATCCTCCCATAGCAGTCATCCTTTAACATCCCTCCACCTCTCCCCCTTTTCTTCCTCTCCTCTGTTGTTTCTTCTGATGCAGCGAGGCAAAACAAAAAAGGGCAGCAGGAACAATGGAGTTAACGCACGCCTCGTTTCCCCTCCCAGAGCTCTGCTTCCCATATGGTAATCCTGTGTGTGTGTGTGTGTGTGTGTGTGTGTGTGTGTGTGTGTGTGTGTGTGTGTGTGTGTGTGTGTGTGTGTGTGTGTGTGTGTGTGTGTGTGGAGGCCGAGGGTCACCGTCACCGCAGAACAACACAACCCTCGAGCACGCAAAAGGAAGTCACATCCACAGACAGGAAATACAAAAACTCTAGCATGTCTTTCCTGAACTTCCTCAGGAGACGGTCTGACACATCAGGGCCTGAAGAACAACGTGAGTCCGACCACGGCGGCGTGCGACGGTGTGTGCGTCAGATCGGGTCTCAACCGGGGAATCGGACAAAGACACAAGTGTGTGTGTGTGTGTGTGTGTGTGTGAGAGAGAGGACAGGTGTCGGCTGTGGTAGTCGCCCCGCTGGGACACACTCAACCCTTTTATGAGAACATTATTATGTCTTTGATGTCCGGTTCTTTTCAGCGCCGACACGATGTCACAGAAGAAGAAGTGTGTTCTTTTTCTATCTTCTTTTTTTTAGCTTTTATATAAAAAGTTCAACCATATTCTTGATGTCTTTACTGATTCAGAAAATGAGGAAATTAAATTCAGCCTTATTTCTATATCAGGTATGGTTCTGTTCTTTGTGGGTCCGAGTGTCAATGTGTCTAATATTTAATTTCCAAGGTGTCTGGGTCATAATATAATGTGGGTGGACTCACCCTTCAGTTAGATCACTAATACATTGTCTAACCCTGGTGGCTCCCTGGAGACGTGGGCTGGTGGAGCCTGTAGCGTTCTCTCTCTCAGGGGAGAAAGAAAGAGGGAGAGAACAGCTGGCACTCCAGTATCCTCTCCTCTTTTCTCCCTCCTTCACCATCCCTCCCTCCCTCGTGTGCTCTCACTCTCTCTGGTCAGTGCTGACCATCTGCCTGGATGCTTTGCTCTGTGTCCTCTCCCAGCTGCCTCCCCCAACCTCTCTGCTCTGGACGCACAGATCCTCCTCCTCCCTCCCTCCCCCCTCAGGCCTGTGAAGATGACCAGATGCCCTCTCCTCTGAACACTGGACCATCTCTTGGAGCCCCGGGGCGGCTGGACCCTCCAGCGAGGTCTCTAAACTGTCTGAAGTGCTTTTGGGGCTGTTTATTATTTTACATCTTTAGCTTAGAGTATCTGTTTTAAAAAAGGTACACATTCACACACCTTCACATCTGGATGCTGCTTAGCACAACTAGAGTTCCATCTGTGGCCTCTGAGCAGTCAAGTGGTTTGATTACGAGTCATATGAGTCAGAACTCCTTCAGTTTTTACTTGATTGAATCAGCAACTTTTAAGCAATAAAGCAATGTTTTTCTTAAAAAAAACATTTCCCACGAAAGTTAGTGCATATATGTGGTGGGGGGGTTTAAACACGGGAAAACACAACAAAAATTGCTGACTGTGTCCTGTTTTTTTCTGTTGGGTGTGTCAATTTCAACATCGAACATGGTAAACAGTGAAAATATTTTCTCTCTTTAAACTCTCGAAGCAGACTGTTTCTGTCAGTGGAGTCTGGTAGCTTTGAGTAAAGTGTATAACAGCCTAACTAAAGTTGGTGATTGTTGAAACAGTGGAAATAACCAGGACGGTTTTTGTTTGTGTTGAGTTTGAATGGCGTGTTTCGATGATCAGCGAGGTTTAATCATTGTTTGACTGTATCTGACTGGAGTCTGGTGGCTTGAGGAGAGCATATTGATAAATCCAAAAAGATAAATAAAATAAAATCACATGTCATGTCATCTCAGAGAGCGGGAAAAGAAGAACACCACTCACATATGATGGCCATGAGAGAGTTAAAGTTTCCGATGTTGAAGCATTCCCGCGCCACGTCGATGAAGAACTCCATGACTCGAGCTCGTTGCTTCTTCTTAACGGGCTGTTAACAAAATGAAGAACATTTAAAAACACTGCATTAGCCTTCAAGACTGACTGCACAGTCTGGTAAACGTCTTTGTTGGAAATAAACTAATTCAAAGTGTATTATCATTAAAGTACGATGCAGAAAGTACGGATATTTGATTGTACTTTATGGAACATTCAGAGTTAAGGTTATTTGGAAAATGTTGACGCATTCTAGGCAGAATTGTTGCTATTTTTACTCTTTTAATGCTTAAACATATCAATTTAAATCATTTATTTAGCAAAAATCTAAAAGAAATTAAACAAAATTTCTTCCAGCTTCTCTAATGTGAAGATTTGTAGCTTTTTTTTTGTTATATATCATTTTTAATTTGCATAAATCTATATTGGTTAGATAAAATAATTAAATTAATTTATAATAAAAATCTTTGCCCCCCGCTTTGTCCTTCAGCAGCAGAATGAAGAGCTGAAAAGCTGATCCAAGAAAAAAACAACACTTTTGATCTTAAGTAATTTCTTAAGCAAGAAATGCCAAAAATATGTTTTCTTGAGCTTCTAAAATGTGATAATGTAGAGTTTTCTTCTGTTTTTAACTTTACATTTTGGGAGTCAGACTTTTGATTGGAAAAAACAAACATTTTAACTTGTCACCTTGAGCTCTTGGAACTTGCAATGTGCATTTTTCTCTATTTTATTTTATGAAAATGTTTCAAATTTCAGCCCAATCTTCAGTTTGTCTTCTGTACTGAGGTTTCTTCCTCCTCGTGTTCATTACTCACCATGCAGATTTCTGTAGCCACCAGATAACTGAGTCTGTTGAACCATTCCACATAAGCTTCCAGGTTGCTGGCCTTCTTGTGATCACTGAAGCAGCTCTGCAACAACAACAACAACAACAGACTTTCAATTAGCATTTGAGATAATTACAAAGCAAAAAAAAATCAAGTGCTGATCTGGAAAAATAAAGCTGATATTGGCTTTTTTTTTCTCCTCCCAGTCAATGCATCACTGAGCATAATAAATAAACTCCAATCACGCTCAACTTCACTCTGCCTCTAAAGGCACAATAGTGGCCAATGTTATTCACATTATGCATGCTGGTCCTTTGTGTGCATCCCTCTTGATCTAATTCCACACATTCCTTTGGCATTACGCCACTCAATCCCCCCCCCCCCATCAAGTGTTTCCCGCCAGTGGACACGTCGCATTTTGAACATGCAAACTCACACTCGCACACATTCTCTTTTTCCAAGTGGCTGGAATACGAGGCAGGCCAGCCCGAGGCACAAAGGCAGCCTTAACCCCCCTGTCACCTCACCAAAAAATAAGGGGGGGCTGTTGCCTAGCAGCAGAACGCCAGACAAGAGAGCCCACCGCCAGAGACACACACACACACACACACACACATTCACAAACTCTCCCTTTTCCAAAAACAAACCCTTGGCAGCAGCGGTGGTTGCTAGGAGATGAGATGCATGAATGCCCGTCTCATCCAGACAATGGGATGATTTGAGGAAATTGCCGGTGAGGTGCGTCTGAGTTTATGTTTCCGAGTGTGTGTGTGTGTGTGTGTGTGTGTGTGTGTGTGTGTGTGTGTGTGTGTGTGTGTGTGTGTGTGTGTGTGTGTGTGTGTGTCGGCAGAGCGGATATTTGATCTGCTGCTACGGTCTAGAAATCACCTGACCTCACTTTGACCCGTGCATCAGCCGGTCTGTCTCTCCGTGTTGTGTAAACTTAACATCCGTCTGGAGGAGAATCTAGGCCGCTGAGAGCGATCGGGTCCGTGTGTGCAGGATCACAGCCCAGGACAGACTGCATAACTACTGTGTGCGCTTCTCTTATCTGGCTAGTTGTACTTAGAAGAGCGTGCAGACGTTACCTTATCGTTGTCCAGAGGGTCTTTCTGGACGAAGGCCTGGACGAATTCTTCAGGTCCGATGTAACTCAGTCTCTCCTGAGGAGGAAGGGAAAAGGGGAAGTCAACTCCCTGCATCCATCTTTAGGTCGGACAAGAATGCTGAGGAATGTTCTGTGAGAGCTTGAGACACCATTTGAGGAATCATTAAGTGAAGCTTCAGGTGGCTGATGTTTAAATAGACATCGTCATTTTACTGACTTTTCTTAATATGTACTTTTGTTACACTACATTTTAGCATTATCCTCCCGTTGCTCAGCTAAAGTAACACAGACTTGCTTTAATCAATTAAAGAGTTAATTAGGGCTGAGTGTACTTAATGGATCATCATTTCTATGGTAGAACATAATGATTGATGGATGCATTTAAAATGTTGCTAAACTTTTAGCTTTTTTTCCATTAATTACTTTTATTCAAATACATTCAAGAGGATGTGACTAGATAACATAATGAATGGAGAACCGGTTACTCTAATACATCATGGGATTTAATTCTCTTAAATCCCATCTCTCGTTTCTTTATCGGCTAAGATTTCACTCTATAGTTAAGTACACTACGTTTTTGGGACACATTGAATACTTTGATATTGGAAAAATCAGTTTTCATCTTCTCTTTTTCCAAACTCTATCATAAAAACTTTGTCTGTTTTGGGGATTTTTTTTAATGCAAAAACTAAGAATGTGCATAAAAACATGTCAATGGAAGATAACCTTTTAGATTCTGCAAGAAACCCTTGGTCAACCTCTGTTTTTTTTTTTTCAGATTGACTGATTTATTTTCTCAATAGCAAACTGACATGAAATGAATATAAATCTGTGGTCAAACACCGCTGTTTCAAATCAATGCCGCGGTGGGTCGGACGTTGGGTGTAGCTGTGGCGTTCGGTTCACCTCGACCACAGCACTGATTTCTAATCCATCATACATGTCAGCTCTCCTCTCTCTCTCTCTCTCTCTCACACACACACGCACGCACACACACGCACACACACGCACACGTTCTCCTCTCCAGCATTGATTCGGTCTTGTTCTCTTTGTCTCATGTGCCGATATGAGCCTGAGACATTTCTGATTGTTCTTTGGGTGATAGCATTTACATCTTCATTTGGTTTGACGTGTTGCAACAAATGATTGATGATTTAAACAGATTTTTTTAGATGTGACTGATGAAAACTAGCCCTCTGGGGCCCAAGTCTGGATCAATCACAGGCTTCTGTAGATCAATAGGAACTGTCCTTAACAGAAAAGGAACAAAAATAACAAATCTAAATACAAAACAAACACAATTATAGAGACAATTGGTTCTCACCAGTTCTATGTGCGTGAGCTGTTGGGCGACGGCGAACGGGTCGTTGCAGATGGACAGCATGTCTCTCTGGATGGACGCCTGGGGCTTCGCCTTAAGAGTCGTCAGCCGCTCGGCCGCCGTGGCGTTGATCTTCACCAGCGCCTCCTCGTACTGGCTGAGCACCGTCAACCTCCTGATCAGACCCTGGCTCATCTGGCCCACCGCCTTCCTGTAAACCTGGTGGATGGATGGAGGAAGGATAAGAGCAAGGGGGAAGGGGAAAGGTGGAAAGAGGTGAAAGAAGAGTTTGTTAGACCTCAATGTTTAGTAGCTTCTAGAGAGTTTCATTTTATTCACTTAGGACTCGGAACATATTCCTCCAGGACCACCTTCAGAAATGGTTCTTCCCCAAACTCCCATTGGATCATTGAGGACTTCTCAATAACCTCCAACTTTTTACCCATGCTGTTGCTTTGTTTTATTGTTCTCCAGCTCCGTACTGGTTGGTAAACGATGGAGACACTGGCTGTTAGGACTCTGTTACATCACTGAGAGCATAAGGTCCACTAGAACATTGCTACATTTGAACAGAATCTCCAGTAGCATGCCTGCAGCCACTTTTTTATTTGTGGCATGTTCACTCCAAGTCAGCAGAAACTAACTGTGCAAACTGATGCCAGCTCTCGGCCCCAAACCACAGAACGACCCTCAAAATGTGACGCCTCTTGAGCATTTATCATGCAGAAAAGTATCCTGCCGGTCATGCATTGGAAAGGGTTTCTCAAAATGTTATGCAAGCCTCTTGTTGCCGGCCTCATTAAGGCCACTCAGCTCAACCGGGGCAAGAGGAGGCAGACTCTTGGCTCGATGGCCCTCAAGAGGTCGAGAGGCCGTCCTGTTTTGAACCTTCCCCTGGACTCCAAACAGGCCACAATTAGATAAGTGTTCCCTCGCTGACACAGATTAGCACAGGAGTTGCATGAAAGGGTCTATAGAGGGGAGACGGACATGTGCATTTGATTTTCGACATGCAGGATCCTGTTCATGGCCTATTTCCACACCGCCGGTATGAGCTGCCCAAAGAATCAGGGGTGACGAGGCCCCTTCCCCTTCCCACACGACCACAACCCTCCTCCTGGAACTCCAGAATCTAGGTTCTACAAACAAGACTCCTGGTTCAACAGGGTGGGAAGAAACATAATAATGGATGTGGAGGCTCGGTGCCTAGACAGCAATCAAGCGTGAGGAGGAGACGTGTTGGGGAAAAGTGAGCAGACTCCCATCACTCAGGGCGGGAACCGTGTCGGAGAAAATTCACTTCCCAGGGCGTGACAAATGCATCGGTCTGCCGGTGATGGGTGTGATGGCACATGAACAGACACATTCGCATGTCAGGCAATCAACTGTGGCTCTGTGGACGATATTGCAGTTGGAGCAAGGGGCGATTTCAAGAGCACAAGACCGAGAGAGAGAGAGAGAGAGAGAAGAAAAATGAAGTTGTAAAACATTTGGTAGTGATAGTCAAGACGGAATGGAGATCAAAGAGAAAACTAATCTCTGCTCCTTGGTCAGGTGCATATAAGTAATTGATTATTTTTGAAGGCTGTAATTAATGATACATTTCATTATCAGTAATCGGTTGTGTCAAAAATCACGCTTGCTTTTGTTTGACCAACTGTCTTAAATTGAAATATATAAAATTTACAATAATATAATACAGAGAAAAAGCAGCAAATCCTGAGAGACTGTTTTTGTTGTTTCACAGTTTTCCCATCAGATGGCACCAATTGCATGGAATTCATGTTGAAAAAAGAAATAAAAAGGACTTCAAATCGTTTCCTGTTGAAGTCATTAATAAAGCAAAATGTTGTCTTTTCTTGTTTTGTATAATTGTAAATGTAATATCTTTGGTTTTAAGGACTGTTTGGAAAAAAATAAGCAATTCGATGGCATCGTGTCTGGGTCTCCTAGAAAGTGTGATGGATGGATCCGTTAATCCGCCCCAAAAAACCATTGAGAGATTTAAATATACTGACATGATCATTAGTTGCAGCCCTAAATGAAACGCCTCCATTCGGACGTTGTAATGCGAGTGTAAACAGTGTACACACTCATCTAATGCTTGACCACGCTCCGGCACAGTGAGGCTCGCTCCAGTTGCCACTTCAAAGTCCGCCATCTGCCCCTAGCTTCTGTCCCCGCTACAAAACAGAGGACGGGCCAGGGTCGGGGTAAATATAGTCGCAGGTCCTGGAAACAAAAGCACGCCTGACATTTCTGAGCAGAGGGAGTCACGAATCTATTGGCGTTACGTATGAGGGGGCCTAGCGGGGCCACCCTGTTCCCAACGCCATCGACCCTGGCAGTGATCCTGAGGTGGCAGACGGCTGCTCAGCACAAGTCGCCTCGACTGAGCGCGTGGCTGCCTCACGCCGTCGTATCGCCGGAGGTCCTGTTTTTCTTGGCCTGAGTGCTGTGACTTCCTGTGGAGCACCACCTGACCCACACAAGAGGACCGACTGTTTTTAGCAGGTTGGCCAAGCAGCACTGATGAACAGAGCGTAAAAAGGTGCACTGATCAGGAATTATTTTATCTACAAAACACATCCATGGTGCCAAGTCACGACGAGGGCAGAAATAACACCCAACCACCTGAGATGCACTGGCACGTTGTAGGGATGTCCCGATCAAATTCTTTGTACCCGATCAGTCATTGAATATTGAATATCTGCCAATACAGAGTCCAGATCAGATTATTCTAATTTGCTAGACAATACAGCTGCACATTAAAGTAAATAAAATCAATCAAATGTATACGTTTATTACCTTTACTTGCATTAAAAAAAAAATGAGGTGGTTAATTTCATTTTTGGCAAAATAACAAACTCTCTAATTTTTGTTGGATCATTGCCGCCCCCCTTTAAAGATCGGATTAGCATCTGGCACTCATTTGCTTTCTAGAGTTAAATCCAAGTCAAATGTTTGCAAGCAATTTGCAAGTCCCTCACGTCTCTAAATGCTGACTATTTAAAGTCAAAGTCGCTAGTCCTTGTTTGCACAACTTAAGTCTGACTTGAGTCTCAAATCTTATAGAAAGACAGGAATCTGTAGGTTTTTATTCAATATGCAATGAGCATTACAACTCTAAACCTGACCTGCAACAACCTTTCTTATAGTACTTTTTTAAAATCCTTTGTTTTTAAAATTCCCCTTCGATGGTAGCAGGTGCTTGACTCTTCCATCCTGGTGAACAATTACGTTGTTTTTTTATGCTTTTCTTCTCTAAACAGGAGCAATTTGATAACTTCTATTTGGGAGCAACTCCTAACCAGATGTTAAACTTCCCACTTAACTTAGACAATTCAAAGCATATAATAAAAGCAGTGTCACCTGTCATGAAATGGCACTTTGCATGCACTTTTGGGTTCACATGGGTTGGGTTTGTCCAAAGATCTGCCTCGCATCAAGCATTAAACTGGATATACAATGTGGCATCTGCCAAATCAACAGCAAAAAAAAAGAAAAGTACGTAGTGCAAAATAAAAACTGCACATTTTGAGGGATGGTAAGAAGTCGGTACCATCGAATGAGGTCAGATTAAGATCAAGGCTCTTGTTTTCTTCTCGACTGCTGCTTCCCTATATATCCTACCACATCCATAATGACAGTCCTACCACAGGGATCAAGGTCCTGGAATGTTTTGAGTGTGGTCTGGACACGACTTTGACCAGATGTTTTCAAGACTATTCTGGACTCAAAACCCTTTCCCAGAGCACTGCGGTCGACGCTCTGAAGAACCGGGCGTTTAACTCTGAACTCAGGACCTGCTTTGGGTTGGACCTTTGTGTTTTGCTTTCACAACACCATTTCGGAGAATCTGTGAGAATTAGTTCTGGTCCTTGGTGCCGTCATCGGAGCCGGTTGCTTACATTGAACAGCTGGACAACCCGTGACTTATTATCACGGGTTATCATATATGGATATATGAATGAACAATATCACGTACCAACTTCTTCAAAATTAGCTTGAGGCGATTTTTTGAACCCGAGTCACCAAAGCTTTCCTAAGAACCATTCATTTGACAAATGGTTCATGGTCACACTGTGCTAATCACGAGCACACCATCTGTGGCGTACATGATATCACATCTGCAGGGTGTTGTACAGCATCGTAAAAGGTCAACTGTACATCCAGTGTGTGGAAAGCTTTTTTCTTTTCATGGAAAGAGCTTTTTTCCTTTCAATTAATACAGGGTCATTAGGGCAGTTCATGTTCTTAAGGAAAAAACTTGTGGTACTTTTGAGTTATGATAACATTTTCCTAACCAGAAGTATTGCCGTGGTCTGGAGATGCTGTGAAATTTCTAGAACAGAGTCCAACAGATCAGGTTTTTGTTTTTTTTAAAGAGAGAAACTGAAAGCAAAAGCTGAATAATTCACAATCTGGCCCTTCAGACTTTCTGGTTCAACTTTTACCTACCATGGTTGTCATGGTTGCACTTGCAGAATTTCTATGTAATAAGGGATAATAAGCAACTTATTGGGTGCCATCACTTGCAATTTAGCTTCCAACTGGTTGGTTGGATTAAAATAAAGTGAAACAAATGAAAGACGTTCCCTTTATGAATGAGTAGAAAGACTAAACTACGACAAGTGCTTTCTAAAGACTTCTGAGGGGGGCAATCATTTCCTGGCACAGTTTGGATCCACTGCTCCTTATTTAAGGCAGGACTCATCTGATTCTCATAGCAAGGACTCATTAAACTTCTCCAAGAGTAGAGTGGTCTCTTTTGGCACCCATCCAAACCTTTAGCCAATGGATAAGCGGAAATGAGCTTGACGAACTGAGCTGAACTGCTTGGCGAAAACGTAGCCTAATAAAAACAATTCATGTTGCTTTTTTCTCATAATTCGTACCCCATCTGTAACTGAAATATATAACCTCAATCTTTGTCTTGTTCAAACTCGTTTGTATGGATGACCATAGTTTTAAAGTTCAATAATGAAAATATAAGATAGAAAACACCTGTGCCTTTCAATTATTTGAGTACACTTCAAAAATAAGAACTCGTTATCCGTTTTTGTTAAATGTACAGAGTGTGAAATCACCTCATTAACGGAAAGAACGAGTGGATCTTGTGCTTTATGACTTTCTGTTGCCACGAGGATGGAATAGATTTCAACCATCACACGTATCTTTTGAGAGGGTGGCTTTAATGCCAACTGCAGCCAATCTACTGTGAAATCAAAAGATGTTTTTTTGTGAACAGCAAAGCACAGCGGCCGTGTCTACGAGCATGACTGAGGCAGTGTGTATTACTGGAGGTCAGTTAAGATGTGTCTCCTACCAGGGGGGAGGGGTTTGCACAAGGAGAGCAGACATGGGGAGCTGTAAACGTGTCCAGTTGTCATGTGAGACACATATTGATTTCTAGATTAAAATCAGGATCAATACTCGTGCTTGTATTATTGATGAGTCATGTGAAACCTGCATAAAACAGGTGGGTTGTGTTTGTCTTGTGTTGAGCAGTAAAGCAGGGACATCTTCTATCAGGACAGATGGATGTTTGTGTCCTTTATCTATGTCTGGTCCTAACAAGCCCCCGCCGTCTTATCATTAACGCACACATAACTCGGGCCATGCAACTAAGTCAAAAGGTAAAGAGGACACCGTCAGGACATGCACTGAAAGAACTCTGATTCATGATGGATAACCCAATTATTTGTCCAGACTGGAGAAAAGGGAAAGAACGCTACCATGACTGATGACATGGAGGGGGAAGAACATGTGATATAAAGCCAAATAAACCTAACTGGTACGATGAAAGATGACAACTGTCTGTGAAAACTCCCTGAGAACCACTGAAAGGGAAAACATCCACTAAGACCATGGTTTGAGGGGTTCATTTAGCATAACTTGTAGAGTTTTCTGTTCTACTTTATAGCCAGGTTAGCTGTTTTTTCCTGCTTCCAGTCTTTATTCTAAGCTGATCACCACCCATCAATGTTCTCACCAAACATGTAGGGTTTCCTTTGAGTTGCAAGGATGTGACTTCATTTTTAAAGTCATCATTTTGGTTGTCACGGAGTTGCTGCTTGTCAAAACAACTTGTCCAACTGTGGAGGGTCTGCATGTGCAACAAAGATAACAGAGGCTCCAGGACAAACAAAAAAAAAAACAGTCCTACCCCACTAAGTAAACTTTGATTCTAACAGCGCAGCAGAGGCCGACGGCACGCTAAGCCAGTGACATTCAGCTCTACAGCAGTGAAACAATTCAAACGCTGCCCAGGAAGGAGCGCCACATAGACGACAAAAAAAAAGCCACCTAGCCAGTAAACAATGGGGCTTTTCTCTCAACTCAGCCAGCCTCAAAAACTGCTTTGTTGCCAGAGATCTCTCTCCCCCCCCCCTCCACTGCTATCTGCTAAAAAATCTGCCTGTGCTTGTAGCTTTTCTGCATATGCGGTCTACAAAACAGCATCCCGCGGCATGTGATTACACCTCAACATATTATCTAATCAGCAGACGAGCCTTTTGTTACTTAACTCATTTAGTATGAATGTTCTATTCCGTGCCTATGGTGAGCAGAGAGAATAAATTAAAGACCGACCTCGTCTCCGTTGGCCAGCCGGTGGGTCAGCTCCTTCAGGCTCCTCATCATCCTCTCGTCTCTGAAGTCGTACGGGAAGGTTTCCGTCCACTCCGTCAGCAGCTGGAGGATCTTGGGAGCGATCTTCCTGACTCTCATCTGACAATGCAGAATGAACACAGAAGTATTGAGTATACAGAACCACTACTAGGATGTGTAAATGTCTAGATTTTCTCGTAGGTTCACAGCTGTGCCGCTGATTCCTATATCTAATGAGTGGGAACTGGAGATTTGACATGTCGTACCTTGTCCGCTTGGGGATCGCTGAGTCTCTGTTGCTCCATGCACAGCTGACACACCTTTGACATGAGTTCGTACGGTCGGATAAAAAGACGAGAGCTGAGCAGGAAGGTGAAGATGTACGTCCTCTGTGGAGCAGAAAGAAAATACGTTTAACACAGAAGTAATCACATGATGTCAAATAGGTTTGAAAATTGGCTCCAAAAACACAAGGAATGAAAAGTCATTGGGGGAATGATACCTTAACAACAAAATATATAAAAAAGGGTTGGGGGAATTGAAAAATTGTATTGAGTCCTAATTTTGGGAGGAAAGAGGGAAGAAAGACAGAAAAAGAAAGAGACTTTGGCACTTAGAGGGTCTCAAAGCACCAGCGCTTCTCAGACAGAACAAAAAAATAAAAAAAAAAAATAAAAAAAAGGCTTTACATCTTTACTTGATGCAACTGCAAAGAAAAAAAAGAAACCACCAGGGATGAAATGTTTAAAAAAAATAACAACAATACTCACATCTGGATAATAGTCCACAGTTGGGACCAAGTGGTGAATGAGGGCCTCCAGGGACCCGGACGCCAGGTTGTTGTCATGGTAATAGAGGCCGGAGTAGCCCTCCTCCTTGGTCTGGTACAGGTTCTTGTTGTAGCTGCCGGTGTTCAGCTGCCCCGTGAACGGTGGAGTCTGAGGCATGTTGTCCTGCAGCAGAGGAAAGAGGGCAAACAGTCAGTAAAAAAGTCAGTCAACAGTCCGATAAATGTCTCACCGCAGACGCTGATGCAGGGTGGCCAGAAAGAGAAAAAAAACACCAAAATAGCTCTCAGACACAAACACAGACGGTGGAGGTTTTGGACGAAGTCAACAACCGTTCCTCCTCCGGATCCCTGCTGTCCATTTTAAAAGGTTTCCCGGTTTGGGTTTAGTTTATTTGCACAAATTGATGACTGAAAAAGTTGAAATGCAAACTGTGGTTGAGACACAAAAAGCATGAGAGAGAAAAAACAGGCAGGAGGTTCATGAGTCATCTGCATTACAATGAAAAACCCTAGAATAGACAATTTACTGAGCTATGACCCCACTGAGCTTCACGGGGAGTTGAACCCTTAACCCAGGCCCTACTAGCGCCTTGCTCTACAGAACAAGCCGAACTATAACTGCAGGCTAAATGTGTTTATCGCCTCATAAGCAGCAACCTTTAGCACAACCAATTTCTTAAAAAGCCATAGATTACAGCTATAGACGATTCATTCTTTCAAAAGGTCTTCTGACTCGGAAAAGAGTTGCCGTTTAACTTTGCCGTCTGACGTAGTGTGCGAGCTTGTGAGAGATTCTGGGTCAAACTGTAGCCCTGCAGGATTTCTTAACACTTGGTTTACCCAGAATGCACATGGTGCGATCACGTTGTCTTCCGTGTGTGCATGGCGCAAAGCAAGGAGGAGGAGCGTGGGTGTCAAGGAGGAAGAACAACTCATGATGTTGGGGTGGGACAAAGTTGAGAACATGTGAAGTCCTGTGTGTGTGTGTCAGAGTTAAGACAAGGAGACAGAACGTTTGAGACGAGGACATCTCACTCCAGAACTTCTAAAGTACCGATAGCAGAACCAGTAACTCCGGACCTTATCAATACTCCGGGTTTTTACTAATTACGCTCTGGTTTGGAACCGGGATTTTGAGGGGCATCCCTAATGTGGAGTGAATCCTGACAATCTTTCACACAGGTGATAGATTGTCAGGATTCACTCCACATCAGGATTCACTCCACATCAGGATTCTCTCCAGAGGAAAGCAAAGGGAAGCCCAACTGAGGCCTGCTATCCCGTTGAGTTTCTGCTGATGAAAAAACCCAACATTTCCAGATTTTGCCTGGGGTGTCTCCTCTTGGCTCCTAAAAAAAGCCCTTTAAAAGAACAGAGGACCATCGTAAAGTCCTCACTCGGAGGTCTGAAACGCTAACTGGTCCTCACAAAGATAGAACAACAAGCTCTCACACACACACGCACACACACACTTTCCTTTGCCGGCCTTCTGACCTCTGAACCTGGCAGCTTTGGCTCGATCCCATGCCAGGCAGACTTATGGCTGGGGAAACACAAAGGGGCCTTTTCACACACACACCATCACAACCCTCCACACAAACACCCCCAACCTTCTTGACAATATGCTGCCCCCATGGCCATATGCCGAGTCAGGAAGCCTTCGTGGTGAGGTGCTGCCAGGGACGGATAACAGGGATGCCAGGAGATCTACACTACACCTGAACACACACGGCCTGCACGAGGAGTTCAAACACAGTTAGGACTTCACCACAATGTGATGTGCTTTGCAGAAAATCAAAGAGGGATAAGCATCTGCTGATCGTAACAGGGAGGGAATCAACAGATAATACTGGAGCTTAACCGTTAAAAAAAATAATCACAAGACAAACAGCTCAAAACACGTCACCTAGACAACCCGTTTATTCATAAGTTCACTCCAAGCCTCCGACCACACGAGGCAAACCACCCACCCTTCCACTTTCACACACACACATGCCGCTGCATAATGCACACGTGTGCACACACACACACACACAAAAACACAGACCATCGCTATTATTCAGCCAGACAGCCGTGGACATTTCCATGAGAAAGGCGAGCGTGAGGAGTCAGAGCATCTGTTGCGCCATGTGGCCTCCCCCAGCAGAGACTGGGAGATCTCGAGTCCCATGGAGGGATGCCCTGCTAAAAGTCAACTGGTTTTGGCTTCTTTGTTTACTCCACTGAAGGTTTATTTTGTTGAACTTCAGTGCCCTCTTCGTAGCAGTCCAAGCTCCACTGTCTCATTTAGTTACGGTTTCTTCTTCAGCAGCATCCAACCACAGACATCTGCTGCCCTCAAAGCGGCTCTAAAGAAACCGCTGGGGTTTCAGATGAGGAGAACATCAACAGCAGCAGGTGATGGAGCACTGAGAACGTGCCTCATCCTCCGTTCCCAGCTGGGATGTAAAAGCACCAACTCCCTGATCCCACGCTCGCTGTTCTTACCATTAAAAAGGTGGGGGTTGTTTTGGTTGGATGCGGATCTCAAAAGATTAATAAACAACTATTTTAAAACTCCCTTCATCGTTTTAAGTCATGTTACTTTTTTAACTATTCTCGATTGACTTAATTAAGTAAATAATTGTAGATTTGCAGCTTCTCCAATGTGAAGATATGCAGCTTTTCTTCATCTTCTAGGAAATGTATATGAATCCCACTGGGGTTCAACTGTTAAGACAAAATGAGCAATTTGAAGAGGAAGTAAAAGTCCAATGGGCCTGTGTTCTTATCTTCTTTTGTAGACAAACTATAAAAAGTAATTGAGATAGTTATCCATGATCGTAATCTGTATTTGGATAATAAAGACTGGGATTAATCTTTATGTTGCTGTCGAGTTCAACCTTCATCTACCAAAACAACTCAAATCCACACATACACACATCGTCTGCAAGTGAAACTGATATGAACCTCAGATAACAGAACACATACGATAAAAGAAGTGGCTTTATGAAATCCAATATCGCAACAAGTCCTGTTGAATCTTCAGTACTGTGTGACATCACCTTCACTCTCTGATGTCTTTGAAAAGGCGGACAGTTTGGATTAATCTAATGCCGCCGGTGGCAGGTGGGCTTCTTTGAAGATGAATGTCTCTGATAGAAAGAAAAAAAACACCTTAGATAGAGGACACCATGAGATTAAATGCTCTTCTTTAATCTCTCCGTCCTCTTCTCTGCTAAATTTGTACTTTTTTTGATGCCCTTGTTGGACCTGGTTTGTTTTAAAAACACTTCTGGTTGTCTTGGTTTCATAATCACATTAACTTTCTCTCTAAAGCGCCAAAGATAAGGGACATTTTTTTTGACAATAACAGACCTTATCCTCAGGCCCAGAAATGCTAATTAGTTTGGTTTAGCAGCAAGAAGATACCATCACCATCACTATCTCTATCTCTGCACTGAAGCAATGTGTCTGTTCTCCACACATGCCAGCTGCAGCCTTCGACATAATCCTGAAAAACAAAGCGCATTTACATTTGGCCTCCAGGTGTCGTCTGTATGGGCAGTAGTAGTTCTGGTGAATGGTGGGGGGGTGGGGCAGGTTAAGTCTACTGGCCTGACTAAAGCAAACTCTTAGCGCCTCGCTGTTGGTTTACACGTGGCTGCTGGCTGGGTGGCAGCAGAATGTAAACAAACAAGATGCCACAGCTTGCATCTCCGCTTTTGGGGGGTGGTGGTGGTGGTGGTGGGGTTGGATAGATGGTTTTAATTATAGCCTTGCTGGCGGTGTGTGTGTGTGTGTGTGGCCATCTGCCTCAATGTGTACTAAAGGAGTCTGGTTTGGACTTGTATTGGATTTAAAAACAGAGGACATTCAAATTTCTGTCCGTTTGTGCTCACAAGATGTTTTTGTATTCGGCTATAAAAAGGCATAAAGCTGCAAAACTGACGTACAAATTGTTGCTTTTGGATGAAAATGTCTTGTAACGAGGGAGATTTTGACAACAAAATCATCATCAAAAACAATTTAAAACAGAAATATCTTTAAATATTCAAACCCACGGCGTATTTTTGAGCTCATGCAGAAATCGTTGGCTAAACTGCTGACTATCACAAGGCACCGAGTCTCTCGGATGATTCAGGTATGTCTCGTGGGAGTCTTGAGAGCCTGGGACTTCTCCCCGTCCTCCTAGTATTTACAACGGGGGGGTGGTACAGTCTCTTCGCAGAAATGAAAGTGAAAGATGTGATCATGTGTTGTAACATCTGTTGCAACCGTTTCAGGTCACGCTTCACTGAAAGATTATGTCAGAATATTTCCCTTTTTTTTCAGCCCTGTGGGGGAAATTTTAAAACAGAAGGGCAGCCCCTTAAAAAAGAAAAAAAAGCACCAAACCTCCCCAGAGGGTAAATGTCCTATCAATAGTAAAACCCCTTAAAGTGAAACTACCTTCAGGCTGCAGAGCCACCA
Source organism: Anoplopoma fimbria (assembly GCF_027596085.1). Classification (NCBI taxonomy): domain Eukaryota; kingdom Metazoa; phylum Chordata; class Actinopteri; order Perciformes; family Anoplopomatidae; genus Anoplopoma; species Anoplopoma fimbria. The sequence continues at coordinate 26,014,105 of NC_072461.1, read as the reverse complement.
ATGACACTTACAGGTAATTTTGGCCTTGAAAACGTTTGGGTGGGGCTGCTTCCCCATGGGGAGGATGATGGAGCCCGGTTTGCTCAAAATACAAGCTATCAAAGAGCCGACGGAGGTTTCTTCCCGCCCCGCCAGCAGTGTTAACGACCGCCCGTGATGAGCGCCCATCAGCAGTTCAGAGGCTGTAAAGGAAAAAGGGACTGAACACACAGAGAACCATTCCCGTGGTTCAGGAGATGAGACTTCCCCGATACTATTCAGCTGAGAAATGATCAGGAGCGCACATATCAAAGCAATAAAGTGAAATGTGAAGGTGGTTTCCACAGACGTGAAAGCTGAAGAGAAAAAAGGTATAAAGGTGTTTTGCTTCCCCTTCATTGGGGCGGGAGAGGGAGGCTGTAGTAGAGCGGGAATGTGATGCAGACTCAGAGACACTTTAAAGGGCTAACAGTAAATCAACACTCCCCCCCCCCCCCCGCTCCACTGTGTAAACACTTTAAGGGCATGAGGAATCTCACTCATCCGTGGCTCGAGGAAATGAGGGTGAGAGATAGCAGAGCGGCTGCACTGGAGGACGAAGAGGCCACAGTGGAGTAGTGGAAGGAGTCTAAATAAAGAAGAGGGCCGGTTGGAGGTGATGTTTGAAGCTGGTCTTGGGTCAGAAGTATTAAGGTAGAAGACAAATCAGCTGTCTAAGAGGGCTGCGATCACAAGGCGGGACTTGAACGTGGGAAAACACAACATGGTCACATCCAGTAGTTTGGTTAAAGTCTCAAGGAAGTCCCAGGTTCATTTGGTCAAGTTTCAATTAAGGCAAAGTTATTTGGTCAAAGGCTCAAGTTGAAGTCCGAAGTTATTTGGTCAAAGTTTAAAGCAGGCCACAAGTCATTTGGTCAAAGGCTCAAGATTCATTTACAGTTACAGTCAGTTACATCCCACGCCAATTTTTGGGCAAGTCAAGACTCAAGTCCAGTCACTTTTTACCCACTTAAGAAACTGCAGATTTTTTACCTGCTGTATCCAGTCTTTATAAAGAGAACATCCAGACTGGGAAACAGACAACGACAAGAACATACAGACCAGAGAACAGAGGCTTCCCCACAGATACATCTCTGTCTCTCCTAACACTTCTTGACTACCTCCACACCAGTTTGTTTAACCACCAGTAATGTTTGCAGCTGTGGCACTGAGTGGTAAAAAAAAAAAAAAAAAAAAAAATCACAGTTTCCAGACAGGATTTTGTCACCTGGTGTCATCAGTCCTTGACAGCCACATGAATCCCCCCCACAGACACTAGAACATCCTCAACAGAGGGGATGCTGCAGCAGAAACAACAGCTTTATGGCTTCTACTTTTGATGCTTCCCCATGAATCTTAAAGAAACTGAAGAAACAGTAGGCTAAAATTCAACAAGTACAGGTGGGACGCACTCTGTTTTTGTTTTTTTGTTGAAAAACAGTAAACACAGATGTATTGAGTCTTCTTTCAAAATTCATCTGAACTGGGAAATTCCTGACCTCAGACTTCTCCATAAGCAGTGATTTGACATTTTGCAGTTTAAAAGACTACAAGTCATCCGTGTTGAAACTGGGCTATATTTAGTAGAAAAGAGGAAGTTTGATTTTAGACATCTCTGTTAGAAATGAATCGACTCGCCACATTTAAATACAGTATTGCGACGTGAGGTCAGGACCTGCATGACTAACAGTCACATATAACAAAACTTTCACTTTTCAACCAAATCAAGTCAATAAATTGCTCCAGAAAACAAAAGTTGAGCATCTGCATTTCCATGACAAGTAGGGAATTCCATCTACTGATGAAGATTGTGAGATGTGCCTTGCAACAACAACAACAAAATCAATAAATTGGCACCTTTTTAAAAGAGATAAACACAATTGCATCACCACCCAAAGCTTCCATTTGTCTGCATTTATACAAAGAAAGCCCACCATCCTCAGCTTCCACACGTCTCCACAGTACAGCAGCAATAACTCATCCAAGAGCTTCCAGAGGAGGCGACCACCAGCACCATCAGCCAGCCGGAGCTCGGCCAGCAAAGCACCAATAAACGGATTGAACCTGTCAGCACATTAAGTAAAACCGGTGCATGCTTGTACTACAGAGAGGTGGACCGCAAAAAGCCAAGGAGAGGAGGCCGGAGGAGCTCAGGAGAGATGCGGGATTAACTCCACTGATCCCTGGCTGTCTCTGCAGGAGGAGGTGGGGAATCCTCTGTAACAGAAGGTAGTGTGTGTGTGTGTGTGTGTGTGTGTGTGTGTGTGTGTGTGTGTGTGTGTGTGTGTGTGTGGGGTTAAAAATAGTCCGCAATGGAGACTGATTTAAAGAAATCCAATATAGGGGTCACTTACTCAGGGGGGGAAATTAAGATAAACCCACACTGCATAGTATATATAAACCCCAGTAGACCACATGGCACTAAGACACTGTGCAATACAATATTTATAATAGTTTCTGTCTGTATATATATATAATATTTCAGTTACTGTGGATTCTCTACTGTTCTTTATGGCTCATTTGCTTATTTATAACACTTATTTTGATCTTGTGTTTTTTTATTTATTTACTATGTCTCTTGTTTGCTCTATCCTCTTTGCTGCAGTAATCCTGTAAATGTCCCCTCTGTGTGACTAATAAAGGATTATCTTATCTTATCTTATCTTATATATTGAATCATTACTCTGGTTTGTTTTGATTCTGGAGACAACAGATTTGGATAAAAAAAAAAATCAATAAAAAGGTGCATTGGTCTATTTATACACTATAATACTCGAGATGCAATATTAATATTTGCATTAAAGAGCTTTTAAAACCAGTGGGAATGAAGTGCGCTCTCTCCACCTGCGCGCAATTTGGACGCACTTTGTCTCCAAGGTGCACAACCTGCTGCACACATCACACAACCAACCAGCACAGCTCACCTCCACAAGTAGTAATCCAGGTGTGAAGAAATCCTCCTATCCTTCCCAGAAAATGATGCCAAAACCCTCCTTCCAGCAGCAGACACTTTCTCCTTTTTTATGCCCTTTACATGTGAATAAACCCAAAAAGCCAGCAGTCCCTCCTGGAGTCCTCCTGCCAATCACTGCAGCATTGTTCAGGTGCAAATGTGGGTGTTCAGAGGTTGGTTTGCAGGAGAAGAAGAAGAAGAAGAATCCGCATGAAATGAATGAAAGCTCCGGCTGCTGCTGCTCTCCTCTGCTCCTCTGCTGTGTGTCTGAGCTCCGGAGCAGAGACCAGCCTCAAGACTTTATTGTGAGGGGAGAGGCAGCAGCCAATCAGAGGAGAGAACACCTCCTCCCTCCCACTCCTCCTCCTCCCTCTCCCTCTCATCCTCCCCCTCTTCTCATTTTCATTTCTCTTTCCCTTTCTCCATCTGAACTTCTGTCATCAGTGTCGTTCTCACTCTTCCTCTTTCAATACTTTATTTAGCCTGGAGGGATTTCTGATTAAGTGTTGGTGAGAAAAATCCCAAAGAAGAATTAAAAATACAGCATGGAAAATACATTGAAATCGTTCCTATTTTCTCAGGTTTCAGATCAGTTTCTGTGTATTTGTATAGTGATATGAGGTTCTTCAGAATCCTAGAGTGGTGTATTTTTGCTCTTGTGTAGACGGGGGCTGGTTAAGAGTACTGAGTGAAGACCAAGCAGCCATAACTAGCCACCCAAAGTATCGCTCCCTTTAGCTGTGAACAAACAGAGGTGTACACAGTCACAGACGCACACAGTCACAAGCAGAACCGAACACATAACCACTCCCAATACTTTCGTCTGGTGAAGATAATAATAATCCTTCCAATAGTTAAGGTAAAAAGAAAAATCCCAAAGAAGAATTAAAAACACAGCATGGAAAATACATTGAAATCGTTCCTATTTTCTCAGGTTTCAGATCAGTTTCTGTGTATTTGTATAGTGATATGAGGTTCTTCAGAATCCTAGAGTGGTGTATTTTTGCTCTTTTTTTTAAGAAAATGTGCAATATAAACAAAAATGTATTGCCTTGAAATTATAACATGAAGAGGTTAGCAGCCCTGTCAGGTTTGTTCGTTTACCATGTTCACTATATTAGTTTAGTGTGTTATCATGCTAACATGTGCTAATGAGCACTAGTACAGCTAGGGCTGATGGGAATGTCACTAGTTTCCCAGGTTGTTCATAAATCAAACCACTGGACAAAGGAAACATTTTGACATTTTGGAATGTCAGGGGATCCCCGAATGAAAATACAATTAATTCTGATGGGAACATTAATGTCTAAGTTTCACTTACTTGTAGAGTGCAGATTCCTGCCAAGTGGATCTGTAACACTTTCTGCTGTAAAGCGTCAAACAGACTTCATTCAAACTCGCAATGTAACGTTTATCAATCAATAGGCTCGAATTTTTCATATAATACGCTACATAAAGTCTAAAGCTAAAACACAAAGATAAACTCACCCTGCTGTCTGGCGATTAAGCAGCGGTGGGTGTACAATTAAAGTGAGCCGCAGAGCAACATACCGAGAGGTACTCAGCATTCGGTGTTCTGGTAGTTCCATTATCTAGTGGTTAGCCAAAAACACGGTCCAAAAAATACTATTTAAAGTGAGCAGCAGAGCAGCGGCCAAAAAAGTACTCAGCAGTGTATGTACTGCTGGTTCTGTAAACTGTTAGCTAAACTCACTTGTCCAAAAAAGACCATTAAAAGTGAACCGCAGAGCAACAGCCGAGAGGTACTCAGCAGTCTGTGTAGTGATTGTTCCAGTAGCTGACAGACAAACACATCGCTAAAACAAGTAGAAAGTGCAAACTGTGTCCGCCCCACTGTATTTCTGGGCGCAGAGTAGCGGCTGGGGATCGGCGATGTACTCAGCTGTGGCAATACTAGCTACCCCTACTAGACAGGGGCTGGTTAAGAGTACTGAGTGAAGACCAAGCAGGCACTCAGTGGCAGAATAAAACAGTCTATAAAAGGTGTTCTGAGAAAGTGTGAGTGACCACTAATCCTTGAGCATATAGCCATAACTAGCCACCCAAAGTATCGCTCCCTTTAGCTGTGAACAAACAGAGGTGTACACAGTCACAGATGCACACAGTCACAAGCAGAACCGAACACATAACCACTCCCAATACTTTCGTCTGGTGAAGATAATAATAATCCTTCCAATGGCTAAGGCATTTCACTAAAAGAACACACAAAAGTCAACATCATGCTACACTGGAGTAAAAGTCAGTAGGGTTCATCCTCAGGGGACCATGAATGTCTGGACAAAATGTCATGCCAATACGTCTGATCCAGTCTGGATCAAAATGATGGACCAACAGGCCAACGTTTGTCATCCCTAGACCATGACAATATGACGACAATACAATAAAATATTCATTATTATGTGTCCTGCTCTGATTATTTAATGTGTTTGTTCATTGTGACCTGTAGAGGAGCCACAAAGGGAAATTGGCACCAAGCTAAGGTTACAATTTTACACCAAACCATCATTTTTTTTTAATTATTCTCTTCACCTCCCTCTCCTGCCTCCTTCCCCCTCCTTTCTCCCATTTTCATCTCCATTCCTCCCCCTCTTTTTTTATTTCTACACGCCCTCAATCTCAGTTCAGTTCATGTTAACCGGAGTTTCATGACCACAGATAGAAACTAATTATAATTTCTACAGATTATATCAGTAAAAAACCTGCAGCATAAAATGAAACGAAACCGTAGAGTCTCTTTTTCTGTCCCCAACCCAACAAAAAGTCCCGCTTAGTTTTTCAAACCAACAGTGATGTTCATTATTTATCCAAACAATTCAAGGTGACAACTGTTTCTAAGCGGGCAACCCATAAAAAGGAAACTGCCTTTTGTTAGGAAAACGAGAAAAAAAACGTTGGTTGACAATATATTAAAATCCAGAATGGGACATTGGATTTCTAAACACACACAAAGCAATTGAACAGATTAAATGAAGTAAACATGCAAACCTCAATTGTATTTAATCGTATTAAATCCTTTGATGCATTGTTCTGTTCTTGGCAGTGTCACCGTGTGATTATTAGTTCAGTCGTTTTAATATATTTAGCTTTCATTTAACCAGGCAAAGTAACAACGAATGAGTTCTCATCTACAATGACAATTTTATACCTGCAGAACATGACATTCTAACAAAAAGGCTTATTTTTAATCTTTTTCCTGACTCTCCTGCTTATCTTCAAACAACAGAAAATAGAACAAGACTACAGAATGTTTTCCTCTTCTTTAAGAAAAATCTTCATTGTAGTGAATAAATGTGACTCATGCAGAGACTTCATCCTGGATGTTTGTTGAGCTCTAGAATCTTTTCGTGCATGGCTGACTTTCTCCACATTGCCGAGCAGAGTAATAAGCGGCGTTATAATAACAGCAAATCATCCCAAATCTCGTCAACATCCAGAGGTATTACGTAATCTGGTATTAGCGCAGATTTACTTATGTGCAGTAATCCCGTTTTTTTCCCTCTCTCGCTTAAATGACTGCACAGAGTTTGACCACAAAGATCAGGATTGCAGTCTTTGTGATGGACACAAACACAATGTATATGCTGGCAGACAACATAAACAATGCTCGGGCCTAAATAAGGTTATTTCTTGTGGAAAAACTTGAGTTATTAGAGCTGGTCAAGACACGGCATAATTGTGTGTAGTGGAAATGGTTAACAAATTCATGAACCCAAAATCTTCCAGTTTGGGTTTTAGGACGGCTTACTTTCACCCAGGAGACCGCTGTTCGTGTCCCGTGTTAAACCAAAAGTTAACATTGTCTTTATGCTGGTTGTGTAAAGTTACATGAGAAAGTCTGCTAGGGGCGATATTTATGTTAATACAAACCATGATCTTTTATCGAAACTAAACCAAGTAGTTTTATTGCATAATCCTGAACCAATATGAAACCTATTTATGAAACGTTTTTCTGGATCAGGAGCCTCGACATTCAACAGATCTCTTGATTTGGCAGAAACGTACAATGACTGGGTTGAGTGTGTATTTGGAAAGGGTGAACAAGGTTTAATTGTTGTTCGTGACCTGTTTGAAAGCAAGTTATCGTTGCCTTTACTCTTATTATGTGTTGTAAGAAAGTCTGGGAGATTGTTATTTATTCACGCCAGTTGTGTTATTAATTTAACACAAACCATGATCTTTTTTTCTTATATTAACCAAGTAGTCTTGTTGCCTAAACCCTAACTAACCATTTCACAATGTTAACCAAGTGGCATCGTGATTTCCTACAATCGGATACCAAGATGATTTGTAAAAGATTTATGAAATCGACCGACAACGTATCTCTTGGTTTAGCAGAAACATACAAAGCCGTCATTTTTACTGCCAACTGGGTTGAAATATAGTATCTATTTCCAGAGAAGGCTCAGTGATTCCTTTAAACAGTGAGGAGGAAAAACAGGTTTGGTTGGGGACTTTACAAAGGTGGATTAATGCACTTTTGGTTTTCTAATGAGAATGTGGAGCAGCAGTACGGTTCATGTTTGGATGAAGCCAAATTTGACTAGATTGTTTGAGCTCATGTTCATGTAGAAACATGTCACCCAACAATGGAACTCAATGACACAGGAGAAGGAAGATACATCAGGCATTGGATGCACGGAAAATACTAGATTTTCATTTTTTGGTTTTGGTCTTTTTAAGGGATTTGCTGACAATAAGAAAGCTGTATTCATTAAGTGTTCCTGTGTCTGGTTTCAAACACGTCCGTATAACAGAATACCAGCCTGACCAGTGTTGATTACCATCTGGTTTCAGCGTTTTCAAAAGCTGAAGGTAGCGGGGATTTTCCAATCCAACTCGTTCACACTCTGTACCTTCAGGGCAGCCAGTGTTGAATGGAAGAGTGAAAGATTTCCAGTTTGTCTATCCAGGTAACAATCAGCGTGGGGCAGCAACAGCCTGGAGGTTCAATAAATAAAGAGTGAAGAGCCGAAGGAAAAAGACTCCCATCATAGTAAAGAGAAACTACAGGTTTCACAGCATAGATGTATCACCTGTCTGGGTCATTTAAAAGGTGCAATATGTCCACAGCTTCATTAACATGCAGTGTGACTGAAGACATCAGATGTTTTTCTCTCGGGGAGAAAGAGCCAGACTGGAGGATCAAAACTGGGCTAAAGGTCTCTGATGCAAGCGTGATGTCCAGTCTGATGTGCCGGATTTCAAATGTTCCTGCAGGAAAATAAATAAACACAGACTGTCGTCCCCATATAGCCTCAACACGCAGCGGTGAAGATAGGCATCAGGAATGTACAGTGAGGTTTCACATTTGTGCCGCCCGCTGCAGCAGCCAGGTCACAGGTCACGGTCTGGCTCATGGACACTAAGAAAAACATCCTGAGTTATAAACAGCTGCACAGCTCCTTCATCTTATTTTAATATCTTTGAGATACACTTTATAGTCTTTTTTCATATTTCTATAGTAACTTTCGTCTATTCTACATTTATTTGTTTCTTGTTGTTTTTTTTGCAATTCTTGCTTTTATTCTAATTAAATGTTCTCTTACTATGTTTATGTTCTGCACTAATACAGAAAAAGCAAATCTTGTTGTTTTTTTTTGCAATTCTTGCTTTTATTTTAATTAAATGTTCTCTTACTATGTTTATGTTCTGCACTAATACAGAAAAAGCAAATTCCTTGTATGTGAATTCCTTTTTATGCAATAAATCACATTCAGACTTTCTGGTGGAAGTGCAGATTCTCTCATCAAATGTGTACTGATGACAAAGCAATAAATAATTATATATCATAAATGTTTATATTTTACTTATATATGTGTATATATGTATATATATATTTAGATATCTGTGTCAGTATGTTTCTTTGTCTTCCTTTTCTCATTAATGTAGATCTATGGTATTGACATTAATTGACAGCTTTATGTTCAGAATTGTGCATATTTCTTATTTCCTGAATGTGAACTGTAATAAATAATCTAAATATGACAATATGACAGCAAAGACCCAAGACGGCCAAACATGTAACCGGCGATCAACAGGCCATTAAAATCAAATGGGTCAATTAAATGAGCGTCTTCTTCTATCTTTTGTCTTGAATGTCTTTTAAACGGCCCATTTAAGTGACAACCTCAGCTCAAGCCTGCGACCACAGCAGCATCGCCTAATGTTGTGTGAGCGCAGCCTAACAGGAGTGATGAGGTTTTCACGTGTGGTTGTTGAGCAATGTGTCAATATTGCCAACTATTATAAAAGATAAAGACTTTTCCATTAGAGCCAAAAGGCTACCCGGGTTGACAAACAGATCCAAGTGGCAAACAGAGAACTGGTTGAAAATATCTGTTTTTTTTAATTTATATTAAAGTGCATGAAACAGTTTCCATTACATTTGGTTCAATCAGGTGACGCCTAAGAAATCCACTTTACACTTCAACTGTAATTTCTCCTTGTAAGATTTCATCACCTGACCTCCTGGTTTTCAGTCGACAATCATCTTACTCACAAACTCTTTGGATTTTGACACTCTTCCTGAATTTGGTTTTTAATAAAAAAATCTCACTCCGTATCATTTAGGATTAAGGCTTCATCCAGTGATGTCATTTGGTTCCACCTGAGATTGAATACCGTTCCACACTTTGGAAAAAATGATACCTTGGTGTTTCCTAATTCCCTCCTTTGTTCGTGCTGTGATTTGGACCAGTCGGTGCCTCTGCGACAGTCTGGCTGCCTCCACATCTACACCCGTGCTCTCTGGCTAGACCGGTGAGGAGCTCCAGGACCCTGATCTCGTGCTCCATCCGAGCTTTCTCCCTCCTCTCCTCCCTCTCGGCCGTCTCCCTCTGCCGGCGCTCCTCCCTCTGCATCCACTGGGCCAGGAGATCCTGATGCCAGCGGGCCTGCTCCTGCCGCTGGCTCTCCAGCTGCATCAGCAGGCCTCGGGTCTCCGACGCCAGCCGCTGGAAGCCCTCCGACAGGTGCTTGAAGCAGGAGGACTCTGGGTGTTGATGAGCTGAGGTGGGGAGGGTGTTGGGGATTGGGTCTGGGGGTGCAGGGAGAGGAGAGGCAGCGGATTGGGTGAGAGGGGGAGAAGGAGGAGCAGCTGGAGGCGGAGGTGGTACGACATGTGGGGAAGGAGTGCTCAAGCGGTTTTCCTCTGGTGTACCTATGACACAGGATATAAAAATACAGGAATGAGAGCATTACTGATGTCAAATTATACTATGGATTAGTAAAACAGCAAATAAATCTGCAATTCTTTTTAAATTATTGAAACTTTTTGGTTCAAGCAACTGAAGTGTGATTTTTTTGCTGCTTTTTGTCATATTATGTGCTGGTAAACTGAATACGTCGAGATTATGGACAGTTAGTCGGACAAAACCAACGATTTAGAGACGGTCGACAAGGCGCTCAAGTTGACAAAGTGAAGCGCTGATAAACAGTCAAGGCTAAAGCTTTGTTATCAAGCAGAGAAAAATAAAAGCTGCACTTTTACAATGACATTTTGTTTTGCTATCTGAACGAAAAACAAAGTATTAAAAAAATGCAGATATTGATAACCGCAATATTAAAATCATAAACTGAAATGACATTCTATCTGTGGCGCTGTGTAGAGTTGCTGACCTTAAACAGTATTTCTTTTAATTCATATTTGTATGAATGTAAATTATTGTTTTGCTCATTTAATAAAGACAACACTATCATAAACATATTTTTACATTTGTATATTACAATATTGGTCAACTAAACAAATTCTAATTATAAACATCTCATTTAACCTCATTTCATTATTGAGAAAAACTGGATTATGTGTCTCAGGTCGGGTTGTAATCTAGTTGTCACGTATAAACTATGATACCAAATGAAACCTTAAAATAAACATCATGTGACAGATGACAGTGTGTCAAATCCAGTTTTTTTTGTTGTCAACATTTAGTATTTGGTGTGTGTGTGTCATTAATAGCCGCTACTTATTTATATGATAATCCTGGTACGTACCAGTCATTTCACGATGGATGGATGATTCCAGATAAGTTCCATGGTGCCGCTGTGGGAATCCTGAATTGCTGAACTCAAACTCATCCGTTGAGTCTTCTCTGTCCTCCAACTTGACTTCAGCGTCGAGCTGCCACGACTGATGGCCTCCTTTCTCCTCTAAAGAGCTCCAACGCTGCCTTCCTGCCCTCCCCAGAGAACCAAAACTGTGTTCACTAATCTCGGTATTAGAATTTAAATCTGGCGGGATACTTCCTGTCCTGTCAATGGAGTCAAGGCGATACGCCGCCATCCGTTCTGGAGACACAAAATAGGGGCCTCCGTCCTCTCCCGCTGACCTCCGGCCCAAAACCGCATCCATCTCTGCAAAATATCGAAAAGTGCAGGGCTGCGAGCTGTCGACGCTCCTCTGCAGCTTGGCTCTCACGTAGTTAGCCTTCAGGGTCTTGACTCGAAGCCGGCACTGGTGTGGACTCCGGGAGAAACCCATTTCGCTCATGCGGACTGAGAGGTGTTTGAAGACATGCCGGTTGCGGAGGTTTTCTGCCAGACTCTTCTGGATGCGCTCGTCGCTCCAGGCGCACAGCAGCACCTGCGTTTCCTCCACCGTCCAGTTCACGGAGCGCTCGGCTTCTCGTTTTTCTGTGGACAAAGAGACACAGGTGAGAACAGTGAACTACGTCACAGTGGTGGCTATGTTTGCATGAGAAGCAAGATTTTTTATTAGATGTACCAAATAAACTGTCTGACCTGTAAGAGAGGGTGCAGCAAACGCAGAGCAGCAGCTAAACATACATCAGGCATCCTTTAACATTTAAAATGAACCTCTACATCTAACCTTATGATCCCAAACTAGACGTATGCATGCAATAAACTCATCCAACTGATCTCACTAGAAAGAAATCAAAAAAATACATCTAACTATAGATTTTGCATCATAATGACACATGACTCCCTTAATTTGCAGATTACAGTGTGGTATTTCATGATACATAATAATGCATTAAATAAAGATATTAAATTCACATTAAACAGACAGTGTGCATGCTTTGCAGGAACTACACTTACATACAAACCTATCATCTGTCTTCTCTAACATAACATAGTGCAGAATAGTAATTCATCCTAATTAGACATCTAACCTATAGATTTTGCATCATAATGACACATGACTGTTTTCTACAGAATATTATGTTGTAGTTGTTCACACCCAGGCAACAGGTATAATAATTTTTTGCAGATCACAGAGTGGTATTTTTACATCATAATGCATTAAATAAAGTTTATCACATTAAATAGACAGTCATGCAGGAACCTTACATATTTTGCATCATAATGATAAACATTAAACATAACATTAAATAGACACTGTATGATTTGCAGATCACAGTGTCCCATATTTCATGATACATAATAATGCATTAAATAAAGGTATTAAATCCACATTAAACAGACAGTGTGCATGCTTTGCAGGGACTAAACTCAGATAGAAACACATCCCATAGTGCAGAATAGAGCCATTAATACAACAGAACAATGCATTTAAATCCCTCTCTAGCAGAGCTCATGATCAGCCACAGCTAAGGTTAGCATGCTAGCAGCTAGCCAGCTAACCTTAGCATGCTTGCACGCCTGTTCTCTGCACTTCCGGGTTCCTGCTGCCTGATAAACAACAACAAACACACGTGGTCTGTTTGGACGGTTCTTACTTTTGGTGGTGGACACGGAGCTGCTGCAGTTCATCACCGGAGGATTCATGTTGGACAGGCTGCAGACAATGTAAACAATACACACACACACACACACACACACACACACACACACACATATGAACTAACACACACACTCTCTCTCTCTCTTCCGGGTGACGTCCAGTCCAGCGTGTGACGTCACGTTGCGTGTGGCAGAGTTAAATAAATTGATACAGAAAGTGAAAATAAATTGTATGAAGACAATGTAGAAAAAAATAAGACAAATAAATAAAATAAATAAAATAAATAAAATAAATAAAATAAATAAAATAAAATAAAATAAAATAAAATAAAATAAAATAAATATAATTGTTTTCTGACAGAATATTATGTTATATTATATTGTGGCAACATCTTCCCCATAAAGCTATAATAGTTTTTCTGTCTGTAAATATAATATTTCAGTTATTGTTTTTTATTGCTTATTTATATACTTGTTTTTTTATTTCATTTTATTTTTATCTTGTCTTTCTTTTACTATGTCTCTTGTGTGCACTTTACCCTATGCTGCTGTAATCCTGCAAATGTCCCCGCTGCAGGACTAATAAAGGAATATCTTATCTCTTATTTTATAAAATAATTTACATATTGTACTGAAAATATATTACATTACATTACTTTTGTGTAGGAGTAAATGCAGGGGTACAAACCCAAATCCCCTTAATCAGAATCAAACACGACTTATTCTCACACGCACATAAATGCACACATATGAACTAACACACACACACTTATGCTCATTCACATCTTGACTCATTGCATTTTTTTTCTTGTTGTTTATAATGTATTATTATTATAAATCATATCTTGTAAAAATGCTTTTTCAACAATATTTCATATCATATGTATTTTCTTTTTGTATTCGTTATAGTATTGTGATTTTTTTTAATATTATATAGGTGGAGGCTTCAAATAAGCCCAGTGGGCTTTCTGCCTCTTCCTGCACTGTAATATCATTTATCAATGTTATTTGTTATGTTTCAATTGTGCAAATAAACTAAACTAAACTAAACTAAACATATTGTTAAATCATTTTTAAATCTGCAATGCTCCCATTTGTCCTATATTTTATCTTTACAGATCCTATAATTATTCATATCTCTTCTGGGATCTTCTGGGTTGTATTGTATTGTCTCTATGAGTTTGACATTACATATTCATTCCTTATAAATATGCAGTACATTTATATATGGTACTGTGTGTTGTAAAATATTTATTTAAACAAGTGCACTATGAATTTTTGAACATATAATGTGAAACATTTGACCAAGCTGTGATGCAATGTGATAAGTTTCCTGCATATACAATTAGTTATTTCTCCAATATTTCATGATCAGGTGTTGATAATGTGTATTAGAGTTTTAAACATAATACATGAAATATCGCTAGACTCAGGATGGAAGATGACACAAAAGAAAAATGATAGTGATTCCTTCAGATATTAAAGAAATGTAAATGTGTATCTGGCAGTTAAGGTTAATGAAAAGATGGGGAATTATTCAAAAATACAGTTTGAGGGTTATCAACTCTACCCAGTACCAGATATGGAATATAAATTGAGCATATGATTTAAATATTTCAGCTATCACTATATGCATTTTTTAAAACTTGTGCAGTCAGTTCAACTCTTCAAATCGTTTGTTGTTCGATCAGATAGAAAAACGAATTGAAAATGTGATTTCAGAAATGCAGCTGTGTTTTTCTCTGCTTGATAACAAAGCTTTGTCAAACATATGTCATAATATCATTTAGTTTCGTGTAAAACTGATCAGTGAACAACATCTCTCGTCTTGCACAATGCACGTCACAAACAAGGCCGTTACCTTGGCTAGCTAGCTAGCCTTGCACAAATCTTACTTTTCTCACCTAATGTGTTTTATCCAGCTACTCTTTTTATCCTGGAAGAAAAGAAATGAGCGAGACACGTTTTTAGTGTGAGTACATCTTGGTATACAACACACAGAGGTCGTAGCTGTGTGACTTACGTGACTTTTGGTTGTGTAGTCATTCTTTGCGACTTTTAGGATGTGCAAATTCATCTTTTAAATTAACAAACATATGCATTATTCATGACACAATTCAAACGGGATCAAAAAGTTCATGACTAACATACATATTTATTTCCTTTTTTTCCTTTTATAGGGTCTAAATTGAAGTTAAGACCCTTTTTAGATCACGTTTCTTGTATGCAGTTACATCCAGATTGTACATTGTTCCAGGTGAGACTGACTTGGTTTCACATCTGGCATCAGAATGAATTTTGTGTAATTTTGTCTTTATTGAAAAGAAAATAACACCACAGACAGATTGTGAGGAAAAGACTAACTGCAGAGTAGACTATGATGAACAAAGTAACAGTTGACTAAGTCTTTAGTTCGATAAATAAGTAGCTATATGATCACATGTCCCTGACAACCACAGAATGTAGATAAAGCCACCAAATCCCAATGCTTCAGAAGTGCATTTCGGGCACAGTGCCTCTTCTATTTAAAGCTGTCCACGCGCAATCAGGATGCATTTTAACTGTTAAGTGTGAACACGTCCCCAGGGGCCGCAAATTCGTCTCTAGTTTGAATAATAAGAGGGCACCGTTGGGAGGAAACGGCTCCTAAAGAGGCTGCAAGGTGCTAATGGGTCGTCTTGTGCATTCTGTGGATGTCTGCTGGGAGCATTTAGGTTCTCTGGTGTTCCTCCCTCTAGTTCACTGGTTTATCTACTCAGTCTTTCATCCACAAACACAGCAATTAGGTGGGGGGGGGGTTCTTAAAGTGATGCTAATGCAGATTCAGTCTGCTTTCCTGCGGTGACATTTGCATTTGGAGCGCTCAGCCTTTTGTTCTGTTATAGAGTGACTTGGAATGAGTTCAACAGTAATCTTAAAAGAGAATGTCGGTGCCGTTTTTCTTCTGTCCACGTCTCCTGATGGTGATGTGGTGCATGCTTTATGCAGTGCTGCAATGTAAGTTCATTCAATCATGCATTCTACTTCAATGCAAGTTTAAGCTAATTGTACATTCCTTGAAAATGTCCACTTTCTGCCACTTTATACTTATACTAGATCTTAGAGGTATATATTGTAATTTTTACTGAACTAAACTTATTCAAAACTTATAGTAACTTGTTTCTCTTTGCATGAAAGAAAACATATAATGTTTATATGATATGATGCGGAACTTTACTAAAATTAAAGTTAGCTCCACATTGAATAACTGCTTTTAGTGATAAAAACAGGATAATATAACATTCTATAATAATAAAACACTTTGAAAGAAGCCAGCCTGCATGACCAGTATTTAATTTTTTCATAATTTAAGGTTGTTTTGCTGCTCATACTTTAATACTTTACTTTAGTTACAGTTTGAATTCAGGATTTTTACTTGTACCAGAGTGTTTTTAGACTGTGCTATTTCTTCTTTTACTGAAGTAAAGGATCTGAGAACTTCTTCCATCATTGGCATTATGTAATAGCTTGTTTAAAAGAATGCTTATTTTAAATATACTCCTCTTTTAATAACTGTCTTACCAGGATTTTGTTGCTGAATTAGATAAGAGCCTGTTTCATCTTTATGTGTTCAGCAGATTGATATATAGTCTTTAGTCATAGCATTAAAAAAATCACGACTGGACAGCACATAAAAGTGGCTGTTTTATAACAATAAATTTAAACAGTTTGTTTTTTTTAAACACAGAAAATCAAACGTGATTAAATGAGCAATGACTTTGATAGTCCGTCCTCAAAGATGCACCTTTGTAACTCTGAATAAAACCACTTTTTATTTTATTTTTTTACAAAAGATAGTTGTTTTCTTTTGGTTGAAAGTTCAGTTAAATTCAGATACATTTTTCTTAATATATATTACATTACATTACAGTCATTTAGCAGACGCTTTTATCCAAAGGGACTTACAGGAAGTGTATTCAACATAGGTATTCAAATATATATAATACAGTATCTGTGTATCACTTTGACTTTGCAGGCTGTCCTGAACTACAGAGGTTCCCTGTGTATGACACGGTAAAGATGATATCGTATGGTGACATATTTTGAAAGGTTATCTCCAAATGGGGACTTTCACTTCTTCCTGGAGTCTGATGACGAATGAACTCAGCACCAGAAACTGAGAACACAAGAGAAACTCTGACCAAATGAAAACCTCACTGCCCTGTGGAGTAAATGTTCCTGAATATTTTCATAATGAGGAAATGGACTTTACAAAGAAAAGGCAATGGGGATTTTTGAGAGTACTCTCCACTACCTCAGCACATGATGAGGGTGAAGATGTAGAGAGCACATTGAAAAAGTCCACTTGTTTAACTGGAAGATGGGCTCCAATGTAGAGAAACCTTCAACCACAGGAACCAGGTCTGAGGTTGGACTTTCCAAAGGTCAGTGGTATCGGTACGTGATCTTAACAAAGGAATTACTTTCAATGTTATTGACATTTCACCACAAGCAGATTCCCAACTGCTGTACTAAAAGAAACAAAGACAAGTGAAACCTTTTTTTCTTGCCATTCGGTCGAACACAGTAACCAAATAATCCAGAAAAATAACAAAAATAGTTTTCTGGTGCTTTCAGTCTGCCTTTCTATCTCTGCATGTTTCATTTCTAGTAAATACCAAAGAACAATACAATGTCCATATTGTTATCTTGTCATATACGATATGATACTATGACAATACCACGATACAAGACGGCATTATGATACGATAGGACGATACAATATGACACAAAGATACAATACAAATGATGCCAAACGATATGACACAATGATACGACGCGACATACGAGAGATATACGAAAAAAACGATGCAATACAACTTTATTGTCAGTTTATACTGAAATTAATATCCCAAAATTGAAGTTCAAACAAAGCTGTGGAATCCATTATCTGTATAATTTTCTTGAATTTCACAGCACCCAAAGTTGTAGTAGAAACAAGACAGATACTTAAGTTATTGCCTATCATATTTACCATGTACTACCTGATTAAATTCAGGATTTTAGTCCCATAAACTGCTTAGATTTTGGGACTATTTTTTGTCAAAAAAGACCCAAAAGTGGGATGAATGATAATTAGATTTTGAAACTCCATATCTCTGGACAAGCATTGATCAACAACCCAACTAACCCTACCAATATGTTGGGGGACGTTTTGTACAACAGGCCTGAAAAAGTCAGATTCTGGAGTCTCAATCTCTGAGATGACTATGAGCCCTGGAACTGCAGCCTGAGGCCACGTCCACCTTACCACGTGACCCTTTTCCGGAAGAGAACAACAACAACAGCCTTGATAAAAGCGTCTGCTAAATGACTGTAATGTAATGTAATGTAATACCGATCGACTAGCAGGTTAACTCAACATGGATAATGTGGTATTTGTTACAAATGTTTGTACATAGACGTTCAAACATTTGTAGGTACTTAGGACCCAGGGGAGCACAGGTGACCCATGGACACCCGGAGGGGGTTAGGTCTTTGTCTTCAGCTGGAATCAGCTGATATGGAGCGATTAGAGGGGCGTGTCCAGTGACGTCATCAGCCCTACAGAACGGCCTAATGACGGACTTGTGTTGACCAGATGTATGGACCCATTTAATGACTGTTCATTTAAAGTACATGTGCTGTCTGTGTGGGAGAGACAGAGTTAGACCTGCAGTGTTCTAACTAAGCTTGAGAAATAAAACTTCTAAAACTTCCACGAAATGTGTCTGTTTAGAGTTTATGGAGGAAGTTCTTAAGTATCAAGCACGACGAGTATCAAGAGTAGTGAGCTGTAACCAAGCAACCAACGTACTTCCTGTTTACACCGGCACGTGCATGCCCAGTGTACGTGAATAGTCACGTGATATTCGTTTTCAGGGGAGCAGGTCTGGACGCACATCATTTCGAAAACGATGCTGAAACGCACGTGTGGACGGAGATCTGAAAACCCCGAAAACGGGTTAATGTGGACATGGCCTGAGATAAAGGTTGTTCTTTACAGCACAACGCACAGCACTGAATGCTTGGGTGAACACACACACACACACACACACACACACACACACACACACACACACACACACACACACACACACACACACACACACTCAACACATTCAAATGATGAGCGGGCCACAGCATAGGTAATTACAGAGGAAGAGGGGAGTCGAGACAGTCGACTGGACATTCATCTCATTACTCACGCATGCCTCCAGGCTGTTCCCCGCTGGCCTCACACCCCTCTCTCACACGGAAGCTTCCAGGCACACACACACACACACACACACACACACACACACACACACACACACACACACACACACACACACACACACACACACACACACACACACACACAAACAAAGGCTGGCAAATCCTCTCCAAAATAATCACAACACACACCTGGACAGTCAGGGTCGAGGGCTTGATGCATCTTTCCTGATTACATCACCTACTGGCTTTGTAATATTCATGAATACTAATATAAAGGGCTGTTTTTGCATATTTTCAGAGCATAAGCTGACACTTTAGCTCCCTACAAAGTGTAAAGGCAGGATTCTTGGTGGACACATCAATTTTGCAGGAAAACTTTGGTGCTACAAGGTTCAAATCTGTGATCCTTCTGGTGTGGGAGAAGCTCTAATTATTAGTCTTTGTTCTCTTGTTCTTCAGGGGATGGACAATTTACAAAATAGTCTGTTCACCCAAAAGAACAGAGCCAGGCGTCTTTAATATATGGCCGCAATAAATAAATAAGTGCAGCGCCTGCACTGTCTCCTCCTCTGGATTGTCTTCTCTCTCCCGTGTCCTCAAAGAGAGGGCAGACAGGCTGTAGATCTTCTCACGGTGTGATTTGTAGTGCAGAAAGAAAAAAACCGGTCAGCGAGCACACAGCGCGGTGAGATGATGTACAGAGAACGTTTACGTCAGCCGAGGCTGCAGGAGGACCGAGGCATCCCACTGTGGAGGATCAGAATCCCTGCCTGCATGCTGCTCTTTGGCTTGGCTCCATTCATCCCCCCCCACACTCCCTTTCATGTCTCCTGACAACCAGCAGCCGCCGGGTTGTTTAGATAAGCGGTTCGCAAACTTTCACACCAGACACATACAAAGGCTCAACGTGGTAGCAGCGAAACAATTCGTGGAATCTGGCCCCCTGAGAATCAGAGTGATGTCAACTGGAGTTCTTGTTAAAAGCTCTCCTGCTGACCGACGAACTCTGCAGTAAACTGAAAGATTAATTTAAGGGTTAGAAAAATTCTAATATCCACATTCCGTGAATGAAAGCATCAACCATCCATGAAAAAAATAATTTTAATAAAAACTAGAATAACCGCCTCACGATTGTCGTTATCAGTTCATTATTTAATCCTATTATACATTTTATTTTAATTGTCATATTTAGCATATGAATTCTTGAGTTATAGCAAAAACGTGTTTTTTGTGAGGTCACAGTGAAATTTGACAACCAAAATCTAAATCAGTTCATCCTTGGGTCCAGTTCCAATTCGCTGGAGGCTTTCCAGAGATATCTCTAGAACGGTATGGATGTGAGGTTACAGTGACCTTTGACCTCCAAGATTTAGTTCATCTTCGAGTCCAGGTGGACTTTTGTGCCAAATTTGAAGAAAGTCCCTCCAATATCTTGAGATATAATGTTCTTGAGAATGGACAGGATGGACGGTCAACACGGAAAAACAAAGTGCCTCTGGCCACGGTTGTCGCCGGCTAAGGGGCATAAAAACATTGTTTGGTGTGCAGCCTTGTAAGCTCAATCACTTTGACTTTTACTGCAGTGATGTAGTGACTAGACAACCCCAGCCCATGCTGAAAGAAATCCAATGTTGCGTTTGCAATTAAAAGTGAAATTGAGTATCTGTTGAGAGATTTTAATTTGCAGTTTGTGGTGCCTTTGAGCTGCAAATGTCGACTCTAAACACAGGGGTGAGGTGGACAAATATGAAAACACGGTTTACATGTAGTAAGCTTCCTCAAACTGGACATGGATAATCATGTTTCATCTTCTCACCAACATCTGTAGCAACCAATCAAGCATTTTATTTTATGCAGTGGTATTTTCCGTCCCACTTTTATTAATCTTGCAACCGGCATACCCCTCATTATCACGGTCCTTCTGGTCAGCAATTAGAAGACCCATTTCCAACCCTGCAGAGTCTTTGGAGTCCATATTGTGCGTCTATATGCGCGCTCTCATATGCAAACACTTTCTGCAGAAGACGGGGAATCTCATGCCTGTTGGCGGTAATCATAAGCTCATCACCGCCTGTTGATATTACAGCAACCCATGCAGAACGTGTTCCTTTCACAGCTGTGATTTGAAGCACATGCCTCTGCACCACGGTGGGATGCCGCAACCACAGAATTTTAAAAAAAACCACACACAGGAGCCCTGGCAGGTCGTTTATCAGACATAAAAGTGGGCTTTGGAGTTGTTGTGATGTGGATCGGCGAGCCCCTCCGTTTTCAAAGCTTCTCTCCAGCCTCTCAACTCTCAAACGAGTTACAGACGTCTCGGTTCGCCGGCCTGGACGCCCTCTAATTTGCTTGCATTCTTTTTTATAGTAGCCACCAATTTGCAGAGGCCACTTTGACCAAGAGCAAAACTTATGGCAGAGCATCTGCGCTTCAAAACACTTCCTACGAGCTCCAGATGCCCATATGAGAAGAAAAACATCACATCCAATCATCAGTGTGGTAAAAGGTTTGACTTCTGGTGGAACTCGATCAGGACGTCTTCAGATCCAGTGCAACCATGAATAGGTCACAGTGCACCTTTCTGTTTATCGTCATGTAAATCTAAAATTATCTTCAGTCACACCCCACACTTCCTGTACGCCTTATTTGAGTCACAGTCATCTGCAAATCTGTGTAACTCTACATGCATTTCCACCTTGAATTCCTTCCTCCTTTGTTTCCACGAGGCGGCGGCTTCAAACAGGAACTGACGAGCTAAAAGTGGAACAAAGACTCCAAAAATACCGCTCACTTTGAGCTCGTAGATAGTTCCACAAAGTTGTTTTTTTTTACCCCAAAAAGGAAGGAGAGTTCTATGTAAAGGAGAGACGTGACTGTTGTCATGAATGGGGAATGTTGGTCAGTGCTTTCTGTCCACAAGCCAAGAGAGTCAGAGCACGCCGGTTTCATCACGGGGTCGGGCGGCGTGACGCTGTGCCGCGTGTACGAGGCCGACTGAGGGATCGAACACGTAAACAGCTGAATGAATGATTCCCTTGTCTGCACTGTCGACCTGCCGTGGTGGTCTACAGCTGAGAAAGCACATCCTCTGTCGTTAATGATATCTGAAGGGACCTGAATGAAGAACTATGTGGCCTGCAGTTCACAATGGGCCCTCTGTCAGTGAACGTCTTAGATATCTATACCAATATCTAGACGGAAAAACATCCAGATATTGAGGCTAAAAACTTAAATTGACCATAAAATGCTTACATATTAATGCATCGGTAAAATGATCCCAATAACATAAAACATACACTATTATATCACTCTGAAAGTACATTTTGATGATAATACATTTTACTTATTTCATTTTTAATGCCTTTTACATGGAATAGTGTATCTATATACTTTGGTATTACTACTAAAGCAAAATAACTGATTATTTCTTACACAACTGGAATTGTTTTAGACTTCAAGGTTACATGCAACCTTTACATAACTGTAAAGCGAATTTTAAGCACACTTTTGAAAATAATTGAAAATTTGGTGCGTTTCCATTAACTGGTTTGAAGCGAATAAACTTGGCTACAGCGCAGTTTTGTCAGAGGTTGGTGATTAAGACTATGTTTTACACATGTCTGTAATCCACCAGTAATCAGAGTAGATGAAATAGAGGTTGTGGCCTTGTTTCATGTTATCCGAAGACGAAGACAAGCATTCGCCCATGAAGGGGAAATCCAGGAAGACAGATATTCCCATTTATAGCTTGTCAGTTCCTGTTTGAAGATGCTGCTCGTGCAAATAAAGAAGAAGGAATTCAAGGTGGATACGGCAACAGCTCATCAGTCATGTGCATAAAATGTATTCTGCAGAAGCGTTTACATAATCCATTTTGAGCATCAGCTCTTTTTTAAGTGACTGGAAAAAAAATGTTTGCGCTATTGAGGTGTTTTTATCTAATTTAGCTGTTTTCATACAGCTTTTCTAAAATTATACTTTAAAATGTGCATAAATACATGTGAAAAGCCAATGACGATAATGCAACATGTAGTAACTGCTTCACACTGAAAATTGAAATACAGTCAGTTGAGGCGTAGTGGAGAGCAAGGTAGTTCTCCAATCAGAGGATCGGTGGATCGATACCCGGCTTCGGCAGTCGATGTGTCCTTGGGCAAGACACTTAACCCCAAGTTGCTCCTGAAGGCTTGCCATCGGTGTGGACTGGATGATGAATGTTAGTTAGAGTCTGATGGTGGCACCTTGCATGGTAGCCTGTCATCAGTGTGTGAATGGGTGAATGATATGTAACATACTACTGACTGTAAGTCGCTTTGGATAAAAGCGTCTGCTAAATGACTGTAATGTAATGTAATTATAGTGTTGATGGCTGAATCCCCAGCTCCGTCTTCACATATCCAAATGGTTGGGTTTATTAAAAAAATTCTGGACTTTCACTCGAGGCCAACAGGTGCTTAAAAGTTTAATTTAAGCAAGTCGCTTTGGGTAAAGCATCTGTTGAATTATTGAAATGCAATTAAAATTCTTCATTTCTAGAAAACTTTGATTACTTTTTGGTTCGGTTTCAACGGCGAGCGACCTTTTGACCTGCAAATAACCCAATGAGTGCTTATTGGGAAAGCAATCCAGAGTTTCTATTGTATTCAGTGCTCCAGATCCCAGCCTGAGACCCACACCACCATCCACCTCCCCCCCCTGCGTTTGGGGATTGCGAGGAATGCGTCCCACCTAAGTTACCGTGGCGACCCCCATTTGGTGGCCGAGGAATGCCTGGCGTTTCCCTGCTCGGACTGTTTTCACAGTGCAGACGAGCGTCCGCATTTCTTCTGGTAAACTGATCCCGACCACACAAGAGGAGCCCCTTTACAGCCACCTCTCCCACATCCAACCCCCCCAACTACTGTCAATCAACACCTAATACACCAAGCACAGCTGATCGAAACCACGTGAAGGGACTGCTGGTTCCAATTGAACGGAGAATGTGCTTAAATAACAGTAAAAACTGGGCCGTTTCCTATGGGAGTGGTAGTCCTTATGGCTTTGAAAAGTATAAGAAGCAGAGAGTCGAGCAGATCAAAGACCAAGAAGAGAGGGCGAGAGTCAACTGAAGGCACGAAGTAACATGAAGCATTAAGTAAAACCAGAGCATCAGTTCTCAACTTCAGCACTGTCCTTTGAAGACCCGGCCAACATTAACACGCTGAATGATAAACAGTTAAAGGCAGTTAAACTCCATCATTTTTACAAGATTAAACATTTATCCAAAGATTTTAAAATGAATGAATATATCGATATATGTTGACTTAAATGCCAAAAATGATCTTTAAACTCCATCTTATTATTCTGGGGGGTCTCAACACAGTGCTGAATTTGAGCGATGCATAAAGATTGGCCTTCTGTCTGGATATGTCACCTAACACTACAGTTGAGCTGAAAGGTGGGAAATGGAAATAATATTTTGGGGGATCATGTATATTTTTGGCTGAAATGGTGATGGAAGTATCCTAAAGCCTTCGTTCTGGAGGTCTTATAGGAGCGACACGATGAGAATGTGGCTCAACAGCTCACTTTCTAAGACGGTGCATCTCTAAAATAAAAATGACCAAAGCTTTGTTCACTGTTAAGTTACTGTTAAATCTCAGTTTGCAGTCTCTTGAATCAGGGCATATTGAGAAAAAGTTCACCAAAGCGTTTTGTTGGTTTGGTGCTAATCAGTGTAAATTGGTGTTCCATCTCTCTGGATCAGTGGGTTAAATCTGATTACTCTCCCTGGGTTTCCTGTTTGTGTGACAGTGATATCTCAGATCAGAGATCAAAGAAGCCCAAATCTCTCTCTAGCTGTCAGGGTGTTCAGTTAAATAACGCTCACAACAAACAGGATTTTAGTTGCTCTCAATTAATCCGATCTGCTACGACAATTTCTCTCTCTGCAGCTCTCTTTGTGCCGACTGTTACACTTGGAAATTTGCATGTTAGAAAGCTGAAAATTAGCTCAAAGAACGCCTGAGGTCTAACATAGTCAGATAAAAATAAATCCAAATTTATGATGTCGAACTCAAACAAAGTCTGAAGCAGTGTTTGAATTTTGGCTTGGATCTACTGTTGTTTTATTCCAATTTCTATCCATTAGAGTACGCTCATGAAGTGAAGTCGTATAGTGAAACATCTTTAAATAGATAAATGTTTTCCTTCATTTTGTGTGAAATCATTCCGTCTACATTATTTTTTTACAATCAGTCTGAAGGACTTTTCATTTTCAGTCATCAATCAAGGGTTGAAAGCTTGGCTATAAACGTTGTCATTTAAAATATGTCTGTTTTATACTTTTGTACTGACAAAGATACGATTGTGGCTTGAGACATATTTTTTTCTAATGTCAAAATACATACATTTTTCAAATTAAGTGTTAACTGCCTTGAAGCAGAAATTACAGTTTTGGTGAAGAAATGTTTGTTTTGTGCACCGAAAGTCATATTTGACAAAAACAAATACAACAATTATTCATTAAACTCAATCCACCCAGATCATTCCTTTAAGCTGTGTGTGAAGTGAATACTACTACGAGGCTTACAGAGAGAACGCTGATACTTTAGCAAAGCCTCTGTTATGTCAGAGGCTGAATGTGTCTTCATCCACTGACACGATGTTCTCCGGAGTGTTAACTGGAGCAGAGAGAGAGACAGGAGACAAAGGACAGGACAGCTGCTTCAGAATGTGTATGTCTCAGTAGAGAAGTTTCTTAAATGTTCTTCTTTTAATACCCTTAAGTCTACATTAAAATAATCACAAAATTATACTTTCTGTCTACTTGTGCAACAGTTTTGTGTTTGAATGTTTGAATGAGACTAATAGGGGCAAAATATTTTCACTCTAGTAGTCTGCAGAGAGACGTAGAAACTGAGTGATTCAAAAAAACGAGCGACAATCTGTGATTCCAAGCTGTCTTGTCTTCGTTTCTCCATCTGTCCTAACCCCCGTCTGGACTCACAAAGTGTCTGGACCGTCCCTCTAAACCGTCACAAACCATGTCCATCCCACCCAGACGCACTCGTTTGTACAGATCAGCCCCAGATTGTCTTCACGGACGAGAACAGACGCTGTTTTTTTGTTTTGTTGGTTAAACAACCTGAGTTTGAATGGGATTTGTTCTCTTCCTGTCTGGACAAAGTGAACTCAGTGAAGACTAAACACTCTCTAACTATAGAGTAAACACTAGTGGTTCTTCCCCAAAAAGCTGCTGAGTGAGAGTTCTCTTTTCTTTCTAAAGTGTCGTTAGTCAGGGATGGGGAAATCACACCACACAGTTGTGATGTAATCCAGATCGAAAGGGTAAGAATAGAACGAGTGTTTATTATCTCTACCATGGAGATTATTTTCGGTTTGTTTGTTTGTCTGTTCGTCAGAAGGATTTAGGAAAAACTACAGGCTACATTTGATCTCTCAGGTGATGAAAACGCCTTTAATTGGGTCCCTGATAGTTGATACTTTGACGTAGCATGCATGGCCTATTTCTTCTAAATCTAAGAAACATAATTTTCTAAAGAAATCTGGATTTCCAGCAACAAAAATGCTGTTGTCATTCCTCACAGTCAAAAACGATGTAAACACATGAGGTGTCTGAGAATGTTGGCATTTTGTGGTTTGTTTGTGAGGGAAGAAACATTTACAGTTTCCTTCAGTAAAAACACCTCCTTCCTCTTCCTCGTCTGGACAGGAGTTAAAAAAAAACACTCAGTCCTCACTCGTGAATGCGCTGCCGATGATAAATGATTGCCTGACTCATTTTTCCACCTGCCCTCAGCAGTGTTTGGAGGAGGCAGGTGCAGCAGCATTAAGAGGAGCGCTGAAGACCCGGCAGTGTCGCCAAACAATAATATCATTAAACTGCATAAGAACACAGAGGAGCTCGGCTGGAGGGCCGGGGGTCCACAGTCTGGGTCGCTGGTAATTAGCCTGAGCAGCTGGGAGGCTGAGGTGTGTGTGTGTGTGTGTGTGTGTGTGTGTGTGTGTGTGTGTGTGTGTGTGTGTGTGTGTGTGTGTGTGTGTGTGTGTGTGTGTGTGTGTGTGTGTGTGTGTGTGTGTGTGTGTGTGTGTGCTCTCTCCTCTTATTGTCATTTTAACTCATTTGCATTTGATTCACTGACGGCTTTATTGGTATGACACAATGATGCCACACAATGTCGGAGCAGAGGGCGCTGATGAATTATTCACTAAAGATTATAATAAGATATTAATTACCTTTTGTTATTTAAATTTAAATATAATTCAGAGTTTGATGCCTGGTCAAATGTGAATATGAAACTCAATTAAAATAAGTATCAAGCGATTATCGGTCAGTCAGTTTCAATCACCTTTGTTTGGATCAAAGAAGCTTTCAGACAGAAAAATAAGCCAAACTGGATTCAGAAATGTATTTGTTTTACATCTTATTTTTCTTATTTCTTTTCCAGCTCAGTTGAGATCTGAAAGGTCTTTCTTTGAGCTAAAGGTTCCTGTCAATTACGACACCTGGAAACATTCAAAGTTACACATTATAACAAAAGATACCCCCCAAAAATGTATCACACAGGCCGTGAAACTAAGTGCGTTGGCCTGAACAACATTCTTGTTAAATAAAATGCTGTTAAGATGTTAAAAATTGTTGGAAAATGTTGAAAAAAGAGCAGCTTTTCACCAACTTTCATCATAAAAACATCATCTTCTATCTCATCTATCTAGGCAACAGTTCAAATATTTGCACTGACTGGATTATTAACCTCAGAGAACATTTGACTCCCACTCTGTCTCCATCTGTGTATCTTTCCATGTATTCCTCGTGTTTGTATGATGGGGAGACGTGACGGGAGGAAACCAGGGAAACAATGAGACACCGGTGACGATAAAACCGCCCCACCCAACTCCCCCCCATTCCTTTACTTCCCCTTTGCCCTCCTCTCTCCATGAGAACATCAGGGTGAGAGAGGAAGCTCCGCCCCGGATCAATATGAAACCGTCACAGTATATTTATAAGCACAAACGTATTGAGAGATCCATTTATAAACACTGCAATAACCTGACTAATGTGGAATCTGTGTTCACAGTCAGCTGACACAATGTCACTGGTGACACATTCAACCTTTATCTGTCTTTTCCTTTTTAGTGTTTTAAAAGAAAGCTATGAAACAGAAAAACAACAGCACAGACACAAGAAAGAAAAAGTAATTTGGGGTTAACCACTTCCAGTTGCTAAGACACTACAATGAAACATGAAGCAACGTGATTGGATCTGGCCTTCAGATAGCAAAACCTCAGCTCAAGTTTCCAAAACCTCTTAACACATATTCTGCTTTGCACCCAATTGGCAATTCAACACGTCACTTTTTGCACACGGTTCTCTACATAAGACACAGGAATCTGACATGAAGTCACCTGTTTACCACTTGAAAACAACTTTCCATTCAAAATGACCACACCCATGGACCAATTGGTCAATACACGTGTCACCCAGCCAAACACCTAATTGTCAACTCATCATGTAGGATGTTAAGCACTACGGAAATAGCACAGGTGAGCACCTGTTAACAACAACAACAATAGAAACCAACATGGCAGCCAGAGGCATGAGGTGTGTATTAGCAACAGAACAAAACTGCCACCTCATGCTTTCTTTTCCATCTCCACCAATGTTTTGCCGTGTCTATGTACTATATTCTATTTGAAAATATTCGGGTTCAAAATGCAACCTTTGGCAATGCATGGATGTATGGACAGATTTTATAATGGTGAGAGAAATAAATGTATTTTTCAGTGAGCAGCACTAATCAATATGAAAAAATCAAACCCAGTCTATATATCATCAGAACATGTAAGAAGTGTTATAGATTGAGCACAGCAGTGTGCAGCTGGTTCAAAGAGAATCAGATCCTTTGAACCCTGTGTGTGTGCGATACCGTGAAGAACTTGGGTTTTTATAAATTATTTATAGTTTTGAATGAAGTGTTTCATTTATAAAAGAGATCTGAAGTGTAATGATACTTGTGTGTTTCAGCTTTAGCTTTGAGCAATTGTAAAATAAAAAAGAATGTAACCACTAAATTGCTTTCAAGGTGGTTCATAAAGTTGATATTTTATCTTTTAAGTGTTTTTTCTAGTAACAGGCATTTCTATTTTTTTCTGGCTTCTCCCATTTGTTGATCCTGATCCTGAGGATCAAATGTGGCCCATATAGGGCTACCATATATGTTTTGGTTTTGTGGATCACTTTGGGATGATGATGAAATGTTAGTATCACTCGGGCCATTAATGGCACCCAGAGTTGGACAAGTGTACTTAGGCCAATTCACATCATAGTCTTGCATGGGTCGATTAATCAGCTGGATTTAGACTGTTGTTGGGCTGAGACATTTTGGGAATACCAGAGGAAATGTTACAGTTCTTCTGAATCCAGGATAACAAGTGAGCCCTTAGCAGAGTAAGACCAATCCCGGCCGGATGTGGGTAGATTTCTGTGGTTGTGGGCTGACGTAGGTTGATAATAAACCATTAGTTAGCTGTGCTTGGGCCAGCTTTGGGCCAGTATCGGAACCTAGAATTAGATCAGAATACTTGGGCATATATACAAGGTAACCTGGCATGATTTTGGGGCCTGTTGGTCCAAGCCATGTTGGCTGCCAGAAATCTTAAATCTTTGAGCAGTCTAGTGCACTTAAGTGATGACAAAGCAAAACAGGAAGTAAGAGAAAATAAGGGGTTATGGAGGACCAAACTATTAAGTGTGAGAAGAGTTGATCCAGTTGGAGGAAGGTGACAGGAGTTATTTCCTGAAAAATGTGTTTTTGGTAAATGACAGATGATGGGAGTGCTTCTGTCCCATTACCCAGAGCTTCAGTCAGCGCTGGCTGAAGGTCAGTCAAGGTATTAGAGGAATGGCGTTTCCAATTTTCTTGTTAAATGAATCTGAAGTCGTCCAGTTTATCAGCGAGACAGTTCTTGAAGGCCGCATCTTTCTGTGAGATGGACCGAATGGCACGAAGGCTCAATCATGGAGCCGACCCTGCGCTCTGAACTCCCAGTGAAAAGACACATTTTCCACAGCGGTTCAATAAAGTCTAACAATATTTGTATTTATGAGTTTGAGATTGGATTGATAAAATATCCCAGTTCACATTTTAAACTCTATGTACCACAAATATTTGATAGAACAATCTCTCATCCCAGTTCACATTTTAAACTCTATGTACCACAAATATTTGATAGAACAATCTCTCAACTATAAGTACAGCATTTATACCAATTTGGGGAACACTGGCGCTGAAAATGTTCATCCTGATTTGGCCATCAATTAACATGGCACTCCACCAATTTTACACATCAAGTTCAATATACTCTTCAAACCTTAAAACAGTTGTATTGTCTGCTGTGGCCCTGGAGAAACTTCTCCTGAAGAGGCTCAGCCTGAGACCACAAATCGATGCTTTATAAAACGGGGACATTGAGTTTTAGAGCCGTATGTATTTACAGTATTCCCCTCCAACGAATAAAGCATGATGCAACTATTTAATGTTTATGTTTAGGCACTTAAAGCTAATTTTATATTTAAAAAGTCAACAGTGACTTAAAGCATGAAACATGCATCTCTTTAGCTTTTAACATTTAATTGAAGACCACATAGATTTCGACCTCTGAAACGTTAGTGAAAATGAAATACTAAATAATTTAGTATCTTTTGAAAAATGGCGTAATCGTCGTCAAACTTAGTCTTTTAAATATGTAGATGTACCGGCACTCCCACGCTGTCCAGGGGGAATTAGTTTATATTTCTGTCCAAAGCAGCCAATACTACATGGGGAGGTATTTATTGCTGGCCAGATGTGTGTCCCACCAAAGCAAATTTTTCTTCTGAAAACACCCAGCTGAGATCGCTTGATTGGCGCAACATTTTTTTTACAGCTGAGAACTTTGGTTGCGTCTGGTTGCTATGATACGGAATATCAAGGTAGAGCACTTTCTCTGTAGGAAGGGAAGGCTGAAGCAATTGTGGACTTGAGGTCTGAACCATTTCTGTGGCTTCAAGAGATTAAGTTGGCCAGGAAACATCTGGGCAAATAGGTTACGATCAATTTTGTTGAAGAGCTGAAGTCGGACGGAGCCCAGTTCAAGGAGTAGGCTACTTTTGCGATATTTCTCCCGCCCCTTCTCCATTGTGATTGGACGGCTGGGTCAAAAGTGACAGTGATGAGCGCAACGTTTTACCCAAAATTAGCTCTCAGTGGCCAGAAAAAAAGCCAAACGTGCAGTGCTCAGTGCCAAATAGACGATCAGTAGGTCATGAATCAGGTACCGCAGATACCGTGTTGGCTTCCCATGCTTTAGGGGAGGAAAAAAGTGAGAAAAACCAAAACCTTCCGTCTGTTATTGCTCTACGTCCGTCGCGCTGTATCTACCGATCTGATAAATGACATGACGTAAACAGCATAACACGTCAGGGCTATCAGAGGCCTCCCAGTGGAGCCGCCCTGGTCCACCGATCCGGTGATGCACAGAAGGACACAATGGGTAAACAGTAAGAACCAGGGATCCTCAGCATGGCCACGTCTACGGTCCATGGGTGTGTGTATGTTTTAGTGTGTGTGTGTGTATGTGTGAGTGTTTATGCATGCAGCCTAGCAGGCAACTATCGGCATCACAACTAATGAGTGTCAGGCCCAGCGGGTTGCAATTCCAACACACCCTCCAACAAACACACACACTGGCATGCATGAATTCTCTCACACACACACACATTCACATTCACCCCTAACACTTCATCACACACTGGCACTTGTTTGTTGATCTGGAGGGGAGCTAGGACTTGAGGCTGCAGGGGAACACTACACTGTCCGTAAAACAAGCGCCCACTAATCCACCTGAGTCATTGCTGGGACGGATACACACTCTCTACACCTCCGCTCATCCAACCCTCCATCCCGGTGGGCTGGAACCACCCACACAAAGAAAAATGGGAGACTGGACAAGATTACATAATTTGGAGGCTTTATGTAACTGCGAGGGCGAGTCGGTCAGTTGGAACAGGTTTTTATTCGGAACTCTTTTCTCTCTCTCCCGACTGTCTCGCTATTTCCTTTTCACGAGAAGATGGATGGACGGATGGATGGATGTGTGCCACTGGCGATGCCCCATAGTGGTACCTCTGTGACAAAGAGCAGCACAGATGGCGGCGCAGGGCTGGCCGGCGTTCAGGGTACCAAATGGCATGCCACAACAGGTCCAGATGGACTCAGGCTCCCGGTTTTATTTCTGCCTCTGAATAGATGGCGGATAAGCAGTGAGAGGGACAGAGGAGTAAAGACATAAAGTGGGAAATTTGTGAGGCAGGAGGGCAGAGGGACAACAGCCGGCCTGCAATGTGAGAAAAGTAAAGAAGGAGATCTGGAGGAACAGTGGGAGTGTGAAAAAGCAACAAGATAAACAAATCAATCAAGCCAACTTTCCATCTGCCCACTTCTTGTGTTTCGCTCTCAAAGAAACCCACCAGCTGCACCTTTAAGTGGCCAACATCCTCTCTGCTCAGGAGTTAAATCCCAATAATGATGTCTGATGTAGAATTATCTGACTCCATATCAATCCAAGCAAAGGAAATATGATACACAGGGTTTCCGCATAACAAGAGGAGGTTTAGCCAAGGGGGGAATCTCTCCTTGGGAACCTCAAAAGCTAAAACTAATCTGCATTAGTAAACATGTATTGCATGAAACACGATGCCACCAAGGTTTGTGATGGATGGCTTCCAAAGTCTTAGACCTGATATGTAATAGACCTGAGGAAAACCCAGCTTCCCCCAACTTGCATAATAAATGAAAAAACTGAAGCTAGAATTACCGTCTCTGGGTTGTTTTGCCTCCGCCAACAAGTTGCAGTTTAACATCCATGTCTGTCCAAAATAACACCACTTCATCGTTTTATGCTGTTGGACATTTTGTGTGACACACCAACGTGACCTTTGACCACCAAATTTGACTCATTGAGTCCAAGTAGAAGTTCATGCCACATTTGAAACGTCCATTCGCGTGAAGGTCCCAATTCTCGTCGGGATGGATGGACCCTCAAGTCATTCCTGAGATATTGCCTTCATGAGAATGGGTCGGACGTGAGGTCACAGTGACCTTGACCTTGGACCACCAAAGTCAGGTCAACCTTGAGTCCAAGTGGGCGTTTGTGCCAAATTGGAAATGTCCATTCGTGGTGAAAATCTGACCAAATACAAAAGGAGACCTGAAGACAAACAGACCTGAGAAGGACACATTTGATCTGACAGAGATCCAAATAGAGACAGAACACCCACACTAGAAGCAGTATGATGCACAACCGACAAAAAGGTAGATTCCAGCATTTTTATAACTTACTCTCACTGTAACCATTCTCACTAAGGGTCATGACAACGTTGCACTTGCCACCTCTGATGTAGGGATTAAGAAATAAGCAGCTGGTTGGTTATCGGCTAAGTTGTCCCAGAGGTGGATCTTTATGCAGCAAGATTTATTAGCTTAACCAGGAAGGAAATTTCTATTTAACAAGATTTGCAAAACCATTGCCTGTTAATATGAAAATAAAGGTAAGAAATTGTTTTTCTTTAGAAGACAAGCTTGTGTTGTTTTTACACCTCACTTTACACTTCGAGGGTGTTTTTTTCATGCATATGAATATATTTTTTCAAATAGTTGTTTTTGCCATGAATACTCACAAAGTACGCATTTTTTTTTGCCACGAAAAAAGGGAAAATATCAAAGTAGATTTTTGTGAGCTTTCGTACTGTGAAAATAAAGGCATCAACCAATCACAGTGTGCAGGATGCAGTTCTGTTGTGCCTATGAAACAACTACACGGAGGCTTTGTAGTCCAAACCGGGATGAATTTCGTTATTTCTCCTTCCCACCTTGACAAAGGCAATAAAGTCAAAGACATATAATGCTAGTATTTTGCATTTTCGTGTCTTTGAAACAAAATAAGTTTTCTGTAGATACATGCGGTGGCTTGTAAATATTAGAGAATATCTCTGTCGTACAAATACGGTTATATAGGAGTCAGAATGCAAATTGTTCCGTCAATTTAACTCCTGCTTCCAGAAAAAGAAGTTCTCTCTTTGATTATTTCCATTTCACCCAGATGAGACCTCTGATAGCTGCTCACAGTTCAAACCTGAGAAGCCAGCGGCTTTCACAGAGCGAGGGAGGGAGGGAGGGAGGGAGGGGGAGGGGAAATTACTCCTTTGAGAAAATGAAAGCAACTCCGTCCAA
This sequence comes from Anoplopoma fimbria, assembly GCF_027596085.1. Lineage (NCBI taxonomy): Eukaryota > Metazoa > Chordata > Actinopteri > Perciformes > Anoplopomatidae > Anoplopoma > Anoplopoma fimbria. Next base: position 25,979,899 of record NC_072461.1, on the reverse strand, counting down.
CGCTTATTATGAAATATAATTGTTTGAAGGCTGTGAGTGATTGAGTGTTATTTCACAGATCATCCTCCAAGGCAGCATCCAGGGGGGGGGTGGAGGTTTCATCCGGAATGGACGGCTAAGAAAATATTTTCTCCTGCAGGAAATCAGTCAAATTTTTAACAAGAGGAGCTTCATAGGAGTCTTGAAAATTGAAACCAACAGGAAATAAACTGAAATAAATCACAGCCCTGAACTTAACCTGTGGCGACCTTTGAGCATAAGTATCGAGGGCAACGTGAAATCTGAGGATGTTGTGGTTTTCAGCAAGAATTCAAAATGATAACAGCATGCAGCAGAAAATATCGGCTCATTTTTCATCTGAGCGGAAAAGACTGTGTGAGCGACATCTGTCCCGTGTTGACATTTGAAAAATCGCTCCGTGGTTTAAAGGTTACTTTTGCCCCCTTCGATCTGAAGGAGGGGAACCCACTGCTCCCTAATGAACATTCACAGATTACTTCACATTCCCTACGAGGAGAAAAAAAACAAAACACAGAGCAGCTCTTTCTATTCTTAGATAAGCCGTTCCCTCGCAATTAGCATCCATCAGCGCGGACTCCCCGTAGTAATCTCTGTAGTATAATTACAAATGGAGGTCTATTCTGAGGGGAGCACAGGGTGAAAGAAAAGTGGGAGAGGATGAAATCCAACAGGAGTGGAAAAAGACTTTGGAAAATAAAAATGGCAGTTTAGATGCTTTACCTTTTGCCCCTCATCTCTGCACAATAAGTTTTTTTTAAATATGTTTATTCTCAAATGCAATGCACGCATTTTGGAAAACGATTTCACTGCTTGAAGTGAATATCATTGTGTATTGATAGAATAAAGATGATTGACAGTTGGTTTTGTTAAGCAGGGTGATTGGAGATTTAATCAAATATTTGTTGTTTATTCAGACAGTTTAAAATGACCCACGCTTATGTTCAGTTACCAAGCAGGAAGTGCTTTAGGGGCATGTTTTACGATGCTCCAAGAGGCTTAAGGCTCCGATCAAGGTAAGGCTACCCCTATTTCAATGGAATATTCATTAAAATATGGGACTGTGCATCAATTAAACACAATATCAACTGACATAATAAAAGCCTAAAGGGGGGTCATTTATTACCTGATCTTGAGGCCGCGATTTGGAAAAGGTCCTTAGTGTCAAAATCTATTTTTAAGATTTGAAATTGTGCTTACATTAAGTACTTAACTTATTGTCTTTGTGTTTGAAATGACAAAACAACACAAAAGTAATTCTGAAGTCAAGTCCAGCAGAGAAATAGTGTACAAAATTCTGCATCCTGTTTCCTACCAACAAGCAACATAGCGTCTATTAATCATGAAGTCATTAACGTCCCTTTTTACTTCTACTAAGTCCTCTTAGCTTCCTAAACTTTAAAACCACAGAGGTATCAGGACAGAAAATGCTCATAAGAGTTTTTCAAATAACATATATAAAGTATATTGGTTTTTATGATTGTAAATATGATGACTTTGTGTTGCCATCATTAGGTTTGAAATCTGGAGCTGCTCTTTAGAAAAGGAACAACTTTTAGGCACCAACTTCTGATTCTAACCCGATGATATAAAGCTACCAAGAGTTAATGCAACGTATGCAGCAGCTCCAGGTTTGCACATCCTGAAGGCATCACTTTCACTTCTCATGGATCCTGGTGTTCAAAAAAGTAGACCACATGGGATCAGCTATGAATTATTAAGCTTCTGTGTAGTATTCCTGACAGATGAGGCATAACTAGGACACATTCCAGCACAGAGACTGGGGGACTGCTGGAGGTTTTTAAGGTGGAATGTGTAGTCTGTCTCAGCAGAACACGTCGTACTGTAGCGTTATGTACCAGACTGGACTGACTCCTCTTCCTCTGCGTCCTGCTTTGACCCTGGTCAAGTGTGTGTGTGGATAATGCTGTATGTACTTTAGGTGTTCCCAGCCCACGTGGGTCAGTGATGTCAGATTTTGTGGAGTGAAAAAGAAGCCCGGCCTGCCAACAGTTTTTAACTAATGAGGACGTACAAAGTTGTTCGCATGCAGTCTGGTATCGATAGTACGGCAGAGTGCAACAGCTTGTCAAGCTATATAAGAACAATAACCACCAAAGATGGAGAATGCAACCAAAACAAATTAAGTTTCACCATCTGTGACTGGGTAGCAAAGTGGCCCAATATCTAGAGTCCACATATAAAGATGTGTTTGGTGGAGAAACCCAGAGTGTAACGTTACACCAGAGAGACATTCAGAGCTACAAGTCACCAGATGATCAACTCTGTAATCTGTGTTCATGTAGACAACATCAAACACCATGAAGAGACTCAGAGGGTTTGACTTTATTCACCTTTAAAACCTTGCAGCCAAAGATGCCATCGGTGCTCCGGTTTAAAGAGTGACCATGTTAACTGGTGAACCTACAGAACATGTAGGTGTTCTCATAAAAGCCTTCAATCAGTTGTTAATACAGACTCATCTGTGTTTATTATCTACCAACCATTTACGTAGCGTGCAACCACGGACACGTTCTGCTGGAAGTCACCAGTCAACACGGTCACTGGTTGAACCCAAACACTTGTAGCTCTGAAACGGTCTTGATCCTGTCTGAATTCTTCCGAACTTGAGTCCATTGTTGGAAAATCCGAACATGAAACAACCAGACATTTGATGCTAATTCAATGTTTAAAGCTTGGGGGAAACCCCACTTCAGTTGCCAACATGCGCATGCATATTTTCGGCTACAAAATGGCCTATACTCACAAACTTTTACATTCACACACTCACATAATATGTTTTTGATGCATGTGGGAAATGAGTTCCAATGAGCATGTAACATGTAAAGTAGTTCAAATATTCATTGGCTGAGATGTTAGATGAGCATGCAAACAAATCGTAGTGAAATAGTTGGAAAATAATGAGAGATGAAGCCTCAGTGTGATGATATAGAATGATAATTGCCTTTCTTGTTGAACTTGTGCAGAAAGTAATTTTAAACTTAATAGTTCTCAATCTATTCCATACATATTTTTCCTTCCAATTTTCTCCTTTTTATAATTGCCTTAACTCAAGAAATCCAAGTATTGGTGGTGCGTTTCCTGCACTTCCCCTGACAAAGACTTGCAGATAAATAGGTGGACTGTCATGTCAAAAAAAAAAAGGACGGGTGGCTTCATCAATGCCTGGGTGAAGCCGGCGTCAGCATCAACGTATTTGACGGATAGCAGCTCCAAGAAGAGATGTGCTGTACAAAGGAGAGCCGATATGATTTACTGCTCAAAACATGAGACTTAATCCTGCACAAAGACTACTGAAAACCAACACAGAAAAACCTGCAAACACTATCAGCCGTCCAGTATTTGTGCTTCATGTCCACATTTTTATTTTATTTTTTTTTCCTCTTTGTATGGAGGAATGTTTTTCACGCCAAATAACACGCTGAAATTTGCCAGGTTTGTGTTTCTCCCCACTTATAACAAAAACCCACACCTCATCGAACATGGCTTCAGATTCCTTTTTATTTTGGGGGGATTCATCATATCCACTCTGCACACTGGCACACGTCCACACAAACAGCAAAACGCTGCCATAAAAGTTCCACTTTAAAAAAGAAAAACAGGCTCAGCGCAGATGTACCATTGTTTTCCACTGACAAAAGACTCTGTGGGAGGCAACTGCAAGCTGTGACAACCGGTTTAAAATATCAACACCAATGCAAACGTACAAAGAATGAGTTAAGAGCATCATTTTCAAGGCCGGTGGAGAAGCCCATATTTTTAGTTGTCGAAAACACATTTTCAGAGAAAAGGAGATTTAGAAATTGTTTAACTTAGACTTAAATCCAAGGAGTCCTTCAGGTTTATACTGTATATATCCAGTACAAGAGCGTCTGCTACCTCCATCAATAAAACACTGGTTTTCTGGTATTTCAGCCTCACTTTCCAGACCTTCCTGTTAACTCCCTCTTCCTGTGGTCTGCCTATTCTCACAAGAACACTCAATCTGAGATACATTCGTGTCAATGCAAAGAAATTGCAGGATCGTACACCCAAGAGGCTGCAACATCTTAGCTTTGCTGATAAAAATGAAGGCATAAAATAGCACTTTTTTGCAATAACAAAGCTTTTATTATTTCTTCCCCTCAAAGCACAAATTGAAAATGTCCATAAAACAGTTGCATGGAGACTTAAACCCCTAAACTGGGCCTTATCAACAAGCTGTGGATCGGCTGAATCAGGTGAGTCTTTGGTAGAGATGATCTGATACCAATTTTTCCTTCCCGATACAATTTCCCGCTAAAAAATGATTGCTTTAAAAACATGTCGCCGTTTTACTTCCGAGACTTTCTAGTGTAACAATTTGCCAAATTGCTGACATTTTGCTAGTTTTTTTGCTTGTTTTTCCGGAGCTGATGCTAGAAGTAGTTAACGAGTGAGCCACTGATTATTTCTCATTTCTTTAGAGCGCTTCACATGTGCAGTATTGGAAACATTTAAGATTCTGATGTCTGTATCAGAACAACTCTAGTTTCTGGCCAAAAGAACTAACAAACAAAAATAAAAATGTTGTATGAAACCATCAACCAAATCATCGACTTAAAAAACCCTGAATAAAAGTAATAAAACTTTATATAGCAGTGCTGTTTTTGTCTGTTTTTTCCTCACCAATAACAATTCAACAGGACTTTTGCTTTCACACATTTCTTTCTGAACAACTAAACTAAATTAACTTTCATCTAAGGACAGTGCACTCAACGCACAGACTGTGATTGTGGCGTTAGACAGAACATTAAAGAGTTCGATGGGAATATGAGGATATGTTCTTTGCAGTAGGTTAATCCCTGTTAAATTATATAAGCGTCAACTATAGCACTTTAAAGAAAAGAGACCAGGGAGGATAATCTTTGAGGATGACTCCCCACTCAAAGACCACAATCTGCCTCTTCACATAAAGAACTCTGTGTCTGCGTTGGAACATCACACACAGAGTTGGAGCGCAGTAAAGGAAACCATCCGATCCGAAATAAACGTAAAGGTTCAACCGGTTTCCCGAGCAAAACGTCCAGACTGATTATCACATCCAAGAAAACCAAGTCAATACTCACGTCCTTGTGGGGAAAGTTCGTCTAAAGAAAAGAGAACAAAGATCCCATGAAAGGGAGCAAAGAGAGGTTTCTTTACAGTGTGAGAGGGACTGATGTGCACATCAATTAAGTTCTTGTTCTTCCTGGCTGTTTTAATGTAGCGCTGCTCAGACACGATGATGCATCGCTGTGGCAGAGGAGCTTGGGGCTCACCGTTCATTATCAGGGCTCCATACGAGCAAAATGACTGACAAGATGTGTTTTTCTGTCTTGTATGAGTGAATTATTTTGTTTTGGAATCATAGTTCAGTGGTTAGAGGTTATACAAATGTGTCATGATACATATACTAAGACAAGACACCCTTATGTAGACGTTCTCTCCCTGCAGGGATTTATGAACCAAACAAACTGTGTTTATTCCAGGCGGTAACCTCCGGTTCTGCTGAGTGAAGTCGATGCGGAAGTGTCTTAACACTTGCATTCTCTCTACTGTCCATCAGGGGGCGACTCCTCTGGTTGTATAGAAGTCTATGAGAAAATGACTCTACTTCTCTCTTGATTTATTCCCTCAGTAAACATTGTAAACATGAGTTTATGGTCTCAATCTCTAGTTTCAAGTCTTCTTCAATACAGCATGATGTTCATTTAGTAAATGATGCTCCATTTAGAGTCAAACAGACCATAAAGCAGGGGATGCTTTAGGGCGGGGCTACTGTGATTGACAGGTCATTGCCTCTACCAAAGATGTAAACGGCGTCTCTACATCACTCATTCACATTCCAAATATGGAAACTTCCATTCATCAGTCTCAATAAAGCGAAGATGGCAACAGCTGTATTCCAAGATTGTGACAGCGGAATCGGCGACCTCGATGCTTCAAAACATCAGTCCACAAATCGAAGGGTGACGTCACGTCGACTACGTCCACTACGTATTCACAGATTATGATTTATCCTGAACAGAAGTGCAAATTTGTACTAGGTAGCGCAAACTGAGATGAAGCTTCTGCTACTAGAATAAAACTTTTTACCTGCAAGTTAGGTAAAGTTTGGTCCTGGTGGGACTGGTTCTGACACAACTTGATTGATTTGCCCACGAAGATTCAGGTCACAGCTGCTAACGAACGCTAACGAACGGGAAAGAACAAACTCTGACTACTTGTAACACTTTGAGAGAAGGAAATCTCATCATTTCATAAAAGTGAGATACCATTTTTAGTTTGGAAAGAAGATGTAATAAATCAACAAATTTCCTTTTTACTGTCACGTCGCCAAGCATGGCGGCACATGCCACTCGTAACCATTGGATACCAGTCTCCAAAGACACAGTGACATGCTTCTAATTGAGAATCTGGATTCCAGTTTCTGCTGCATTTGTCATATTTTTCTTCTCTCCTCATCTTCTCGTCGTCTCTTCTTGGCTCTCCAGGGAATCGTATCCTGACAAGCCCCCCCGTAGGAAGCCAGGGGAAGCTTCCGCCTCTCTGCGGGGAGAATAATTAGCCTCATCTTCCTCCGTTCTCCGTCTCCTTCATGCCCTCTCTCATGCCTGTGGCAATGTGTGTAAATGAGCTGCTTCCTACTTTTATGCGACTGGGTTCCTCTGCTAGAAAGCTTCGCCCATGCCTCGCCTGCATAACGAAGGGTTCAGCTCCCGTTCTGTAAGGGAGTCACACGCCGAACGCGCCCCAGATTTCCAGCCTCCTCAATGTCATCCTCAAAGAAAACCAATAACTCTAAGAAGTAATCAGACGGTGAAAAAGTAACCAGGAAGTTAGAGGAGACGGGGCTGGCAGTTCAAGTACTGACTGAAAAAAAATCCGGTACAGAAACAGAATAACAACAAAAAAAAAATGTTTTCTTGTTCTCTGAGCAGAGTTTACATATTTAGAAATCCACAAAAAAATCCACTAACATTGTTTTGAAATGTGACTTTCCTTGGTGAGATTTTTTTTTTTATGGATCAATGAATTCAAATATTTCCTGGACAGCTAAACTTCGGTTCTTTTGGAGTAAAGGACAATAGGAAGGTTGTTTGTGAAAACAGAAAAACCACAGCCGTAATGTGACTGAAACAATGGCTCAAGCTGCTGTAAAGCCATTGGGCATCTCTGAACTGGTGGAACTAAAGAAAATTTCTTCCTAGAGGAAAAAATATATGTATTTCAAACAGAAAATGTACAATAACTCCAGAAATTGAAGGGTTATTGTAAGTTTTGAAATCTGTTCTATCTTCTAAAAAAAATAAAATAATCGATTTACTGCCTTGTGGTTGTTTGCCTCTGTCAACCAGACAAGATGCAGTTTATATCTATGCATGTTTAAAAAAAGGTCATCACTTCATTATTTTATTCTGTTAGACATTTGTATGAAATTGTCATAATTCTTGAGTTATGGCCAACTATGTTTTTGTCATGGTGACCATTTGACCAACAAAATATGATCAGTTCATCCTCAAGGCCAGGTGGAAGTTTGTGCCATATTTAAAGAAATTCCCTGTGGGCGTTCCTGAGATATCACATTCACAAAAATGGACTTAAAGCAGAAGTACAACATGAAAACGTGCAGCCCAGCCAAAAACAGGTTCGTCTCAGCACGATTAAACACATTTAAATTGCAAGCCCAATTATTTTTGCAACATTTTTGATTGGTTTCAATTGAGCGTGGAAATACCGGTGCAAGTTTAATAAAATGCAAACATACTTGTATACACTGAATAAAAGATCAACGTTAATGTTTTATTTTAGATTCCATTCTTGTGCTTTGATTCTATACTTTCTCTCATGAACGCTTCTTCAGTCGATGAAGTCACCTTATTTCTTCCAATAGTTCAATTATTCATTACATGTTCATAGTTTTATGCAGAATTATCCTAAAGGTTTAAAATCAGAGAGTAGACCCTTATTCAACTTACTCCAGACGGACAGAATGGGGTTACAGGGTCTGCATGTATTTCTATATTCAGAGAAATATACAGCAGATCATATCACTTCAACTACTGTGAGATTATTAAAAATACACTAAGACCTTGAAGACTGAAGCTTCGCTGCCTCTTCCTCTCAAAACCATCGCTGACTCCAATTGGTTTGCATTTTTAAACTCTGAAAGAAGGTCAAATTCCATCAAACCAGGTTTGAGTTTTGACTTAGTTTTACTTTATCCTGTCAGTTTATTTTATTTCTTTGTGCAGTACAGGTCAGTATCTTTCTTATCGATTCTTTATCGATACACTGTCTGGGGGAAAAAACAGTTGAATAAACTTCACTTATATATGCAACATATTTTAAAGGACTAAAAACCTACAGGCAGGATTAAAAGTATATTTCTTTTTTTTTTAAATTGCCAAAATTACATCATTGGTATTAGACAGAAGCTGTAAAAACAGACATTATCGTCAGATTTCCACCAAAATAAATCTTAAACTTGTAATATTTCTTTAAAATGACTTTATTCTACATGTCTCCTTCATAATTTTACCAAAAATAAACCATTAGCACCATTCAGATCTTGTAAAAACCTAAAATCAGGCTCTCCTTTGCACAACTAAGAAAGCATGAATGACTCGGCTGAGATCAACAACCAAAGTGAGTAAAATGTGAAAGACGCTCTGAAACCGATTAGGGTTCAAACAGACTTTTATAGATATTTAATCATTAAAAATGTAAATTTAGCAAAAAGCCCATCTAGATCATTATTTCCATCCTCCTGCCTGAACCAGACTGGATCTTATGTATACCAAACATCACACGCAGAGCAGGCTGATCCTCTGGCAGCGCGGCAGCTGTGGTCAGCTCTTCAAACGCAGCACCGTGGAATGATTGTGCTTAAAGCTGACAGCAGGAGGTTCAAAACGTGCCCTTTGCAGATCAAACGGCTACCGTCGCCCTCCGGGCATCGAAGGCCCGGCACGCTGAACAATTCTGAGCTCGCACAGTGAGCCATGAATATGTAGCTGTGAGTCTGTGATGAAAAGCGTACTCGACTTACGCTGCAGGAAAGAAATTAACCGGGGATGGGGGTTACAGGAGGGGGGCAGCGGGAGCCTGAAGTCAGAGAAGGGGGTCTGGTCACTGGAAGGACCGGCCAGGAAAATCTATATGGGGAGAGAAAATGACAAAATGCTCTTTCCTCCCCTCAGCATCGCTTTTGAGTTGCCCTTGAGCAAGGTCCTAAGTCTTCTATTGGCCTACTGCAGCTTTAGTAATTGTACCTAGCAGTTTCCAGCTGTGAGTGCAGTAGGAAACATTTCATTTGAGGATGGATGTTGCAGAACAAGCTACTCTTTATTGATGATTGAATTAAAAAACAACGCTGATGCAACCTAAAGCCACTTTATAATAACGTTTTTATTTGCTGTGCAATGATTTTTCTTTTGGAAATCTACCAACAAACAGAGAAGATGGTGAACATTTCTGGCTGTTTGGAATAGACAGAAATAATAAGCGTATTAAGCAGTGACTGCCATCATTTCTACGTTTTGAAAAGCCAGAAAATATATATGTAAATGTTTTTTAACGTACAACTACGGTCTGTCAGTGTCACCATGATTCCTCCAATTATCTGGCGAGGTGATGACAAGCCTCATTTGTTCACAATGTTGTGTTTGACAATTTGATTTGCATGCGGGTTCAGTTGTGTTTCTCATAAATAGCGACCTTCACTCGTCCCTCTCAGTGACGTCCTCTAGCTCTTCTCCTTGTGTAAATACATTCTATCAGAAATGATCTTCTCACATCCTCACATCCTGAATCAAACGCTATCTGTAGATGTGAGGAGGAGGTTTCCGAGGGTCTCGGGAGGAAGAGCCTCAGGCTGTCCGTCATCCATCAAAGAGTCCGTTACGTAACAGCCGTGACCCAGAACCGTTTATGTAACCATTATTTTTTTTCACAGGCCAGAGATGTGAAGCGGGACTTCACATCTAGGTGACATGTTTTCTTGTCGCTGGATGATGGATGCTGTCAGGCAGATATCAGTCTTGCTGTTTAGTTTCAAACAGTAAGGAGTGCACAGTGTACAGCTCAGCAGTGGAGGATTTTACAGTTTATGTAACTATTTGGTTTTGGCTCACAATGTTTTTACTCCCATTTATAACAGCAGTAGTACAATTACAGTCTTTACCTTCTACAGAAAATACTTTCTGGCCTTGACAACTGGAATTGTTCAATTTACAAGGCATCCAAAGAAATGATGTACTGTTTGGTTGACAAAGAAAACAAGTAGTAGACAAGGTATTCTGTATATTTCACCCCTTTTGTTCCTTTTCTTAGGCCAGGTAACGAGAATGGCAGTCAAGCTGAGATGGAGCCCAACAAACACATTCTCTCTTACAAATCAGTGGCCCTAAGCTTTAAACTATGACGCCCATCTAGGGTCATGTTTTGGACGTATCAGGGACAACATGTCAGAGTCTTATCAATATAAACTTCCTACATAGGTCTACTTTTTAAAAAAAAACTTTACATAAACAACAAAACTATTTGGTTAGGTTTAGGAAAAGATTGTGGGTTTGAGTTTAAATAAGTATGTTTGTTACGTAAAATAAGAAGGCTTATTTTACCAAACTGCAGATAGTTAAGTGTGTAAGTTACGTAACAAAACTACAGTAAAATAAGTCGACATTGACTTTGTTTTACACAGGACACGACAGCGGTCTCCTGGGTGAAAGTCCTGTTTGTTTGAACCGTCGATCCTCCTCTCCCTTCTGCCAATACGCTGAATTTCCCGCTCTTTATACTCTGTCAGACGCTCTAAGTGTCTAATATTGACGCCTATGGGTTTACATTGTATTAAGTTGGAATTTTGGTGCGTCTCATACAGACACTAAAGGGTTCAGCAGTGAGTTGTATCAGTCGCCGATTGGCACTGACTAAGCGTCAGTATTTGATGAGTTGGGAGTGAGAAACGGTTGGTCCATAAGGCCACACTCAGGCTCCTGATTTCTAGATCTTCTTTCAAGAAAGCTTCATGGCAGTGTGTTCAAAAAAATGAATATATTCAGTACCGTGTGAAACTAAATAAACCATCTCTCTGATCAAATATTCTAATCTCAGAGCTTCTTCAGCAAATGTCTGTAAACCATTTTATAGGGTTTATAATCTGTGTGTGAGATGGATGGTATGCCCTGGAATAAAATAGCAAGTGAACCTTGAGTTCAGAATATTTCAGCACAGATATGCTTTTCCAAGGTGCAACATCACATTATAATGTAAATCTAAGCCTCTTTAGTGCTAACAGCTTAGTTAAATATTGGCTGATTCTTTAATTCTTCTTTTATATTGTTCTATTATACTGTACAGGTATAATCCTTCTGGATTTTATCTGTCCTCTGTCGTAAAATAAATGCAGATAAATATGAATGGACCACTCAAGAAGCCCTACTATCATTGCATATTCTCTCTGACTGGGAGCGAGACTTCGGTCTCTTTGCCTGCAGATAATGACTATGATAATGCACTTAGAAACATAGAAACTTTACAGTCAGAAAACATGGAAGTGATATGAAAAATGTACAAGCTGAATGTCTTCGCAGTACAAGATACGATGAAGAAAGTAGAGCCGGAGTAAAAGGAAGGAAACGTACTGTACCTGCTCCAGACTATTAATACAAACAGTCAAGGAGAAATGCCACAGACTATCTGGTATTGGAAGGAAGGCCCGTTTTGCTTTATTCATGAGTGTATTATTGGTCCGCCGGGATCGAAGCGCAGTCAGACAATAGTGGTGTCAGCACAGGGCTTAGAGGCCGTCCGTCACAACTGAAGGCTGGAAGGTCACCACTTTACATCCCCGACCGGCTCAGGACCGGGACAGGGAGAGAGAGAATCAGGAACAGTCTCCTCTCTGGCACTAACTATTGCTGAGCAAGGCAGCTCATCACTAACTGGGACAACAGCGAAGCAATTACGTTGTTGAAGTGGTGGCCGTTCAATTCAAGGCCAACAGGTTTGATCGCCTGGAAATGCACCATTTGGTATCCCATAATCCCTTGCAGGCTGGTCTTTTGTTAACGCTGTGTTCAGGCGATTCACATCAACTGGTAAAGTTTGGAATTACTGCTTGACCGTGTGGCATTTAGTAAGTATTTGCATTCAGGTTGAAAATACACAACTTCTACTGTCATAGTTGGTATCATGAAATCCAGTTTAGCCTGGATTAGATGCTGCCTGGTGACAAACTTGAAGTTGTTCAACTTTACAAGTTTATGAGGAGCATCCGAATGCACCATTCATTTTGGCCTGTTTGAAGTGAGGCTGTCTTCAGTCCACCAGGCTTTATGAACCACGTTTATGGATTCTGTACTTCAAAAGAATTGAGCCTTTGAAAAGAGATGCCTTTTCCATCCATCATATATTCATCAGTGCAAACAGTATTCAAGCTTTCAAGTTTTTTAAGATATGCTCAGAGTAAACGCAAAGAAAAACTTTTAGAGGTGACACTATTGCATATAAAGTGAAAGCAAAGACGTGAGCGGACTAGATTCAAGGTTTCATTCTATCCGTTTAGGAATGTATGGACATGAGGAGAAAATGAGCGATGTCTGAAAGATCCTGGATCAGTCAGAGGCTAAGCTGTGACACAATGATATACAAACAAGCTCTTTATCTTTATTACACGGAGTCCGCCATGTTTCAACAGTAGGCCAGAACAGACAATCAAACATTGGCCCTTTTTTTTACGTTACCTGAAGGCCTCTGTTGTTCTCTGACACACTTGGAAAGGTATTGGAAGGGTATTCAGATGAACGCAATCTGCCATCTTACCATTAGATGCCACTAAATCCTACACACTGCTCCTTTAATGGTTGTATGACAGCTCTTAATTCAGCAATTATCATCCAACCCTCCCACATTAAAAAAAAATTGGTCCAAGCTCCATGGGTATTGAAATAACATCAAGTTCTAAACCTGGTTTCCTTACATTACAGTTGGAGTAAAATGTCACTTGTCTCTTTTATAATGTGATAGTGGGTGAAAACATGACTATATGCCGTGATTATTGATGACCTGTCAAAAAGTGAGAACACAGCTGATTGGGCGCTCGTCTTGTTTCTTGTCTGATTATTCTGTAATGTGTCACCTTTTCTGGATGAGCCGCAGGTGTTTATGCTTCCCTCCGCCACTTGATTGGTCAATTATCATTATTGTGCGGAGGGTTCGCAGACATACAAGCATACAAACCACTCCATTATTCATTCTGCTTCGGAGGCAGACGGTGCACTTTTCTCGCCACAGCCCACCTAAGGGAGTTTATTAGAGGTTTGGGAAACGACTAGATCCCTTCCTGCCCTCTCTGTGTTCCCCCCCCCTGACTCTATGTATCTCACACACTCATGTAAAGTACACTTATATCCATCGGGAATACACAGGAGAGCATTGGGGGTGAAGAAAATAGTATTATTCTACAGAAGAAATAATTAAGAATAATCCATGAAACTAATTTTCTTCCTTCTGTTTCTTAATAAGACAAATATATATGCTGTACTCCATGTAATCATCAAAATAAATCAATACTAAGTTGGTTAATTAACCAACAAAATCCTGTAAAGAAGTTACTCATTGACAAATGCACTACATAGAAAAAAATCCTAAATATCTTCCAATATCTTAACAAAGAATAATGATAACACTGTGCATTGTTTATCTTTTATCTGAAGACGTTCTGGCGGACGAGGGTGAGGAACGTTGTTGACATTCTTCTAAATTAGTCCAAGTATTAGATGTTTCTGATATCTACGAAGAAAATATGTTGATATCTGACTGTAAGGACGGACCTCAAGATATTCTCCTCACCTTGGGAAACATTAAATCTGCTAACATATTTTTGGCGTCACGTCGGGTCCTCATTGAATTGGAATTTCAAAGACCTTTTTTCTTGTGTCCTTTAAAGACATCAGCGGATTCTCATTCCCTTTGTACAGTCACTGAGCATTAACATGAAGATGATTATACTGGATATATGAATTCCTTTCATGTCTTTATACCAGAGAAAACTACACTAGCTATCAATACACACAGAAAAGTGCTGAAAGTTGTACAAAGCAACGGACATTCAATACAACCAAAGGCTAAAGGGCTCCAGGTTCACTGGACAGCAATTTGTTTTTGGTAATTTGATTGATTACATTTTTTGGGGTAATCATGTTTGAACCCCGTTAAGCCAACACGTTCTCACTCTCAACTCGTCAAAGTTTCAATCTGCGTTGATGTCGGTTTTCCTCTAGTGTCGGTTTATAAGTCAGCGACATCGTCAGTTTCCTATCGTTACATCCATACGGTCTCATTCCTAAACAAACCTCCAATCCAAGATTACTAAGCTTGTAGGTTTACTTTCACAACAAAACTACTTGATCAGGCTATATATATATATATATATATCTCAAATATTTGGATCTTAGAGGGTGAAGCCTGCATTATGACAGTGGTCTGCTGGAGCAGCAGCATCTCAGCAGCCGACAAGAAGAGACTAAATAAACTTGTCAGGAAGGCCAGCAGTGTGCTGGGGTGTCCACTGGATATGGTGGAGGTGGTGGGAGACAGGAGGGTGATGGCCAAGCTGTCATCCCTGATGAACAACACCTCCCACCCCATGCAGGACACCCTGGCAGCTCTGTGCAGCTCCTTCAGCCACCGGCTGCTTCACCCCCGGTGTGTGAAGGAGAGGTACCGCAGGTCCTTCCTTCCTGCTGTCAGGTCACACAACCAACTCTGCTCCCAGCAGACCACATGACACATGACAATAATAACCTGTGCAATACAAAACACTGTGCAATAATAGTTATAATAGTTCTTCTGTCTGTAAATATAATATTTCAGTTATTGTTGTTTTTCTACTGTTTTCTACTGTTTCTTATCGCTTATTTATAATACTTGTTTTTTTATTTCATTTTTTATTTTTATCTTGTCTTTCTTTTACTATGTCTCTTGTGTGCACTTTACTCTATGCTGCTGTAAGCCTGCAAATTTCCCCGCTGCAGGACTAATAAAGGATTATCTTATCTTATCTTATCTTATCTTATCTTATCTTATCTTGTAGAGGGGCCATGAGTTAAATTTCAATTTCAAGCTGTTATTACTTTAGTTAATCTGGTGTTTACCAGGTTCAGATACCAAAATAAATCAAGGTTCATACAAACTTATTACTAATGAAGACATAAATGATTAATACAGGTCTGTTTACTACAGCAACAAATAACTTTAAGTGGATTTAACTATTGATATATATCCCCTCTCTTATTAAGAGATTGTGCTTGAAGTGTGCATTAAAATTCCAGAAATGCTTTTGAAACAACCAGCTGTCTTGCTAAGAACCAGTTACTCTACACATGTCAACGTTCAGTGCACGACCAGACTCCACTTTCACTGAGGCCCCGTTGCATAAAGGGATGCTCACGTAATCCCGAGGGCAAAGAACAACTATCAGTGGTATGTAAGCAACCACCGGCATGTAAGCATCAGCTGCTGCCAAATGCTCTGCATGGTGAGACAGCTGAAGGATTTTGTAACATCGTGTCTGAAATAGTGATGCCGATGATGTCTATCCCTTCCAATAGATTAGTGAGAGCAGAATGTGTCAAACAAACTCAGTTACATGATTTAATTTGTTTACAATGGAGTGTTATACACTTATACAGAGACCCTACGGATCCCACTTTCTTTTACTATCCCACTTTCTTTTACTATATACAGTTGTATATAGTAATAGTTGTCCATTCATGTGATTATCCACCAGATAGTGACCACACAAATGCACACAGTCCATGGTATGTACACTTTATTCTGATAACAAGCTCACAATGCATCACATTTTATCTCCGCAAAACCAGGAGTGCTGCAGGAATGAGTCCTTGAATCCGGAAATCAGCTATTTTGCATTTCGGGTTCTCTCCTCTCAAAGTCTATGGGTGTTTTAAATGGGATTTTGGTAAGATGCCTGAAATAAGGTTTTGGTTAACACAAGCTTAAGAGAATTTATATTTTTTTCTACGACATTAAATAAGTCAGTATACCCGTTTATGGAAGTTTAAAGCTTTTACGTGTCTTAAAAAAGCATGTTGCTAACAAGTGGGACTACTAAACGCCATTACATCAAAAACCAGTCCGTATTTAACTTTTTGGTGGTGACATGAAGTCATGTGACTTATAGCTCTTTTTTCTTCTGGCGATTACATTTACGATTAAAAAAATTGATAATCTTGCTGAATAAAAGTGTAAGCATCATAGAAATTTGTTTTGCCACAGAGCACATTCTCTGCAATATTCCAAAAGCCAAAAGAAATAATCCCATTGTACATTTGTCGAGGGAACCAGGGCGAGTGTCTGTTATATAAGGAAATGTGAATAAGTGCATGAGCAAACTGATTTCAGATACAGCCTGATGTTGCGTTCACACTACGAGCCACACAGCCAACTGGCTACAAGTCATTTTCAATGGAAGTCAATGACATGAAGCTGATGCTTCAACTTTCTCATTGCTTCAGTTGCGAGGCATCAACCAATCAAATGTTTTAGTTTCATCTTGTTCCATGGCACCGAAAAAAATGGGGATAGCCAGTTCCCACTGCTATTTACAACATAACAACATCAACATTCATTTGAGCAATACTTTAACTTGATGAAAATGTAGCGGGCACGCTTGGCAGTTTTGGTGCTTTTGTCCCTTCTAGTGTGAAGACAGTGTTACATTTATTTCCTAATCACAACCTGTACATGATGTAAAGTTAGCAAAACCAGTGGGTTACTACATGCAGTTAAAAAGTAACTATTCTACAAGAAGAAAAATGAATTAACTGCCAATAAAAAAAAGGTTAGTATTACCAATGGGCCTCTCTATACCAAAAAAAAGATTAAAAAAAGCTTAGCCATTTTATATTTATCCATTCATTTGACATTTTAAGTCTTGATATAAATTTTGCAGCAGCAATTCATGTTTTTTTTTAATTTTTAAATATCTTTGATGAATGATTTGGTTGATCATTAATCGCACATGGGAATCATGGAGAAGGTTCACAAGTTCATCTTTTAACTGGTTCCACTTTGCCTCGTCGCTGTGGCTCCCACTCTTTAAACTCTCAGCCAAAACATGTAGCTCCTCTGAGAGATCGCAGTGAGAGGAAATACCAGTTCTGTTCCTGGTGTCGAACCGCCGGACTGTTGGACAGAGGGGCTGGACTTGGTGTCACTCATAAGTTTTCCTCCAAAGCCGCAAAATAAATACTTTTTTCTATTCAAACATTAGCAGAGTTCAGACGCAGGTCACATGAATATTGATGCAGTCGGATGCCAAAACACATCTGGATCCCCATGAACGGGCCTCTGCAGAGGTTCAGCAGAAAGAGAGGAACAGAAGCAAACTGTACACTGGGAACATTTCTTTCCCTTCAGAGCCGCCTTGGTTCTGGCAGAGATTCAACAAGGTGCTGGAAAAACATTCCTCAGAGATTTTCTCTGATTCAAAGGAGGAACGCATTGTGGAGCTGCCAGAAGATTAATGAGTGAGTAATTAGCAGGTTTATTGTTTGTGTTCATCCATTATGTCACTGCAGGTTGGGGGTTCCTTTTTCACTGAGTTTTTGATTGACATGGCATTTAACAAAGGTGTGAGTGTGAGCGTGTGTGTGTGTGTGTGTGTGTGTGTGTGTGTGTGTGTGTGTGTGTGTGTGTGTGTGTGTGTGTGTGTGTGTGTGTGTGTGTGTGTGTGTGTGTGTGTGTGTGTGTGGCATAATTTGCAAACCAAATCTACCTCCTTAATGAGAAGGAGGTGCTGCAGAGTTATTTCTACATTTGAGATGGAGTAATCCAAATGTAAAGAAAAGGAGCCTTTTAGCTTTGTGTAGAAAATAATGATAAGTAAAATAACATTTAAAAATAGTTCTTTACTTTTATGCAGCTCATCATCTAACAGCTCCCTGTGGCTGTACCATCACCAATTAGCTATCAGTGGTAGTCAGCACGCAGCTTGAAGGCTGCTTCAAAATAAAAGCCACAGTGTTTTTTACCAGTGGTCCATTACAAATACATAAAAAAGAATAATACAATTCTGGAGGAAACATCAAACCCTTCTTTTTTTGGTATTTTGTCCTCTGAAAATGATCAAATGTAAAAACATGGCATTATTGGAAGTTGACAAAAGGCGTTGTTTCGTGGGGGAGACAATATTTTGTTAATGTTTGGTTTAAGCAGCTAAAACTGTGTAGGTTTAGCAAAGAGTTTTGTTATGTTTATAGAAAAAATCCAGAATCGATAATTCTTCACTTGGAGCTATGTATGAAGCTAGAACTAGCAGGCAGTTAGCTTAGCATAAAGAGTATAATCAGGGGGGGAAAGCGAGCCTGGTTCTCTAAACACTTCAAAAAATGGTTTTCTTGTTTTATTTTGAATGATGATGAAACTACTTCTGGGGGTCTCCACCGGTTGCCTGGTAACCTCAACATGATGACAAGAATTTAAAAGATGCTGCTGAGAGTCATACTTCAGAAGACCACAAGAGGTTATTTATCCCCCAAAAAAGAAGGGTACATGTGGGTTATTTTATTAGCAAACAACTTATGCTGATGTTCCTCTGTGAGGATCATAAAAACATCTGTATTCAACCCTGATTTAAATGCTGATTGTATTGTTTGGAAACATCTACTGTAAAATATGAAAAGGTCAGAATGTAAAATGAATGTAGACATTTAAACTTGTGGAACTCTGGACGTCACGACAACAGCTGCATTCTCTGTGTTTTTGACAACAGCATGTCATTGCAACACGAATCAGTGTGAGAGAGAATCAAGATTTAAGGAAGACAGACTACAAGTTTTAAAAGATCCACCAGCTAGAAATGGAGATCAGCAGGGGGGCCATGGTCATCCATAGGTTATGCAACAAGTTGAAAGAATGTGAGCAGGAGAAGGAGGCGCTCAAGAAGCAGGTGGAGGAGCTGAAGGCTCAGCTGCAAAGAGCTGAAATCCACGGCGACTCTCAGGAGAAGGTGGAGCAACTCACTGCCGAACCTGAGGGACGAGAGATCCAAACCGAGATCCCGCCTCTTCTGGAGAAACCCGGCCGCCTGCAGGACAAATTGAGGGAGCTGAACGATTTGCTGGAGCGGGAGCGCGCCATAAACCGCTGGGCGCGTGACGCGAGGCTGGAGCTCAGCAAAGAACTGGAGAACGCTAAAGAACAGCTGGGGCATCAGAAGAGCCTCAAAGAGATGTTCATCAACAGAGAGAAGGAAACGCGCAGAGAGCTGGAGAAGCTCAAGAAGCTCAGCGACCCAAAGACCTTGAACAACCTGCAAGAGTTTCACGATGAAATCAAAAACAAGAAGAAGAAGGAGCTCCAAAGAGAGCTGGAGGAGCTCAAAGTGGTCTACAAAACCAACCAAGAGAAGCTCTCAGAGGATCTGGAGGCGGAGAGGGATCGAAACGTAGCTCTCCAGCAGGAACTGGGTGGGCTGAAAGTTTCTCACGAGATCAACCGGAGGTGTGAAGCCGAGCTGAAGGACGAAAGAGAAAAGAGCGACGGGCTTCAGAAACAGCTGGAGGAGGCGATTCGGTCCCGAGCCGAGAAGACGTCGGAGAAGCTGGAGATCATGAGGCAGCTGAGTGCTCTGCTTCAACAGCTGAAGGAGCTCCAGGAGCCAGAGGATGAGTCTCCATCCATGGTTTTCTATGAATGTAGAACCGGTGGAGAAGACTTAATGCTCTGAGGAAGAACTCACTCAAAGAAGAAAAAGAAATATATATATAAAAAGTCAATAAAGCATTAAAAACAAATACATCATTTTTTGTTTTTTTATGTTTTGTTGTATTTCAATTGTATAAAGTTAAGCTTAAAACATTCCATTTGAGATGCACATCAGTCTGCTGATCTTAACTTGTTTTAAAGACACAACATAAAATATAATTCATTTTCAAAGTTCAGTGTTTTGGAAAGAAACAAGTGAAAATTATTGAGATTTTTATTAATTTAGTGTATTTATTTTCAGCAGATATTTGATGTATTTACATTCATTAATCACTTGTATGTGCAGCTGCTGGTGGAGTCTGACATAGTATGCACACACACACACACACACACACACACACACACACACACACACACACACACACACACACACACACACACACACACACACACACACACCTCTGTAAAATGCCCCTGTCAATCAAAAAAAAAAACAGTGAAAAAGGAACAGTCAACCTGCTAATTACTCACTCATTAATCTTCTGGCAGCTTCACAATGTGTTTCCCCCTTTTTGGATCAGAGAACTGAAAACAATCGCTCTTATTACGCCTCTGCAAAGAAACGCTCACTTGACCTTTAGAGATCAATGAAAGCGGCTCGGGTGGCATTTTTTTGCAGAGCTGCCAAAAGAAACTGTTCGCACCTCTGGGAGATGTGAGCAAAGCAATGCAGCAGCTGTGAGATCATTATGGTTTGTTGATGATTTATGCACAAACGCTACATCTAATGTAGAAGATCCACTTTCTGCAGATGATCAACCGGCTGAGAAACACGATAACATGGTTCACTGGCTGAACGTCATAGAAATATAACCACTGTATTTATATCTCAGCGTGAACACACAAACAATGACGTCTGCAGTGGTTTCCATGGAAACGACCGTAACTTAGTGTTTGTTTTGTATAAATTTACATTTTTCTTCATCATTTTAACATTTTTTAGAGGGTAAATATTAACCAAATTGAACCTGTTTTGACTAATTTAGTCCTATTCTACGTAATATTTTTCTATTATAATGTAAACCTGTATTTTCTGGTGAACCTGCATGATTTCATCTGATTTCACCAGAATCCGAAACAGACAATCTTCTCTCTGATGGTCTCGTTTACTGATGGAGGTCATATAGAGGATCAGGATAAATCATTAAATAAATATATGCAGATGACATAATTAAGTAAACACAACAATGAGGACAAAATGTTTATGTTAACTGCCATTCAGCAAAACCGTTACAGCCCAAGCGACTAATTGATTAGTCAAACAAAGAAAATGAATCAGCAATTATTTTGATAATCGAAAAAATTCCCAACAACAACTGGTTTTAGTTTCTCGGATGTGTCCAGTTGTTGCTTTACTTTGTCAGGCACGATAGTAAACTGGAACCGTTTGAATCTGGTGAAATATAAACAGGAATATTTCATCTATTTTCTGACATTTGTAGGACAGAACTGTTGGTTATTTCCCGTCTTTTCCCTCCCGAGCTCTGCGACAGACGTTCCGTGTTGTGCCAGACGGTGCGTTGAGATTTACACAGCCTTATCCTGTTGTACAATTTAACAAATGACTTAACAAATGTAATCTCACTTAACGGCATAAAAAAAGCCTTTGCTTGCCACGGGCCAGGATTAATCATGAATAAAACATGAACCCACCCCTCCGCCCCTTTAATATTAACAGAGAAAATACCCTCCTTTGAGGCCAACATTAAGATTTGTGTCTCCTTACAGAACAATGGCAAACAAAGACAAACTGATAAGTATTTGATCTGAAATACCAGTTGTTGTTTTTTGTTAAAAGCTAATGTATGCACAGTGCAGCCTGAAAGCATCTTTAATGCATAAATTTAAAACACGGATGTTTCCTGAGGCTTTGTGTTGGGACACGATAAGAGGAGCGGTTTGTCGCCCCGGAGCTTCAGACGGGATTTTTAATGCTTTTGATACTAAAGGAAAATTTGGACGGAGAGAAATGCAAATCAGAAGAAACTTAAATGCATTAATTCACACATACATATGAATAAATATGTCTTTATGTCCTACGATATTAAATGATATTTGCCACCAATACAATAACTTATGACTAATAGCATTTTTATGGTTTATGGTATGTCACAGAGGATCCATTTGAAATAAATACATTTAAGTCAATATATTGTGTTTTATTTATACAGATGCTTTAGCATTATTTTCCACCTTGTTTCCTTTTGCTTTCCTTTGAATCTTTAATTTCCTATCTTGAATTGCAGCCACTTAATAATACAAAAACATATTATGTTGATAACAAGATATTTTTGATGTTATTATGGTATTTTTGTTATTGTCTTAAGTTGTTATAGCAGCATACAAAGGTATTATGTTTTACTATGAAAAAGGAAATATTGTGTTAATGAGACTGTAAAGCATAGACTGTATATAGGAAGTGGGCATAGTCACCGGGACGTCACCCATTTGTTTCTGTACTTCGGTTTTGAAGCAAATAGTTCGGCATTTTGGCCATCGCCATCTTGGTTTTTTGCAAACAGAAGTGACATGAGAAGGTGGAGCTAAGTACAACGGAACGCTGAATGAGACATTTTTAGGCAACCATAGAGATTGAGACCATAAACTCATGTTTACAATGTTTACCGAGGGAATAAATCAAGAGAGAAGTAGAGTCATTTTCTCATAGACTTCTATACAGCCAGAGGAGTCGCCCCCTGATGGACAGGAGAGAGAATGCAGCTTTAAGGCTCTTCAGCATTGGCTTCACTTTTCACTTTGTTTAAACGGGATCTGTTAAATGTGTATTAACGAAACTTTATTTTGTGATATTAATCAAGCCATATCAAGTGAAATGCATAACAGGAAAATCTTGAAACTATTTGACTCGGGTATATTTAAACAGAAACTTCAAATATATTGTTTTGTCTTGATAGCAGTTGTACCCTGCAGTACTCTTGGTTGTTTTTTGTATAAAAGTAAATCTCTCTTTCTTTTCACTGACACTGTGTCCTTTGATCTCTCATGTTCAGTGTTTTTATCGTTTTTATTGTAGAACACTGCAGGAAATACATCAAACAAACATAGCACATCTAAAACCAGAGAACTGAACTCCTTTTGCATACACTAACATCACATACAGTCAGGATTCAGATAAAACAAACATATTCATTGGCGTTGCTTTGATTGTTTTTCCATTCAAGTGAGAGAAAGCGGGAGGTGGAGCTTGGCGTTTGGTCCCATAATGACTAATATGAGGGCTTACGGATCACTGCCTAAACTCATTACCCTCACTGTTTCTACCACTCTACCGTGACTGCTCCTAATTAGAGGTGTCTGATGCTGGCATCCTTTACAAACGGTTATCAAAGTACACAAATGTGAATTTGTTGTCAGCATAAAGATTGACCCTTTTCTTTGTTTGGTGCTACATCTATACAGACTTAAAAATGTCACGTTAATGCTGATTTTTATATTTTCCCTTTTTTGTAATGGAAACGTCAAATCCCTCCTGGTTCATTAAATCCATGCATCTAAACCCCCCCTTGGCCAAACACTGCAGCCAATCACTAATGTGTTCCTAATTGATTCAATTAGCTGCACTTTGTATTGTTTTGTTTGTGACACTTTTTCCAACGTTTGACCACCAGTATCATGGCTTCTGACTAAATATGAGTTCGTATGACATCCTGAGTTAGCTAGCCCTACCAAATCTACCGGCATCAAAACAGGAAGTAAGTGGTAAAGTAGTAAAGCCCGCCCTCTTGCTTGATTTGATTGGCTGCCTGGGGCATGTGTGACATTGACGAGCAGTGCCACTCCATGACTGGCGGAAAAAAATTGAATATTTAAACTTTGTGCAAAAAAACTGGGCACCGTACCATAGGAAAACAATGGTTTTGTGGACAACGGGTTTCTAGCTACGTGTCTTGGTGTGTTCAGGGCCTTATGTAAAATACTGATTGTGGGGTTCATCCCCCTTTTGAAGAATTAAATCGATTTATTTGAACAACCATGTCAATGTTACATTTGCAAAAGGTTGTACCTAACAACAGATTCATTTTAAGTGGATAAACACAAAAATCTTATTTCTGCATAACCTGGCATATTTGATGGAAGGCAGTCTGTTACATCTGTACTAAAAAGTTGAGTGAATTTTACATAAAGAACTTTCTTTTTTTTTTAAATGCATTGACTTTGCAAAACATTTGTATTTCTTGTAAAATGTGCTGCTGCTCATCTTAAACAATGTACAAATGTGTGAAGGAATGCATATTTGATCAACTGTCCAGCATAAATAACTGATAAAAGAAAGGAGTTGTAAATATGTTGACTGTGTTGTAACGAAAAAATCCAATCAGATATTTCTAGAATTTGGCCTGAGCTGAAATCACATGTTACATAAGCTTTTTTTTCATAAACGAACTGGCTGTACTCACTCATATTCATACTCATATTCATAGAGCGGATAGCCTCCACAGTCAAGCTTTAATAAGATAACCCTTCTTATTGGGGTTAATCAGCTTAAACTGTTCACTGCAGTCCTGTGTGGCGCTCCCTCTCCAAACAGGTCGGAGAGTCACTAAGCCAATTTCATTTCCTCCTGGATTACTGGATTTGGAGAGTGGGGTGGGGGGGCTGCAAATCAGAATATTAGCCATTGAAGTCATTTGGACCCTCTGTCACACAGAAAGTCAAGAGGAGGGGAGGTGGATTACTATTGGTGGAGAGTTGGAGGTATGTTGTTTAGCCTTTGTGGTAAATGTGGCATCAGGCCCTGTTCACGTCATTGAGGCAGCAGTGAGATCTGACCGCTGTCATGACCTTTCACAATAAAAGCGGTAGACATTTGGTCGGAAATTATGTTGGCTGCTGTGTTCATCGCAATGGGTTTATGTTGCTGACCATGTCATTCTGGGTTGGGAACCTTTGTTGCATGTAAACCCCCGATTTCTATGCCCTCATTTCCTGTCTGCTCTGCACCGCATAATATGTAAAAAATACAAAATCTAAATGTTCCCCCTAAAAATATCCTTTTAACCCATTTAAATGTTATAAATAAAGTGTAGTCTGATGACCCTGATGAAGGCCAGAAGCTGAAACATGTTGGTGACATTATAAGGATGTCTTAAATACTACAAGTGTTGATACTTCTATGAAAGAGAGCACAGTAAATGAGGTATGTACTAAAGTAAAACTCAGGCCATATAGTAGTATCAACTAGAGACCATGTTATGTTTTTTACAGAACTGCCCTCTTGAAATCTACTAGTCTCCAATAATATTGCGGAATTTGGAGCCAACAAGGACATATACTTAGAAGATGCATCGTTGTGTAATTGAAAGGTTCAATAAGCTGGTTAGATGACCTAATAGCCACATTGCATTGACATTGTACTGCCCACCAACCTTCTATTTTTTACTCACTTAAAATGCATGTATTTGGGTACATCTTTAATGGTATCTCAGTCTGCCACCTGCAGATGTTTGGTTGAAGATAAGACCTTAAAGGTCACGAGTCAGAGGGCAACTTGGTCTTTCCTTTCAGACCAGGAAGTCAAGCGGAAGGAACTGATGAAGAGGCGTCAAGGCCAAAACATCCACCCTGAGCCTTTGATCCAAGCAAACAAGACCTCAAGTCACAAGACAAATACTTCACAGAGGAAGATCACTTGACTCATCTTAACTGGGCTGCAGTTTCGTGGCAATTTATCTTGAAATTGACCTGCCTATTTATTTTAAAGATGTGAAGCACAAACAAGTTCAAAATAAATATGGGTAATATTCAGTTGTATTTTTTTGGTTACAAAAAACAAAAAAAATATGTTTTTTAATTAGTTTTATCTTGATGGATTGGAAATAAACTGTATTAATGTTTTTGTTTGACACATTTTGGCATTTCCTCATTAAATGACCGATAATAAATGTCGTCATCAGTCGTAATTAATTATCTTTGAATGAGACATCGACACATTCAGCTGGACAAACCGACATTTCGCTGAAGAGGCGACACTATTCACCTCAGCATGTCATCGTTCTCTTTACAGAGGGAACAGTGAGCACTTAAGGCAGAGGACATCATGTGGGTATGTGTTTGTTTTTGTGCGTGTGTGTCCATGCATGAGGTTGTGTCTATGAAAGTTAGGACAGAACATTCCCTCCCCTTAGTTCACAGCCCAGGCATGTGGAGGATTATAGAGCATGGCATTGGACACCAGGTATTAAATGAGCACAAACACACATAAAAACAAAAAGTACAGGCCGAGCCGGAGGCCGACGTTTGGCCCATGACTAAATATCACAAGACCAGCAAGAAGCTAACCGTTGTAAACAGGTCCCAACACACCCACCAGATACTCCCACTGCTAGCCAACCAGCTAATTTCATCCCTGTGGCTCAGTGTTCACCAATGTGTGTGCGTGCTTGTAAACAGACCAGCAGCTTTGCTATGATGAGGTTACGTAACATCTGAAGGCATGTGTGTGTGTGTGTGTGTGTGTGTGTGTGTGTGTGTGTGTGTGTGTGTGTGTGTGTGTGTGTGTGTGTGTGTGTGTGTGTGTGTGACACTGTCCAGTCTGATGCCAACAGAAGGTCACACACACACACACACACACACACACGAGCCCAGAGGCAGCAGCAGCAGGAGGAGGTTGAGCAACCGGTCTGTGGTTGGTCTTAACTTTCACTGATGGCAGATTGTCAGAAAACAGAAACCGGACACAAAGTCAAAAGGTTTCAGAAAGCCTGAACTCGGACTAAAGAAACATATTTTTGAATCTAACATATTGATGTAAGCTCAGGCTGTATTTCAGCAACATGCAGGAGAAAGAATTTTCAGTCGGGAGCAAATAAGAACTTTAAAGGGGACATATCACGTTAATGTTTTAGGTTCATACTTGAATTTGGGTTTCTACTAGAACATGTATACATGCTTTAAAGTTCCAAAAACACCTTATTTTTCTCATACTGTCTGTCTGAATATACCTCTTCATGAGTCCATCTTTTCAAAAGTTCACCACTTCCGTCTTTAAAATGTCGAGAAGTTAATTGAACCTTTAAACTACCACCTCTCTCTGACACACATTAATTATCAATTAACCCGATTAGATTCTGAGTGAAGATGAAGAGTAGTGACAACAACGTTATGTTACTGATGATTAAGGAGTTTTTTTCCCCTCTAAATAAATGTATATACTTTCTTAAATCATCAGTGCATCTCAGATTTTCTTCTAGAATATCAACCCACTAGACCTTTAAGGCTGGATGGTTCTGGTCTTGCTGATACAGAATGTAATCCATTCATGGTGATGCATATTCACCGTCTGTCTGAAACGCTCTTTAACGCCTGTCATTTTCTGAATTTTGATTTGCAGAATACAATTTTACAGGGCAATTATTTCCAGATGATTAAATGTTCAGACCAAGGCTGTGGAATGCGTGTAGCAAGTTTCTTCTTTTAGCTTTTTGGACGTTATCTATATTAAAACAAATGGTCCAAAATGATCTGAATTTGCATGATTTTAAGTCAAAAAGATATTTTGTTTTTCCCACTTCAAGCACTGAGTACAGAGGCATTACATAAATATAACTAGCATTGAAAAATGGTAGACAAAGTTGAGAAATAAGATAATATAAAGACAAGAATGTTGCCCATTAAAAATGAAACGCACACTACACTTGGGGCAAACCAGATGACATCACACTGTGTTTCTGATTATCTGCCATTAATATAATAAATTCAACAGGGCCATGTGGAGCCCTGTCCCTTACACAGCCTGGGTTCGGGAGTTTAATTCCCACTGAGACCACCATGTGAAAATGTCAGTACTCTATGGTGCTTTGGAATAATCTGTCCTCCAAATGGCGCTCATCACATGTGGGCTATAACAGGATTACATGCCCAACTGGAACAAAAATGTCAGTTGGGTGTCAAATATTCACGCTCTCAAGTATTTTATAGATAGCTGTCGTTGTCAGTGCTGCTCATCAGGTTTGACAGTTCAACAGAGAGATAACGGAAGAGTAAGATGATGATGATGATGATGATGATGATGAACGGACACAAATGGCTGCCTGGAAATCGGACACAGAATAGCATGCATTTAAAAATGGTCCGCAAAAATATTAAATATCTTGGATTACGGCCTTCGCAGTGTTGTTTTTTTGCAACCAATGAACTGAAGTTACCATATTTGTAATGCGGAGGAGTGACGTAGAGACGCTGTATATGTCGCAGCGACCTGTCAATCACAGTACCCCGCCCTAAAGCATACCCTGCTTTATGGTCTGTTTGACTCTAAATGGAGCATCATTTACTAAATGAACATCATGCTGTATTGAAGAAGACTTGAAACTAGAGATTGAGACCATAAACTCATGTTTACAATGTTTACTGAGGGAATAAATCAAGAGAGAAGTAGAGTCATTTTCTCATAGACTTCTATACAACCAGAGGAGTCGCCCCCTGATGGCCAGTAGAGAGAATGTAAGTTTAAGGTACTTCAGCATTGGCTTCACTGGTCCCTCCTCCCTTTCCAAGATTGTGGTAATCTGAGCCACAGAGTGCAAGAACCTTGATAAACGCCGTTCACGTTGCTCATTGGCCCTCCTTACCATAATAACACTACTCTAGGAGAAATGAAAGTCAGACTGCAGCTGGCGGGACCACGGTTTTGAACTCTGCAGCTCACTTTGCCGCATTCTCACAGGTATGTCAGAGAACTACAGTGGCCTACAGTAGCTGATGTAAAAAAGTAAAATGCGCTCTCTTAAGACAGTGTTTGGTTTGTCTGTTCTGGGCTACTGTAGAAACATGGCGGTGCAAAACCCCCGCTGCAAAATATAAAAGGGCTCATTCTAAGAAAACACAACTATTCTTGGTTTTGGGTGATTATACACTAATGAAAACATAGTTATGAAAATTATATAATCCATTTCTGCCAAATGCATTTTCTGCTAATAGATCCACTGAAATGCTAAACACTGGCCCTTTAAAACCAGTTTAATCTACCTTGATGAAGAGAAGAAGGATCTTCAGTCTGATCCGGTCCGGTTCAATAACACTAGTCTCTCCGAGGTCGGGACATTTAACTAATGAATGAACCCAATTACAAGGTAAATTGGGAGCAAGTAAACTCAGAGTGTGTTTGTGTGTTGTAACCATGACTTCCGGATCAATGCAGACAAGATCCAGTATCTCGGGTGCATCCCTTTAGCTGAAGGTTACAGTACTTTAATAAACTCTGTTAGCACTCTTGGCTTGTTCTTGCTGCCAACTATGTTTCAAACGCATGCAATGGACGAGGAGGAAGAATGCAGCACTCTGGTTTTGGCCCACGTCCACGTTCCCAGCAGTGGGTTGCTGATGTTGGAGGAGTATCAGGCCTCTGAAGAAACGCATTTTGGCTTCTGGCTTCTTTGAAAAACACGTTTACATAACCAGTACCCCTCACACCAGGCTTATGCAACCACCCTGGATTTTAAAGTTAAACACACATCGTTCATGTGCCACGTACTTATCGTACCTCTCATGGTTTTGGAGTTATGTAACGGATGCTCTGGTTCTGGGACGTTAGCAAAGGGTGAAGAGACCAAATTGCTGAAATGAGCAACGAGTGAGAACATGTTGACGTGTTTTGGCAGCAGAGTGTCCTCACAGTCAGATAGACCGTCCTGTAATTAAAAGATCCCCAATTTCCAACTTCTCCGCAACAGAATTTGTTGAGTCTATCAACAGGTATTTGTCACAGTGCCCTTGAGCAAAATGCTCAATCCTACCTGGCCAATGTAAACAGCTGCAGGTATGAAAAGCAATCACAATATATATCAATTCCTAATAAAGTTGAAACAATGACTTGATCAGAATTAGCAATTCATTGTATCACAGTTTACCATTTGGGAAACACACATATTCGATTTATTTTTGAGTTTAAGATAAAAGGATCAACACCAGTTTATTGTCTGTACGTTTAGTAGGGAGCTAGATCCTAGAGGCCATTAGCTTAGCTTAGCATAAAGACTGGAAACAGGGGAAAACAGCTAGGCTGCCTTTGCATTCTTGGCAAAAAAATGTTTACCTTCAGTACATCTAGAGCTCACAAATCAACTAATTTCGTCTCCATTGTTGAATCTGTTCACAAACAGGATGGTTTAAATGACAATTTGCATACCTCACGTCAACAATACGATTCTGGATTCTTTGCTCATAGATACTTCCAAATGTAACTGTCTAAAACCACACATACGGATTAAAATACATTGTTTTATTCAGGGACCTTTAGAGGCATTGGTAGATCTGTGTTAAACCTGGACAGAGCGAGGCTAGCAGCTTTTCTCCTCACTTCTAGTCTTTATGCTAAGCTAGGCTAATCACCTCATGCTTGCTTCATGCTTATACCACTCACAGACATGTGAGTGGTATAGATATTCTCATCCGACTCGAATAAAGAAAGCAAATAATTGTGTTTCCCATATGCCAAACATGCTCTGCTTCCAGCTTTTTAAATGTGAGGATTTGATAGTTGTTGTTTTATGTCATTGCAAACCAAACATCTCTGGATTTTGGTCTTTTAGTAAAACAGAACAAGCTATTTGAATTTGAGTGAACTTGTGATGGGTATTTTACATAAAAAATACATCAGAACTACATACGCTTGAGAGGTCAAATTATTTTAAGACAAATTATCTAGTCTTAATAACAGGCTTAATGGGAGACACTCAATCCGCTTCCAAAACCCCACCTTCATTAAAATTCACAGTATTTGCTTCCTCAGTCGGCATCCTGCTTTCGTTGTCATGGGAAACCCATCCTTATTAACGACCAAAGACTCCCGATCCCACCATAAGCCATTTGGTGCTGTTTTATTCATCTGTTCATTCGTCTTTAATTAAAACCAACAAGCTACGCGACTGTCGACAAATGACTGCAGTAAATTATCTCTCATTAAATTACAGCAGATATCAAATTAATTACAGTTACGCCAAAGACTTCGCTGTTTCAGGCTCCGTATTAGATGTTGTGTTTACGAGTGTGAACATTATGTGCAGAAAACCTCAGAGGAAATCTTGTGAAATGAAGGCTTTTCATTCCTTTTCTACTTTACACAGTGCTCATCCCAGTTAAACCTCTTAGTTCATTGATAAATGGTTCACGATCAGAGTCAAATGCAGCAGCATGGTGGATTTATTCGCCATACAATGATGGGTACAATATCCATATGGGTGGAAAAAAATCAATTAGATTTAGGCGCAATTCTGGCTTTATTATTAGGTTAATCCCACAAAGCTGCCTGATGCATGAGAGTTAAGCCGTCTGTGGTGATATCATGGCGGCCGCCTCCTCTGGCTGCATGGCCCACTGAGAACGCTATTGTTCGGTATGCAATGATGTTAGCATAATCCTCGGCCAGCGCCTGAACACCGTTCCACCTGTGCCTTCACACTTTTGAGGCCAATGCAAAAAAATCCAGAGGGGATTTCCGTCAGAGAGGAAGAGAAAAACCTCACCTAACCTCACGGTTCTTCAGAAGAAAAAGGGAAATGAACCCTGAGGGGATTATCTGCGAGACTTAAACCCGCTACAAAGAAAGCCTGGTATTATCTAATGTGGTGGTTCTCAATAGCTTCAGCCCATGAACCCTAAAGAGTCTGATATGGGTGCACATATGCAGAGTGGATCTGATGAGGATCAGGGATAGTTTAGCCACTTTTTAACTTGGTTTGCTTTTACTGCTTCACAAAAAAAGCGGACAAATGTCAAAATTAGGCACTAAATAATATTGATTGAAAATTGAAAATGTCTTTTACTCGAATCAGTTATGTTGCAGGAACCTAAATCTGCCGACACGGCTACATTGTGGGAATTCACACCACGATATTGTGAATTTTTCAGATTTTGATTTAGGTTTTTAGTCATGAACAAACTAAACAATGACCATGACACACAGGTTAAAATGGCAAACAAACTGAACTTAAATTACAAAGTTGTTCATTGAACTTTTTGACATTTATTTTTGGTAAATCAATTGTTTTAGCAATCAAGAATTTATAAATTAATCTTTACAGTAATAAATAAATTAGCTGTTAGATTAAGCGACTAAAAAATAATTGTTAGATTAATGGATGAAAAAATATTCATTAGTAGCCGCCGTAGTTGAACTTATGTATCAACAGAGGGTTTTGGGTTCACAATATACAGTCCAAACCTTAATGAAGTGCCAGACTTTGCTCTTCAGGGCAGCTGAAAAAACGTGGTCACATTCCAACAAACGCCACCAAACATCAATAATCCGGTCCAAAGTCCAGATTCAGCACTTCACACTCTTAAAGGGTTTTCATGATCAGGCTCACCAATACATAATGTACCTGTGAATCAACACTGGAACGCCCACCCACCTGCTGCAGTCCATTACTTAGACCAGACTGAGAGAAAAAAGACAGAGGCCTATAGACAGAGCATCCTGCTGAATGGGCCGGCAGTGCTTTGAAGACATAAAGGGACACTTTTATGGTTTTCTGATAAATGGGAAATGGACGAATCCATAAATCTGCCGGATTCGTTCGGTGCCGCAGGGCTAAGTAATTAAACAAGACATGTGCCAGTTGGCACGGACTCACCACAGACTCCCCTCCTCCGATAGATCTAGCCAAGCAAACAACCAGGCAGCTTAATAATTTCCTTTGTTGCTGGTTAATTGGCTTTCTGTGGCGTCTGCCATCGACATTTGAATCACACAACAACACAGAGACAGAGGAAGACTTTGTGTTCTATCAAAAACGTGGTATCATCGACAAAGAGACAAGTTTTTTGCCATCTGTTGTGAAGGGAAATGCTTGAATGGTTGACATTATTTAAAAAGAAATGTAATGATATGAACAAATCTTAGATTTCACCATATTTAGGGGGTATACTCTGATCTGAAAACACACACACGGTAACACAGACATCTGTTGCTTCTTCTGGGAATTTTTATCCTCAGGAATTTTGGGTTAATTAAAATTCCCATTACTTTATGTTTTTCAATTAATTCCCAACTTCACCTCAACACCCCTGAAAACCCAAACGTCCTTGTTTGTGTTTCCATCACCATTCAGTCAAAAAAAAAAAAAAAAAAAAAAGTTCATATTGAGGTGACTCACCAGTCTGTTGTCAAACAGTGCTCTCTCATTGGTTAATGTCCCAAAGATTGTTGGCTGAAGAGAGGAAAGAGAAAGTTCTGTTACTTTCATGAACGCACCGATACATGGTAAGATAGCATGACTCATTGGTATTGATCAGCAACACTTCTGACACATAGAGTAAATCATGCTCATCTTATGCAATGAGGCCGGGAAATCACACAGTTATTGATTCTCCAAGTAGACTGAGCATGCTTGTTTTTTCTCCAACAGCCAATAAATGGCTATTAAACTATCTCGTATACAACACATTAGTCTTATGAAGGGACTTGCTGAGGTTTCTGCTCACTGTACATTCTGGGAAATCCTCCATTGGGCCAAAAGGGTAATAAGGCTTTGTGGTTAAGACGGAAAAGTCCAAGTACTTTCAAATTACACAAACAAGATCTGCCTTGAGGCCGGGTGGAGCGAATGTCTTGACACCCGTCAATAATGTTGTCCAAGGCCTTGATTGACAGGTGTCCACCCACAAAGACACTCTTTTTTTGGACGTCAAAGCATCTGGCTCCATCTGTGAGCCAGATGTGAATGTAATGTTTTCAATATGACCACATTCTTGAGAGAAAACTCCACCCAGCAAGCTGAAACTAGGGCTTTCAAAATTGGCCAAAACAGACATTTGATGATTCGTTCTACAAAAACACAAATGTTTCAAGCCATTTGAATATTTTGTGCATGATGTCGGTGACACCGTGTCCCAACTGGCCATTCATCGCAGCTCTGAGCATTTGTCCAACGCCCTGTTTTTATCTATTACTGTGACCTACTTTGAAAGCCTGCAATGGATGAGGAACGGCTGATTTGTGAAGTTGAAAACCTAAATAAGGTGGCAGCTGACTGGAGGGAGATTGCATGAAAACTTCCCACGTGCTGTTGGCTACATTGTATGTCATTCACCAGTAAATATCAAAATATAACATTTTTTTTTTTTTGGGGGGGGGGAGTACATATTTGAATGTAAGGTTTTTTCAAATATTCAAACAGAAGCATCTTAAAAAAAGTTCCTCCTCATTTTGTTGTGCGTTCTCCTACGAATGTCCAGGAACACGTGTCAATTTCAGGTCATTGAATTCATACAATCGCTCCAAAATCAATTTCCATCTGGATTAGTAAACAACTTGGTAAGGTTTTGGCAACAAAACTACTGCGGTATGGTTAGCAAAACATTGTGGTTTGGGTTAAAATAACTAGGGAAGAGGGGTAACTACAAATTACTCAATGTTGACTTTGGGTTCCACACTGGACACGAACTCCCTACCACGTCGAGTTTGTCATGCTTTATACTTCATGGTTATGTGGATTTACGTACAAATGTATTTGCATTACTTTTCATCGGTATAGCTGAAAAATAAAAACCTCAGTAGTCTCAAATGTCTTTGCGAGTGGGGTTGTGGGTAAATTCAGACCCATGACCTCTGTGTTTCTGGAGTCCTTGCTGGTCCCTGTACCGACCTTTGGCTGTAACTCAAATGATCAAAGACATGTAATAAACGCTACCACATAATTCTACGAGTGACGATGGGAACACTGTTTGACCTGTCTTTGTTGTGCCCAGACCTCTTCGACAGTACAAAGTCATATATTATGGTCCCTCTACTGAACCACAGTCGCTCCCGCCTCAGCCGAGCCTGTCGGACACAACCGATCCAACAAGGTAGAACAAATAAATCTTTTGGCAAGAAGCAGCGACCGAGCAGAAACCTGCTGAGCTGTGGGCATTTTGGCGAGAGCAATCTGACGGCACAGGGGGGAAATAATGACGCTAATAAAAATAATCCAAATTTATTGCGGCGGGACAGGTGCCTTTGCAGAGAGTAATCGTAGTCACGTGCGTTTAATGTGGACCTGGATGCCGGTGCGGCACGTGCGCGCTAATTAAAGTTGAGGTTTTCTAAATACAGAAAGAGCTGACGGAGCAGAAATAATAAAATGCTTCCCTTTGCAAGTCAGACGATGACCCGACACAGAACAAAGCCAGATCTCAGGGTGTCGGCAAACAGTCTCTACATGCAGAGAAGTGACTGGATTTTAGAAACAAAGCGAGCTCTCTGAGCCGAGCATGTCATTAACGGTGTTTGCCGCAGCATTCGAAGGCAACGAGATGAGACTATAAACAAATAGGAATTATGGAGAGCAAACAGAAGTGATTTTACAGACTGTTGATTCAGCTCCTTTTGTGATTAGCACCCACAACTCTTGAGTTTTACAAATGAATCGCTGAAAGAGCTGCAGCCAAAGAAAAAATCTTCTATAACTCTCTTTTTGTACATGTTAAAAACAAAAAAAAAGAAGTTACAAATCTGCTCCTTCTTGTCCGTCAATATGAAGAATAACTGAAACTGACCCAGCAGTGCCCACTTCCATGTGCCGCTGTCAGGGTGGGCGTTCGCTCAGCTATAATCTCCTCAAGTCGAGCATTGGCAGGGATTTATGGGTAAAAGCCTACAACTGCATGCTGTTGCATAACTCGTCCCTATTAGCCAACCGGTTTCTCTGTGACACAGAAATTGGAAATCAATGGGAAAGGCGCTCTCTGATGCCGCCACAATGGATGTTGCATCCTTCTCCTTTTGGTCGAGGTAGCATGTGAGTGTGTGTTCTATTAATGTAGGTATTTGTTGGTGTGTAGTCAGCAGAAGACAAAAGCCTTGAGGGTGTTTTTACTGAAGAACAGGGTCAAACATATGATGCGATGAGATAAAAAAAAAAAAAAAAAAAAGAGGAAATTATCATCTCTTCTCAGGAAATGACTTGCCTGATTCCATAATAACATATAGAGGAAATCCTCTTAAACCACTTTAGGGAAAAAAGAAGGATTCATGCGATTAAATCCTGGAGGTTTGGGAGGCGTGTGCATTATCTAAACAGAGGATCAAGAGATCAACTCATATTTCACGACATGCAAATGCAGCCTTCCGTTTACTGCAGCCATTACACGGAGCTGCAGCAGATCAAACTGGCATGAACGAGGCACGTAATGACCGATATAATTTACAAGCCGCTTGGATAATAAGCAGCAGAACTGGTCCATTCCGGCTCCTGTTCAGACGGCCTCCCGTGACGCCTCGTGTAATCTGGGACCTTTTTGACCCTCTGCTGTGCCCGAGCACTAGCTGTTCCCTAATATCACTTATCCTTATTAGTTATTAATACAGGCTCAGGGTGAGTTCTATGAATCATTCATGTGGTAGTGCGGAGACTAATTGAAAAGAATGAACAGATTGTGCAGGTCATTGGTTCAGTGTGCTTTTTTTGGGGGGGGAATTACGAGCAGGGGAAGCAGTGAGGACCGCTGCTAGAAAAAGTCACAAGGTTATTTTTTTCAGACTGACTAAGCCTGAATACAAAATAATCCTATTTGAGTACTAAATCTATTAACACGATTATAGAGAGAGCGGAGTTTCTGTGCCACCTACAATGTGTGTCACATTGAACTGCAAGTCGTAAATTAGCAAATATTTGATTATTATATAATATTTCTTTGTATTTTTTGCAAGTTTGTGCAGAAAGAAGAAGCCGGGCTGTTTAAACTCTGCTTCATATCACAAATACAGTCGTCACATCCAGGAGAACTGGCTGTGTATTAGATTGACTTTATATTTGTGGAGCACTTTGTTCTGTAGAACAGATCAACACTTTACGTAGTGTGTTCCGAATAATTGTAAAATTGTAGACTAGTTAAGATAGAAAGTTAAGTTGCAGTTTGCATCCATGTCTGTAAAAATATAATCACTTTATTATTTTAGACATTTGTGTTAATTCCTATTTATTTTAGCATATGGATTATTGAGTTATGGCCGAACATTTTTTTATATAATTTTTATCAGTTCTTCCTTGGAT
This sequence comes from Anoplopoma fimbria, assembly GCF_027596085.1. NCBI lineage: Eukaryota > Metazoa > Chordata > Actinopteri > Perciformes > Anoplopomatidae > Anoplopoma > Anoplopoma fimbria. The sequence goes on along the minus strand of NC_072461.1, from coordinate 25,943,069 downwards.
GTTTTGCGCTTAATTTGAAGAAATTCACTCAAGAAGTTGCTGAGACATCACCACAATTGGACATAAGTGAGGTGACAGTGACTTTCACCTTTGACCACCAAATTCTAATCAGTTCATCCTTGAGTCAAGGTGGCAGTTTGTGCCAAAGCAGATGAGCATAGTATGGACGAACCCAAAAACCCAATGCATACGGCCATGACTGTGGAGGCACAAAGAGAAACAAAGGAAAAACTAAGATCCCAAGTGATTCTGGTGCTAGCCTACAGGGCAGTGAAAGGAACAGCTCCTTCCTATCTCCAGGCCTTGGTCAAGCCCTACACCCCCCCCCACCACTTCGCTCTGCTGCCTCGGGGCGACTGGTTGCCCCGTCGCTCAGAGGTCCCTGCGGCCGATCCACCCGGTCACAGCTTTTTTCTGTCCTGGCCCCTCAGTGGTGGAATGAACTCCCCACTGACGTCAGGACAGCAGAGTCGCTGCCCATCTTTAGGCGCAGGCTGAAAACTCACCTCTTCAAGAAGTACTACCCTGAGCCTTCCTCGTAGCACTTATTGCACTCGTATTAGTTGCTGCACTTACTGTATTCGTATCAGTTCGCTGCACTTATTGAATTTGTATTTGTTTACTGCACTTATCCTATTCGTAGTAGTTTGTAGCACTTATTATATTCGTATTAGTCTGGTGCAATTATTGTTTTCGTAGTAATCTGCCTCTGCACTATACTTTTGCTCTGGTTTATGCTTTAAGATGCTTGTTTAAGAAAGGAGATGCACTTATGACTTCTGGTGACTAGTAGTTCTCTTGAATACCTATGTTGAATACACTTCCTGTAAGTCGCTTTGGATAAAAGCGTCTGCCAAATGACTGTAATGTAATGTAATGTAATGTGATTCAAAAGCCCCAAACTGCATTGAATAAGGATTGATTCACATGAAAGCCTGTTTATCAAAGTGTTTTTAGAAGATACTTAAAGACTAAACTGATTTTTTTTAACCTAATTTCCTCAGGCAGTTCGTTTCCAAAGTAAAAGCGCCCTAATGGAGAAAGCGTAGTCCCTAGTTTTGGCCCATGGGACAACTAAAAGGTTCAATAAGGCCACTTGAGCCCGCATGAAAAACCAGCCTTCACATTAATCTGAATGGAACCGGTCCAGTAGTGCAGCAGTGATGCCAATGCTGGCAAAAGAACGCTGAGTCATCCTCTAGACTGATTCACTGAACAAGTTTTTCACAAACATCACAACACCGTCGTCATTTGAAAGAGTAAAGTACATTTGATTTAGTTTCAACACTTATATTACTGCAGACTAAAGATGAAAAGATACATAAATTAATCAATTAGTGGACCGACAGGAGAATAATGGCGACTATTACTGATAATCCATTGAACGTTTCAGTAATTTTTCAAGTAGAAATAGTAAAACACTTCAAATATTTTCAGATTCCAGCATCTCAAATTAGAGGATTTCCTGCTTGTCTCTGTCAAATAGCATTGTAAGTCAAGGATTTGGGGGTATTAGGAGTGTCTGTTGAACAAAACAAGAAATTTGAAGACGTCACACTATTGATTAATTGAAAAAAAGTATTGGCAGATTAATGGATAGTGTAAATGCTACCGCAGACAGCTTTTCATTACCAAAGCCAACTTAGTCTGAGGGGTTAAAGAGAGAATGAGAAAGAAAGAGTAAAAAGGAAAATAACAAAGAAAGGGTGACACGAGGAAGGAGGCAATAAAAACCTGATCTAGAGAACAGAGAACCCTTTAGATCGTCCGCTGTGACACTCAGCACTTTCCTACGCAGTCATGAGATAATTGCTTTGGGGACTTGGACCTCAAATCAGTGCAGCTACCTGTGACCTCTGACCTGTGACATCTCACGTCCACAAAGCTGCTGATAGAGGATGACCACCGGGAGACCTCTGATCTGATGAAACCTGGGTTATTATCTTGATGGAAGGGACTGGTCTGAACTGGAGGTGACCCAGTAAAGTTTGATTTACACGTTTACAACCAAGCAGAGGCTCGTAGCCTTTGAGCCCACTGACCTCTCCTCTTTATCCTAAATTATTAGTACCTTTGTCCACAAACACTATGTTAATTGTTAATAATCTGTGTTTTTTCTGATTTCTCCATTAAATCTACAATAACCCTTTAGTGATTATAAAAAAATGAACTCTTTTAAAGCGGCAATGGACACGTTTTTGGGGATTAACTTATCATTATAAAGTAAATGTTTATTACACATTGAAATGTCTATAGAATAATGTCACTATCTACGTTATGATTGGTTCCGTATAAGCTTAACAATTACTTAGCAGTTCTGTCTGCCATCGCGTACGATCTCCTGGGAAATTGAAGGCCCTATTTACGGAAAAGATTGTTGTGCAATTGTGCAATTAAAACAGGAAGAGGATAACGCTTTTTTTTGCCCTGTAGCTATTGGTAGTATCTCCAGTTACCAAAGAGTACCAATGTATAGCCTTGGTTGTACTTTCCGTAAGGGCAAACACTGTGCAATAATAGTTAAAATAGTTTTTTTCTGTCTGTAAATATTATATTTCAGTTATTGTGTTTTTCTACTGTTTTTATTGCTTATTTATAATACTTTTTTTTTTTTTTTTTTTTTTTTTTTTTTTTTTATCTTGTCTTTCTTTTACTATGTCTCTTGTGTGCACTTTACTCTATGCTGCTGTAAGCCTGCAAATTTCCCCGCTGCGGGACTAATAAAGGATTATCTTATCTTATCTTATCTTATCTTAAGGGCGATCATGCGGACATAAGATGACTTGAAATCGGGATGAGTTTACAAACATTTGGATCTTTTATACTCCGTCCTAATTTCTCCTCGCCGCATACCGACATTCTCAAAGCTTTTTAAAGTTCTCCATTGTCTACGCCCATCCCCGTCTGCGTAGTAGAATGTAAGTCAAACATTGGAGGTTCACGGACGGGCAAAAGCTGCTGCACTGAAACCACCGCAAAGTAGTGACGTCACCCATGACCTAACAAGTTGCGGCAGACATAAATCACACTCAAGTTCTTTGAAGTAACAATCCCTAGAAGAGGAAATGACGGAACAAAGGAACTTACTGTGGAAAACAAGATGCAGTGTGTCCTCTGCAGCGCTGACAACTTTCTTCCAGTGAGAGCTGTGGGAACTAACTCTAAAATGATCGTACGCTTATTTGCATATTGGTGGCGTTATCGAGCATTGATTTGAATAAAGCTTAGTGATTGTGAAGGTTGCAGCGAGGGAGAGACTGCTAAGAGGAGAGGAAGAGACTGTCAATGGATTACTCTGAGCAGCATTGGGAATTAATTCAATGTAAAATATATATGAATACATGTCTTGGTTTTTCCCTGACGGTCTGAATAAGTTGTTAAATTTGTCGCTAGTACTTGGCCCCAAGGAAAAAAATTATCTGGTTGTCTTTGCAACAGTGGCGCCAACGATAAGACCACTTGGAAATCGTAGGGGAGGCGAAAGGTTGGAAGTTGTCTATTGCCACTTTAATTAATTTAGTAGAGCTTTTGTCAATAATTGTGGCAAGCAGATCCCTCAGAAGTTGCTACATATTGAAGTCTAATCATCAAAATGCAGTTGACACAATAGAAGCTAGACGTGAATAAACTTTACATTTCAACATAATTCAGCACAGATTTACTTAGAGATGCACCAATACCGATATTTGTATCGGATATCGGTCCGATATCGACTCAAACAGCTGGACCGGGTACTGTGATAATGGGGCGATCTGGTGTTGGACACCATTATTTTAATAAATAACAATTTGGTCCATTTATAGTATGTATTTATTTATTACATTTTGTTTAAAAAAGTTAGTAAAGCACTGTCTTTACACATACAAGAATGATCCCATTCACTTCCACGCAACGAAGCATAGAGTTTATAATCTAAACACTGGTATCGGACCATTAGTCTGTATCGGCCGATACCCAAAGCCCAGGTATTGGTGTTGGTATTGGGACTGAAAAAGTTGGATTGTAGCATCGCCCGTTTTAATAGATGCTGCGAGGTCTTCCAATCTGCCAAAGCTCCTTCAAATTTTACAGAATTTTGGCTGAATAGTGTATGAAATATGATCCATCCATTTTCTTTAATTCTGATTCAAACCATCAAATATTAGTCGAATGTTTAAACCTGAGCTGCACTGTGATCAGCTGCTCCAACAGCTTCATGGTACATAAGAAATAAATTAAAAAAGCTGTTGTGTAAGAATGTTTGGAGGCCAAGCTGTTCAGTACAGATTTAGACAAGAATCTGGAGGACCTTTCACTACAAAGGAACTTCAGCTTACATAACCAGCGACCATCTCAGAGAGAAACAGGCAGCTTCTGCCAGCACGGATTAGGTCAAGAGTACACACTGAGAGAAAAGCTCCATTTTAAAATCCCCAAATATACTGCATTTCTCTGAGGCTCCATATATACTGCTGCTGAATGAATTTAAATCTTCAGATTATCTCAAAGCGATTTTTGGGGTCGTGATTGTCTTCAACAAGGGCCGACAATGTTTTCCTCGCACTACCTGTACAATATGTTGATATGTTTAGAGGGTGTCGTGTGATGTTGGTCAAAGTTTATGTCATTTTTGGACAGCTGCCTCTGCCCCAGTTTGAAAAAGACTTGTGGAACATGTGACTCGGTCCGTCATTCCGCATGAACCAGGTCACGAGAGAATCAGGCTGCTGAGTGATTGTGTATTTATAGCAAGAAGTGTTATTTTGATATTGGTCAGTAGACTCCATTTTTTCCCATTTAGTTTGATTTCTGTAAAGGCTTAGAATAGCAGTAAAATATGTCTATGTTTATTTAAATCAAAAGACCTAAAAGACACAACGTCAACACAAAATCCATCATATTTTACTTACTGATTGTTAAGAAGAACAGATAAAGGTATTCTCTTCAGAAAACCTACACTGTTTTATAGATATGCTGATTTCATGTAAGCAGTAATTCCATTTTTAATGCTCTTGTTATGGTCTCTAAAGATGAATAAAGATCATACACTTCAAGTTTAAAAATATTTGATAAATTGTTTAAAACAAAAATTGGATGAATGGAATGAGCTTGCATAAAAAAACAAAAAAGATGCAACAGTTAAAAACAGTGGCAAAAATACAGTATGTTGCTCAAACTCAAGCTTCATATTTGCATGTTTAATTCACATCTAATCTAATTAATAAAAGTGCTGCTGGTCTCTGTGCTCTGACTCGTAATGCCCTCTATGGGCTCAGTCTGAAATAACACAACAGACTGAGGATCAGCTCTTTCAGACGCAACATAATCACAACAGAAAGTGTTTACCTTGTGTTATAAAAAAAAGAAAACAACGCTGACTACACAATGTTTAAATTGAAAAATAATCCTGTGGGCTTTAATGCGGAGATGGCTCGCATACTGTGGGTCTGAGAGGAAATGAAAATGGAATGAGGCCTTTGCAGAAAAAAGCCTTTGTAGGAAGCAGATTTGTCAATGCAGAGGGACAAGAGGGTCACCCTGTGGAGTGACTGACCGGGCGCAGTAAAATATATGTGAATGCTATATATACATACAGAACAGACTCTGGTGAAGCGGAACTCTAATGGAATCTGAAAATCAAAAGTTCCTCATTAAAAAAAAAGGTGGTTTTCATTCAAAGAATCGTTTGCTAATTGTCAAAGAATTATCATTTTTTTTGTTTTCTTGTAAAACTTATTCATGTCATAGTCTAAAGCAGTGGTTCTCAAATGGGGGGTGCGTGTACCCCTGGGGGTACGTGAAGGCACTACAGGGAACGTGAGATTTAAAAAATATATATTTAAAATTAGCATCCATTCAAAAATCCTTTAAAAATTGTTATTTAATAAATATTCAATAAAATACAAGTGTAGGTTCATAAATTTAATTCAATGCAACAATGCAATCGTCAGTGTTGACAGTTTAATAAATCAGACACTGATGGCAGAGCGCTGTGTATTACATCTTTTTTTCAACCAAAAATGCTTTGCGCTGGTTAGGGGGTACTTGGCTGAAAAAGTATTTCACAGGGGGAACATCACTGAAAAAAGGTTGAGAACCACTGGTCTAAAGAACACACTACCAAATGTATACAATTTATTTTATGCAATCAGAACAGTGGGATCTGGATCTGTTATTCACAAACTGATTGGGTTTTTTGAGAATCAATACTAAACATGATATGCAATACTCAAATGTGGGGGTATTTTCTTACACCCCTATAATAAGGATGATTTGTAATACTTCAGTCACATTAAGATCAATTAAAGTCAACACATTCTTACTCGCAAATACTGACACTTGATGGTTGGCCATACTCTTCCAACTATGACGCTCTGGTTTCCCCTCTACAGTCAGTTGTAGACGTGTCAGGGACGGCGTGTCCATTTTCACTTGTTACATGCATAGTGTCTTTCAAAATAAAATCCTATGTACACAGGAAACATACAGTTTCCTCCTTCTTATGAGCATACAGTTTTTTCTTTTCAAAATAAACATCCATCGATGGTTTACTTAGTTTTTAGGTTTACTTACGCAAAACAAAACTACTTGGTAGAGTAGATTTGAATCCCTGAACTTATATGAGACAAGGCCTTTCCTTGAACTATGACGATCCATCTTTTAGTTGTAATTATCTACTTTTATTCGGCCACTTTTTAGTTTTTAATGTCTTTAGTTTATCTTGGTCCTTTAAGTTGTTTCTATGTGTTTAATCTCCATGTTGAGACCAACATGGAGCCCAGTTTTGCACATTTTTTCTACCTGTTGAAGGCTTGGTCTCTGTAAATGACAGCGTAGGATTTAGACCTGCTCTATATGGAAAGTGTCTCCAGATAACTTCTGTTACGAATAGACGCTATATAAATAAATGGAAAAATTGAATTGAATGTGATTTGGTTTCCCTTATGTTATTATTTCACTCTTCTTTGGCCTGAGGCTTTTTTCAATGAAGTACTGCCGTTTCTCTGCATCATCTCTAGAGCTCACATTTGTCTCTTTTGAAGTTCTTTTTCCTTTCAGTTCAATTATCAGCTGTGTGACTTATGAACTAAACCCGAGGCCTGCAGCATAACAAACCATACATGCAAATGCAGACATTGGAGCTATGCAAAGTCAATTTCATGCATACAAGAGGATAAAGGAATTTTCTCTGATCTGTGCTTCCATTCGGTCTTTGACAATTGTTACAGCCGTCCAGTCTGACCAACCTGAAAATACTGAGCCGTACGTCATGTGACCTTGAAGTGTTTTAGTTTTCAAAGTTTAGTTTTAGAACATTAGTTATATACGTCTCTACCACATGACTGGGTTTGAAAGCCAGCACTGTCACTTATGTTCTTGTACCCATGTTGAGAATGTTGAAACTCTTAAAAACGTCTCACAAATCAAATATAAGATAAGATAAAATAAGATAATCCTTTATTAGTCCCGCAGCGGGGAAATTTGCAGGATATAATATAAAATATAAACATAAATTTCATAAAACAGCTGGTGCATTGAGGTGTCTTTAATAGTTTTTGAATGACAATGGATCTCGATTAATATTTGGCTGTCGTCATTTAATGGGTTTGTGCTTTTTAAAACCTCACTATTTAAAACACTTCCTTAATAAACAGAACTTGAACGGCCGATAGCGCGCCGGCACAAGCGAGAGACTGTTTTCGGAAGTGCACAACTGCACGAGTTGTTTAAGAGTCTGTAAATGGATGTTTCGATCTTGTATTGCTGTTGTTTAACGCCGTCTCCCATTTACTCCAATTCATCAAACTTAGCTCCCTCCTTTAATTCTTCGTTCACTGTGGAGGAACGAGAGAGCTAGAGTTAGCGCCTCCTGGCTTTGTGCGTCCTTCAACCAAATTCTGTGAAATTGTCATAATTAGCAAATAAATTCTTGAGTTATGGCGAAACATTTTTTTGGTGAGGTCACAGTGACTTTTGGCCACCAAAATCTGAACAGGTCATCCTTTAGTCCAAGCGGATGTGGTGTGTGAGGTTCGACGATATTCCCTCAAGCTTCTTGAGATATAACAAGAATAAGACAGACTTGAGGTCACATTTAACTTGAACTTTGACCACCAAACTAGAAATAATTTCATCCTTCAGTCCAGGTGGATGATTGTGCTATATTTGAAAACCCCATCTGTTGCTGGCGCTGAGGCATAAAAGAAACATTTTCTTCAAGAATTCAAGGTAACACAGGGTGAGTAATTGAAATACAACTGAACATTTTGTGGGTGAAGTTTTCCTTTAAGCAGTTGACGCAGTGGATTCAGCACATAGAAGTGGGTTCATGCACAGGCTGTACCATCTAACGTTTAATCAAAATGTTTACTCCTTTGGTTTCATCAGACCTGACCAGAGAGAGAGAAGCCCAGATCTGACCACATGCTTCTCAAATGATCATCGTCTTTCCTTGGTTTTGATCCTGGATGAGGTAACTGAGAGTTGATATCCACCTCCGAACTCCTTAATGATCAGCGACCTCACAGGGGTCGCCGAGTGAAACACGAACCGCTGGAATACAGAGTCGCTATGGTTTGTTTCATACTCGCTACACTGACAAAGGGAATTAGGAGAGAGTGTGAGAGGAAAGACAGATGAGCTGAGCGACAGAAAGAGAAGCGAAATTATTATTTACAGGATGTAGAGATCACATGGCTAATTAAGATGACGTTTTAAGAAATGGTTTCAAAGTGTGAGAATACTCTTCTTGTGCTAAGAAAAGTGTCCTGAATCTAGCTATGTGATCCTATAGATAAAGGGGATGACATTGAACAAGAAAGGGTAAGAGTGGAGAGAGAAAAGGGGGGAGGAAGGCAGTCAAACACAGAGAGAGAAGATGAACGCAGTGGCCTCCAGTGGAAAAGTGGAAAAGTGTGTGTGTAAGTGTGTGTTATAGCATCTTCAAAGACGTTCAAGAAGTTGCCCACTGTCCCACCTCATGAGGACTTCTACACACACACACACACACACACACACACACACACACACACACACACACACACACACACACACACACACTTTAAATCTTACAGAGAGCGATCTTACGTATCAGGTATCTCTTCGCTAACATCGTCCTGTTTGGTCAGATTTTACGCTGTGCACAAGTTTGGTGATACAGCAAAGTCTTCTACAGTGCAGCATGCTAACAGGCTACATTAGCATGAAATGATATTGTGATAACATTTATACACTTCTTTTTGCAATCGTTTTCTAAACCTTACTAAGTAGTTTTGTTGCAGACGGTGTGAAGACGGAAGTTTATTTTAAAAAGAGCTTAAATTGACATGTTTTGCTGGCTTTTGCAGGGAAACGCACAAACAATGAGGAGTAGCTTTCTGTAGGATATCATATACGAACCGTTGTTATGAGGACGCATTGACTTTACATATTTCAACAGATTTGGTATACCTCCACCATAAACCACGGATAAATATACAATCTCTAGTGAGCTACATGTGTGGAAGGTTCATATGAACAAACAGCTTAGAGGTGTTTTTACACCAAAGTTCGGTCCATTCGAATTCTGATGGAGGCTGAAAAGAAAAGACAGAGACCCTGAAAAGGTGGCTCTCTTTAAGGTTATTTTATGATGTGAAGCCAGCAGGTCGTCCACAGGACTGTGTGATAGTATATAAGAGGATTTAGCATCATTTTTAGAAGCTTAATAACTGTTGAATCCATCTTTTGTGTGTGAACTGTCAAGAAAACTATCTGCCGATCTCTATAAGCGATGCAAAGCCAAGTATTTTTACAACTTCCACCTCAGAGTGACCTCATTTAACCCCTTGCAAGCTTCACCCAAATGCATCTTGAGCATAGGTCTAATCTTAATTATAAGTGAAAACACTTTGTTTATAAGGTGTATGAAAATAAGGTGTATTGCTTCATGTGAGTCCTCTCTGACGCTGCAGCATCACAGACTTCCACTCAGCTTGATCTCAGTGATCATGTGATGTTTATCAGACCGCACTGTTTTTTGTGTGCACTGAGCCGACTGTGTTTGTTTTTGTACGTCCTGTTCCTTCAGCGTGGAGGACACAGAAACACAGAAACACAAAAACACAAACAGGAAGTCCTTTAAGGTTTTTCGAGTGTTTACCTACCCGTTGTTTGGAGGACGGCCTCAGCCCGAGGAGGGGTTGGCTCCGACACTGCAGGGAGAGGAGACAACACTGTTATTGAGGAATATTAAAGACAGTGTGGTTATTGATTGGAGGTCAATGGATATTTACAATACTTCTTTTGGCTTAATATTATTCTTGAAACGATTTTGACTGTAAAAAACAAAACGACAACAAAAAACTGCTCAATACAAATATATCAACAACAAAAATATCAATGAATGTGGAGATTTTTTCTAAAGCCAGCATCTAGTACCATTATTTTACTGGTTTCTGCCTTCATTTTACGATTTGTTTTGTGTAAAGCCTGTTACTTACTATAGTGCTATATAAATAAACTCAATTATTATTATTATTATAATTATTATGATTATTAAGATAACTTTTTGGCCATTTTGCCTTTATTAGAGAGAGGACAGATGTACAGGAAAAGGGAGAAAGAGGACAACATGCAGCAAAGAGCCACGGGTTGGATTCTAATATTATTACATATTATTATTATCATTACTATTTTTATTATTACTATTATTACTATTAGAGGACCTTGTTGAGCCTGCAACTTAACACAGTTTGACACAGGCTTCTGCTTCCATCCATGTTGGTTGTTGCTTGGAGGCTCCCTATAATAATAATAATAATAATGATATTAATAAATATTTAAAAAAGAAAGACCCTGATTATATGAAAAGAGGTATAACAAATTACTTTGATTTCATGAAAGAAAATATAAAGAAAAAGAAAAAATAACATCTGAGGAGCAGAAAAACTATTTTTTTTCCCATTACAAGAACAGATAATTAGGCTTCATACCAAAGTCGTTCTGTTGCGTTGACATCATCTAAATGCTTCAAATGCAAAATGCAAATGTCTGCATTTAAACAGCGAGCATCGAGACGAATGGAGCCATTAGAGGCGTTTAAAGACCGACGTGTTCAGGAGACGACAGAACAACGGATCCCAACGCCTCTTTAAGAGGCTCCCACAGGAGGTATTATCAAAGAAAGAGGAATGAATAATGAATTCCCACATGGAGACACTGACACACACACACACACACACACACACACACACACACACACACACACACACACACACACACACACACACTAGACACTAGAACACTAGAACACTAGAAAGACATTATTTGATCTAGATTCTAAGATTTCTACATGCAGCTCACACACGAACACACACACAATCACACACACAAACACTACTGCCCACACACACACACACACTAGAAAGATATTATTTGATCTTAAGATTCTAAGATTTCTACATGCAGCTCACACACAGAAATCTTAGAATCTTAAGATCAAATAATATCTTTCACACACACGCACATTATCACACACACAAACATCTTTTAGGGTCAAAGAGAGACTCACTTTCTCATAAACATACACAGAATAAGACACACACCTCAGATGACTTGATGTAAGGACCTATTGTGTCTCACCCACAACACACACACACACAAAACACACACTCACACACACCTCTTCTACCCCGACAAAGATATGATTTGATCCAGATTGAGAAAAAACAGGAAGCTGCAGTAAACCTTTTATTTTACGAGCTGCACCATCTGGAGAGTTATTGGGGGGTTTGAGGGGGAAAGAGGTGTGAGATTGGGGTGAGGGAGGGTATAAAGGGGAGGGTGTGTGTGTGTGTGTTGGGGGGGGGGGTAAAGGTGACAGTTGAGCAGGTGGTCATATGCTGCCCACATTTCTCCTGCTCACTAATGCAGCAGTGTTCAGCTGACAGACAAAAAATGACCGACAGACAGACAGACAGAAAGGAAAAAACACAAAAAGAAATTAAAGCTGCAAGCAGCGATGATCGGGCCCTCGCACTGCGTACGCGTCGGGAGGCGGGCTCAAGAGGCGACAATCGGACACCGCGTCCAATAGTTAGATGTCTTTTTGTTGTGTGGAGTGCGTGACTCTGGAAATTATGTTCAGCAAAAATTCCATCCCTGTATCCACGATAAAGCCAAAGTGAACACAGAAAACGCATTATGTTGTTCTATAACAACTGTAGACCACATCATTTAAATGTCATGTGAATCGGATGATGTTTGTCATATAAGATAAGATAAGATAATCCTTTTTTACCCCTACATTGGGGAAATTAACAGGACTACAGCAGCAGAGAGAATACTGCAAACTTTATCACAGTAAAGAATATAAAATAAGTAAAAAAAGTAACAAATCCAAATAACTAAAATATTATATATACAGACAAAATAATTGTAGTATTGTACAGTGTATTGCACATATTTTTATATTTCACAGATTTATATAGTTGTTTTTTAGTGATGTGTGGTCTTCTGGGAGCAGAGATGGTTGTGCAACCTGACAGCAGCAGGAAGGAAGGACCTGCAGTACCTCTCTTCACACACCGGAAGTGGATCTGATCAATTCCCTAGGTGGAGTTCGTTAAAGTGTAGCGCCTGTAAATGGCCCGAAAAGGTGATGAAAATGCACACAAAAGTCCAAATGGCTGACTTCCGGTTGGGTTTGGAGCATGGTCACAAGAGACTTTTTTTTAAGTCCACATGAGATACATGTGCCTACCAAAGTCCATGGATCTAGGTCAAACGTAGCGCTGGGGCAGCTTATTTGAGCATTTGTAGGGGGCGCTATCGAGGCAATTTCAAACGGCAAAGCACGAATCTGATACAAAATAATTATTTACATCACATATTACACGTGTGGGAAGATCCATGACATTATGAGCATCCCAAGCCACAGAAAAATCAACTTTCATTTTCATGGCGAACAAAGCGTTGCCACGGCACCAAAAGCTTCGGTCAGAAAAAGCAACCAAAATGTTTTATTTTCACTTGTGAGCACTTGGAAAAATGTTGGACATATAGATTCCATTGTTCTCCAATTTTTTGTAAAATGAATTATCAAAGAAATTCAACGTGCGTTTTTTATGGCATTGTAACATACTGGTTAACTCTGAGGCGAGACAACATCGACTCCCTGAAGGGACGACTGCACTCCATCTACCTCTCCGAAGGGTAGGTGCAAAACAACGTCCTCAAGACCACAGAAAAATCCAGATCGGCGTGTTCTATGAAATCTGCATTCTGTCCTCTCTCCTGAACGTTTTTTTTATCTTTCTGTCCCTCGAGCTAAAGCGCGGCGGCCATCATCACCGTTGAGCCGGTGAACAGCGTCACCAACCTACCTTGACAAGTTTGTGGTGAACAGCAGCAAGCAGGGTCAGGGCACCAGCCACATCCTGTGGGAATGTATCAGACAGGACTTGGGCCAACTGTTCTGGAGGTCTAAAGCCACCAACAGGATCAACCGACTGACGGTAAGTGTATTCAAACCACGCAGGAGCAATAATTGTGAGTGTGTTCCTTTTAAAAAAAGAACTACGTAAAAGCATGTTGAGTGCTACAACTACAGAAGTGAAATCCAGGAACCATGACCCCAAAAGTTCAGGAGCACCCTGAAAGTGTGGTAAACCTGAACAGGTGTATAATTCCGGAGATGTACAGACCTCAGTTTCCAGTGGCAGGTCAACAGTTTTAAAGGGCAGGTCCATTGTTTTTTGCACAGAGTTGTAAACTACGTCACTGCTTTTCTGTTTGAAAACTCCAGAAAAGAACACAGAGTGAGTCGACCTTTAACTCCTAGCATGGCACAACTGACTAACAGCACACAAGGAGAACATACCACAAAGGGGACATACCATGAAAACTCACTTTTTCAATGCTTGTGCACATATATTTGGCTTTATACTTTATATTTATATGAAGTATATACTGTATGTAACTTAAGGTCAAGCTTCAAAAATACATTATGAGTTTGAGAGGCAAATTATTTAAAAAAAATATGGTCAATTTTATCTTAAATGGGTTAACTGAGAAAACAAAAACAAAGACAAACGGCTTGCAGGATTAAGTGGCATTTTCTTTTTCACAAATTGTTTGTGAGTAGGGATGCCCCCTGACAGCCGGTTCTAAACAGGAAAGGGTTCCAAATAAGTAGTATTGATAAGGTCCGCAGTAAACAGTTCTGCTAGCGGTACTTTAGAAGTTACGGAGTGAGATCTCCTCATCTCAAACCTCCTCTCTCTGTCTCTTCTCTTTGTCTCTGTGCTTTAATCTGACACACTGACTGGTTCTGGCTCTGTACAGCGTGAGACACACAACATGGCAGAGAGAACACAAACATATAAATAAACCCCCATACCACAAAGCGGGTATCCATGAGAACTGCAGACGCAGCAGTTCGTTAGAAACCCCTTTTCATGCCTACTGGAGCCGCTAGCACCCGGCGGGGGACCTCATGCGGTTCTCCATAACTGCAGCATTCAGCCCGAGGGACCCGGAACTCTTCAGCCAGCAAACGTTGGCCCGACAGGAGCAGACACGCGACGACCAACCCAAATCTCATTTACCGGGACGTGAAGGCTTTTCGTAACGAAGTTGGAGGAAACCCTCGCTACTGCTTTTGCCGTTCTGGAGGTATGGCGAGGTAAACTTTTAATTTAGTTTAATTAATCTTGTAAATATGCTCCCTAATGAAATTTTGGGATGATATAAAGAGGCTTATTTCTGCAAGTTAAAAAATAGATTTTAGGCCCTTATTAATTAGTTTAGTCTTTTTTATCATTTATGAATGGTATCAAATTATTATTTGATACCAATTCATAAATATGTTTTTTTGTGTAAAAATATGCATTTTATTACATTTTTTTGTGGTGAAAATTGACTCTTCTTATGATGACCATGTTTAAAAAAATCCTAAGCAGAGGTAAAATAATATCCTTCCTGTTGGGTTTAGGGCATACGTCTACCTGGATTTTTGTACGTCCCATCATGTTACATATACCTACCAAATTTCACGCAGCTAGGTGAAACGCAGCGTTGGAGCTACGTCAAAAGGGCACTATCGAGCCAATTGCTCCGACCTCAGCCCGAAAATCTTGCTATTTTTGCAGTCAGATTGATTGTGTGTACGTTTATCCCAAGCACCTCTTTTCCCTGTTGAAAGACGCCAAATACATTCAAAGAACAATAGGTCCTACACTCTCCTAATAAGAAACATTTGAAGAACAATTTGAAGAACAACTACGTCAGTGCTCGGGCCCTAATAATAATAATAATAATAATAATAATAATAATAATAATAATAATAAGAAGAAGAAGAAGAAGAAGAAGAAGAAGAAGAAGAAGAAAAAAAACATTACAGTTTCAAGAGGGCCTTCGCAGCCCGACGATGTCGGTGCTCAAGCTCTAAAAATGACAGAAAGAAAGACAGAAAGACAGAAAGAAAGAGAGACAGACAGGTAGACGGAATGGAAGAAATACAGACAGTCTCTCTTGTTGTTAATAAATCTTAATCTACAATGAATTATCTTGAATTGAGAGTATGAAGTTGTCACTGTGCTGCGTTAGTCTCCACTGATGTTCTCACCTGTGTCGTCACACGATAACAACATCAATCTAACTGGTGGAGGCAGCAGTAGACCAGCATCTCCTGTTTACTGAGAGGCTGAATTAAAGGAGTCTGGTGTATTTGAAGAGAGCCCCACTTAAACTGATATTGTTTCTTTTAAGTGTATAAAATACATCAGCAGTACGTTGCTTTGCTCCTGTGCTGGAGCTCCTGTCTGTTTCTCTAAACTCATCTACTGTAGTAAAACACTGATGATGGAGAAGTAACCTCAAACAACCCCACTGCAAAATATCCGATTAATCCCTTTAAGCCCTTATTGATTTCACAGCGGGAAATCCAGATCCCTCAATATGAGCACACACACACACACACACACACACACACACACACACACACACACACACACACACACACACACACACACACACACACACACACACAACTAAAAAAAGGAATTTAGCACCTAACTCGGAACAATTTCACATCTTAAATTAAGTAACAGAACACAAATCTGTTATTTTCCCCTAACCTTTAGATTGCCTTACTTCCTAAAATATTAATCTTAATATTAGAGAAAAAATAAAAAATAAAAAAAAATAATTCCCTTGTCAAAAAACTAGTAATTCACACTGAAAATGTGACAGTGACAGCATTACAATCAAATACAATCCATGATAAATCACAAGATTCAATATCAGTTCTGTGCTTTTATGAATTGTGCAAAAATCTCAAGATATATAATATAATATAATATAATATCCTTTCAAAAGTGCTGGAAAAGGTAGTTGCTGCCCAACTTCACGACCACCTTCAAACAAACAACATGTTTGAAAAATTTCAGTCTGGTTTCCGCCCTGGCCACAGCACGGAAACTGCTCTGGCCAGGGTCACTAACGACCTACTGATGTCAGCTGATGCTGGCTCACCATCCCTGCTCATTCTCCTTGATCTCACTGCAGCTTTTGATACGGTTGACCACCACATTCTCCTCCATCGCCTACACTCCACCATCGGACTATCTGACTCAACTCTCAACTGGTTTACCTCCTATCTCACTAACAGAACTGAATACGTCTCCTGGGAGAAGCCAAGTCAGACACACTCCCCGTCTCCTGTGGTGTCCCCCAAGGGTCAGTCCTCGGACCCCCCCTTTTCACTGTCTACATGCTTCCCCTTGGCCGTGTCATCAGCCGGCATGGAATATCTTTCCATTGCTATGCTGATGACACCCAACTTTATTTCAAAATCAACCCAGCATCCTCTGACACCCTGCCATCTTCCACACTCACCACCTGCCTTGGGGAGACAAAGGCGTGGATGAAGGAGAATTTTCTGCAGCTTAACAATTCAAAAACTGAAGCCATTCTCATTGGCACCCCACATCAGACCCGGTCATCCACCATTACCAGTATCACCTTCGCCGGCCACGACATCCACCTTTCTCCATCAGTCACCAACCTTGGTGTAATAATGGACCCCCACCTGACCTTTGAACTTCACATCAAACAGCTTTGCAAAAACTCTTTTTACCACCTAAAAAACATTGCAAAACTCCGTCCATCACTCTCTCTCCCAGATGCAGAAAAACTCGTCCATGCCTTTGTCTCCACCAGGCTGGACTACTGTAATGCTCTTCTTGCCGGGATCTCCAACAAAAACATCCAAAAACTCCAATACATTCAAAACTGTGCTGCCCGGATCCTTACAAGGACACGAAAATTTGACCACATCACACCAATTCTCAAATCCCTCCACTGGCTCCCTGTCCCATTCAGGATTAAATACAAGGTTTCCCTACTGACCCACCAGTGCCTCCATGGTAATGCTCCTATTTACCTGAAGGAGCTAATCACCCCTCAGCCCACTTCACGACACCTCCGCTCCGGTCAGGCAAACCTCCTGCAGATCCCAAGGACCAAACTCCGAACCATGGGAGACAGAGCTTTCTGTCACGCCGCTCCCTGTCTTTGGAATGCTCTCCCTGACCACCTGAGAGCACCACTGACCCTGGACACTTTTAAAAAGGCCTAAAAACCTACCTTTTTAAAAAAAAAAGCCTTTCATTAGTTGTTTCCTTTGGAGAGACGTTCTATCTCTAAATTTTAACTTTTACTTTTCTTTTTTTTTCTTATGTAGCACTTTGAGATTGTTTGCTCAATATAAAGTGCATTACAAATAAAATTCATTATTATTATTATTATTATTATATAATAACACCTTTCTTTGACCTTTCTATCTCCCAGGAATGTTTAACGAGCTGACCTTCCTGTCGTATACTTTATTTATTTTCATTATCTCGTCAATGCTCTGAAAACCAAAGAGCAAACACATCATCCATAACTTATGATACTTCCTGAAACTCAATCATGAATCACTTCACGTCAACAAGCGAATCGGCCCCTCAGTCGGACAGAAATACGACACTCACAGTTACCACGTGGAGTTACGGATAATATAAAAAACAGGGAAGATGAGATGGTTCTCATGCTCCAAACAACAGAAACATGTTTTTATTTCCTTTATTCAATTTTTTCTTTTTGTTTTACTCCAGCAGACAATCGCAGTGACCTTTAGAGGAATATACCGGTGAGGAGAGGAGAGAGTCACGGTGGTTATGGCCGAACGGCATGGCGGTGAAAATGAGAAACTTGGGGGAGAAAGGGGGAGAAAGGGGGGAGGATATATATGAGATTGAGAAGGAATCATGTCTTTCCACATCTGATCACAAGCACAGCGGGGCATTTTTAGTCTCAGACATCTCATCTCCCATCTATCGTTTTTTTTTTGTCATCTGTTCCAGATGAGAGTGAGATGTAACGAAAAAAAGAAGTGATTTTACTGTTCATCAAGGAGGAAATGAATCGCAGGCTGAGCAGCTGGAGAGTCAGATGTAACGATCGACTGTCCAAGTAGTCGGAAAAATGTCCCTTTGGATCAAAAGCCCATTTGTCCGACAGCCTGTTATTAAAAACATAAACGCCCATTGCTCCTAAAATACAAACTCTCCGTGCAACAAACAGAGGCACATGGCTAATTATTATTCAGAATGACATCACCGCCAATGGCTGGGCAATATATTGATATTACATCAATATCGTGATATATGTGACAAGAGCATGCACAAAGGCGTTCATGCTCCAAAACACCAGAGGACAGATAAACAAAATGTGTTGTGAAGAAGCAGGAAGACAATCAGTATAACTAACAAATCGGCAGAGCAGAAATTGTAATTCACTTTAAACTCATATCTCATATTCATAGACTACTTAATTACCTGTATACAAGCCCTGTAAAGAAACACGTCAAGTATTAAAAGTACAAATGTTGAATATCCTGCAAACAATGTGATTTGGCTGCAAAACATTGACTTAAATGTAGAATTTTAAGACCTCCTGTTTGGAAAGAATCTAACAAGAATTGGCCTTTTTTGTAAAATCCTCAGCTTTATATTTTAGATATCATAATACATAATACGACAAAACTGTTTTCTTTTCCTGATTTTAAAGCCTGAATTAGAGTAAAGGGATATCATTTCCCAAACTTTCTTACCGCTCTTCTATGATTTTGCTTTACCAACTTTGTCATTACGTCAACTTTACCGATTATCTATAAATCTCATTGTTTAAATATTTTTTGAAAGCGCCAATAGTCAACCCCACAATATGGTTGCAATATCTTTATAGAGGTATTTGGTCAAAAGTATTGGGATATTGGATTTTCTCCATATTGCACAGCACTAATTGGACCTTCCAGACTGGTGAGGTCATGACCGACCCTACTCTGCCTCTTCCTCGTTGCCTTCGTAGGTTGCGTTTGTTAAGTTTAGACATGAAGAGTGAGAATGGTTAGGTTTAAGGGTAAGAACGTCCTTTTGCCATGTGCGTCTGTTTGTTCAACGTAGTTTATGTATTTTCTGAAAAAATGGGTGTATGTATTCAACATAACTTTAAGTCCAAAACGATTATTTGGGATTTTGGAATAATGAGCCATCGGAACATTGGCATGGTATCCAATCGATCATCACAACTAGATGCATGAGAGTCTGATGGTGGCACTAAAGGAAAAGCTCAAATATTCATCAAAACACATATTTCTTCCTGTTGGGGGTGAGAATGTGAACACTAATGTTTTTGGTTTCTTTGAAGAGTAGAGTGAAGGTCACCGCGACACTGAAATCAATTGGTTCTTTCTTCCTCTTGGGACCGTGAATGTGTCCTTAGTTTGTTTTTTATCGATATTGGTCACAGAGACAATAACAACCAAGAAAAGGTGAAAATGTGTCTTTTTCTTTTGTATTCTCTCTGTTCAGGAGATTAAACAGGGCGACAAGAAGTTTGTGAAGAAACTTTTATTCCAGGGTGTTTGTTTTGTTATTTTCATGCTTCCCTTTTTAAAACAGATCTTTTCTTAATGTGTGCAAAATATTTTTTATAATGAATGCATCCATGACATCGTTTTATTTCATCTTGTGTATTTATGTCTTGTGTTTGGTAATGAGCAGTCGGTGATTAGAACATGATGTTATATCCACAGTGTTATATCCATCATTTTTTTAATTAATTAATTGAACCTTGAACTTTGAACCTCGTTTGGCTGTAATGACGGGATCAGTTTCTCCACGTTGTATATTTTTGGTTTCTTTAATGGCTTATAGTGTAGATAAATAGTAAGGGTACACACTAAGAGTAAGGCCCACACACACCGTGGGACGTCGATATATATTTTTTTGAAATTGTAGTTTTCATGAAGAGTACTTTCACACAGAACACGAATATCCGCTGCTAAAAAAGCTGCATCATTTTACAGAATGAGGTAGATGTTTCAGAGGTCTTCACACGGCGAATTAGGCGCTTTAGGTCACAAACACACAACGAGCAAATGCAGGAAAAAAGTAGCGAATGTGGGCTGTGCGAAGTGGTGTCAACCACACGCACACACTCTTCTTAGCTGTTGGTTGAAGCTGAAGAGTTCGCCAAAGTGAAGATAATAAAACAACAACAACGAGGCTCCGTAGTCCCAACCAAGATGACAAACTTTATTTCTTCTATCAATCTCGCCAAAGGCAGCACCAGGCGGCAACCTCCAGAAAACCTGCATTCTCTCTACTGTCCATCAGGGGGCGACTCCTCTGGTTGTATAGAAGTCTATGAGAAAATGACTCTACTTCTCTCTTGATTTATTCCCTCAGTAAACATTGTAAACATGAGTTTATGGTCTCAATCTCTAGTTTCAAGTCTTCTTCAATACAGCATGATGTTCATTTAGTAAATGATGCTCCATTTAGAGTCAAACAGACCATAAACCATGCTACCGGAGCCGTATATGGTGTTTCTACATCACTCCTCTACATTACAAATATGGTAACTTCCGTTCAGCGGTTGCAAAAAACAACAACATGGCGACGGCCGAAATCGAAGATGGCGACAGCAAAGTCGCTGAACTCAAGGCGATGGGTGACGTCATGATGACTACGTCCACTTCCTACATACAGTATATGGGCAGCACAGACCAGATCCACTCCTTCCGTCCTAACCTTTCACAATAAAAGCCCTAGATTTATAAGGCCTACACTGCTCAATAAAATATCTTAAAGTAGCTTAAAGGCTATACAACATTTAACCTTAGACAGACTGACAGACGCTGCTCTGGGTCAAAAGGATCCTGGTAGTTGGTTCTCTGCTTACGGGAATCTATTCAAACCTTTTATTGATCAAATTTGCGTCGCTGCAAAACTATTATTAGGTGAATATTTTGCATTTTTGTGTGTGCTTATTAGTCATGCCCCTGGTGTGTATGATCATTTAATTTATGCATAATAAAACATAGACCACCACATGACCTGGCTTCAAAATAGTGTGTCCTCTATCTTTAGAAAGCTAAACACACTGTAGACTCAAACATGATATTTTCTGTCTGGTTCAATTACATTTAACATAATACATAAAACACTATGAACCTACAGCAGATTAAAAATCAATGTTGGATCGTCAATCAACCAATCTTATCTGCTGAACTCGTCCCGGTGGGCGGTGACCTCGGTAACCCCGGTAACCCCGGTAACCCCTCACTGCTGAACCCTCTCTCAAGTTCAGTGGGTCAGACACTCATCAGGGAAATGTGCTCGCTCGCTGTGGAAGGTCAGATTCAGAAATGTGTGTGAGAGAGAGTGAGAGTGTGTGTGTGTTTGCGGGTCACATGGGACCCAAGTGCATCAGCCGTCCTGCAGTAATGAGGTATGAGGCGTTGGCGGGGTCATGGTGGTCCTGTGGGGGGGGGGGGGGGGGGAGAGATGGGGAGCCGGTCCTCCTCCTCACAGGTTAAGGTCAATTCAGCGACCTTCTAACAGCGTTGACTAACAGCATCAACGTCAGCGCAGAGGCAGTCTGGTCACATGGGGTTATTGACAGAATAAGACAAAGTGGATGAAGTCTGTGTTACAGATGTGGGTCAAACTGTTCCCCGAAAACACTGCTGTAATACTTTTACAAAAGTATAAAACTAATTGGCTATTTTAACACAGAGACATCCAAACATATACACTTTTCCACACAATACACATACATATATACATATACATATTTCCACACAATACACATACACATTTCCACACAATACATATACATATATATACACATACATATATACACATACATGCATAAATACACACATACAAACATACGTACACACACACACACACATATACATACATATTCACATACACACATAAATATACATATATACACATACATAAACACATATATACATACATATATATACATACACAATAGGCCCTAAGAAATGTGAGTTTATGTTGTTTTGCACTTTTCTCTCAACCTTGAATCTCTGCACAACATTCAGATATTCAGATTGTTGCACTCGAGCTTCCATTAACATGCACATATTGACAAGGGCCCCCCTCTGCTCCTGTGTGCATGTAGAAATGTATGTATGTATGCAGCAGTTGTGTCACCACTGACTGTGTATGTATATGTATATATGTGTGTGTGTGTGTGTGTGTGTGTGTGTGTGTGACTGCCAATGAGCCTGTGTGTGTATGAGCCTCCGTTGTGTGCATTTGAATAGCAGGGGTTCTCCTCTTCCTGAATGCAGAACGCATCCACAGCGTCTCATTGCTATTCATGTGAATGTGTCTGCTGGAATCAAACAGCAGCCAAAAGCATATTTGCACAGAGTTAAAATGCATTCTGTAACAGGAGCAGGAATCCACCGGAGTGTCCTCCAAAATGAGATCCGCCTCACTCCATCAGGTCTCCTAATATTTACAGTGCAGCTATTGAACAGTAGAGAGATGTTCCCCCCAGTCTTTACTCTGGATCTTTCATTCTACTAACTTTACTTTTCTCTTTTACACTGCCATATATTTATGATAGTTATGTTGATTTTTTCCACGCCATCCATGAATACTATTTGCCCGCAGAATTTAGGTTAAAAGTGCTTTCTTATATCATAATATAACACTGATTACGGGAGAACCAGGAATAGAACTCCAACAGATCCGTTGGAGATGTGAAATTTTGGTGTGGTGTCATAATTAAACTTGTTAACCTTAATGTTGATATGGCACACTGAATAACAATAAAATATATCAAAAATGTTGCTTCCCCTGGATTGGACAATGATGAAGTTTTCGTCTTCTTGTTATATTTTCTGTTTCGGTAGCTACATCTGCTAACGCTAACAAGCCGGTATGTTTTCAATTTGTTCTCAACAAGGCGGAAAATCTGAAACATCTGAAATCCAGAAACCTACATGACCTGTGATGGTCATGGTGTATTTAGAACAGCCAAAACAAGCTTTTGTGATCTGGGTGCACATTTAAGTTCTCTTGTGCCGTAGCAGTCAGATTTCCAATAGAAATATTAACTTAGCACATAGATGGAGGTAAAAGAGCACATATATAGTTACATTAAATCTCTAATCAAATACTATGCAGGAGGGTCAAATAAATGAAACATACATGCTGTTGAGCAAGGCACTGTCTGAACCAGCAGCACACACACTGACTGACAGCTGCCGACGTTTCCTTCCCTTCCTTTCCTTCTCTCCTTATCCTCTCACACTAATATGGTAAAGACAGGTGTTTGTGTAAATGTTCTGACAAAAAGGTACATTTTACTTTTTATCAAGCGCCTGTTTTGAGCCAGCGATACTAATAGTGAATTTTTTCTTCTTTTGCTCAGAAATTGATTTATTCTCATTGGAAGCAACAATCCTGAATTAAAGAACATGAGAGCAACATATCCTCTTAAACACAGTCTATCTGTTGGCACTTACAGGTTATTTTCACATCACATCTGCAGGACTTCACAACAGATGACGTTCTTAAAGCATCCTGTATTGTCATTTATATCAATAACAAAACATGGAAATTATGATATTTTTGACAAAGTTAAAACATGCAACATATAACTACTACTCTGAGAGTCAGAGGAGAAATCCCAGTCCATCACCCTCTCACTCTGTGGACCACCTGCTGACATCCGTTATATGTTGCACACCGCCCCCCTGTGGTTAAACCACCAGAGGGTGAAAAACATGGACAAGGCCAAGTTGCAGCTCATTTTCTGTAGCTTAAGCTCATTCACCAGCAACCTCCACAAATGTGTGAAATGTGCGGCAGATTTATCATCATGTACCAACAGAAAAATATAGAATTTGACTTCTGTGGAAGACAATTTCCTCCAAACAAAACCTGCCACATCGGTAAGTTATTTCTCACCGTTCTGATGTATTGTTGTCTTGTTTCTCAGGCTGAGATATGCTGTGACATTTGTGACAAACCTTTTTCATACAGTACTCGTGACATTTGTCCAAATCTCCAACTTAAAGCATAAGCCCTAAACCCTGAGGAGCTTAATTGACGTCACCTGTGTGCACAGCTTTAGTGGCATTGCACGTTGCTTGGAAACAACATATTGCCATTCAAAAATAAATAAATAAACAAAGCCACTAAATTCCATTGTTATTTTGCATAAACATGACCGAGGAGCATATAAGACTGAATGCCGGAAAATAGACAAAATAAATGGACGTACTTTACACATCTTGACTTCATTCACTGGTTTTAGGATTATGGTTTTTGAAGCCTCAAGTTCATGACTTCGGCCGTCGCCATCTTGGTACAACAGAACCCTGAATAAGACAATTTTAGGAAACCCAAAAATATAACAATGATCTTTCATGGACTGAAAACACAATGAAAAAGGGTAAAAGTTGTAAGATGAAAAAACAGACAACTCTCAGACAGGACAACTCCGTGGTAGCGACCTGTCAATCAAAAGGTAGCCCCGCCCTAAAGCATACTCTGCTTTATGGTCTGTTTGACTCTAAATGGACCATAACTTACTTGAAGACTTGAAACTAGAGATTGAGACCATAACCTCATGTTTACAATGTTTACTGAGGGAATAAATCAAGAGAGAAGTAGAGTCATTTTCTCATAGACTTCTATACATTCTTTACAAGTTTATTCTAAACCTGGATTTTGGTTTACCAAATGCTCCCACATTTGTCTTTTATTTCAGCCAGAAAAATCTAAATAAGGCAAAGAAGGTGAATCATCTGTGACGCTGAGGTCGGCCACAGTAACAGCCTGAGAGATCTGCCATAAAGCCAATAATTTCCTAAAATATACTTTCTTTTCAAGCCTTTAATATCCTCTTAATGGAACTATCATTTTCTAAATTGCCTCCAAGAATCGTATTAAAAAGGATCAGATTAGCCTTTGAAAGCCTAGTTGTGGAGATTTACTTTCGTTGACTTCAGACCAGTTTTTTTTTGGAGTCGGTATCTAGCAGCCGTTTAGTGAAACTGCCTCCTCAGGGACTTCCTGATGGGCTTCACCATTCAGCCGTGGTGGTTTGACACTTGATCACAAGCGGCTGTGGATAATGGGAAAGCTGGTTGCTCTTGTGCTTTGGCACATGTAGAGGAAGCACAGCTGTTTGCATGGAGGGAAAAGAGGCTCTGATAACGGTCTTCATCAACACAGTTGTTCCTCGGCCAGGAAGGACAAAAAATAACCTCCCTGATTATCGGTTGGGTTTGACGGACACTTCGCTCTAAAAGGGACCTTACGCTGAATCTGTCACTGCTGAAAACTGGCCTGGATCAGACCAGACGCTTTGGTCCTGATAAACCATGGAAGGGTGTTTTTCACAGTTCCAGTAAAAATAAAGTTAGAAATTCATACTTGCTTTTTTCCCCCATGTCAGGTATGAATCTTGGACGCCATTATTGCGGTGTTCAAACCAGAAACTAAAGCAAATTTTGTTGCGCACCGAGATTACATACAAAGTCAATGCAAAGACCATAGACTGTATATAAAGAGCAGTCGTTCAAAACGGCAGCCAATTGGTTTGTTTTAAAGCCTCGAGTTGGGCTGTTTCGCTGTCGGCATCTTGGATTTTTTTTTGTAACCAATAAAGAGAAGGTACTATATTTGAAATGTGGAGGAGTAACCTCGAGACGCCGTTTACGTCTAGGTTATTGGTAGCCACCTGTCAATCACAGTAAGCCCCGCCCTAAAGCATACCCTGCTTTATGGTCT
The DNA here is from genome assembly GCF_027596085.1 of Anoplopoma fimbria. NCBI lineage: Eukaryota > Metazoa > Chordata > Actinopteri > Perciformes > Anoplopomatidae > Anoplopoma > Anoplopoma fimbria. The sequence continues at coordinate 25,916,931 of NC_072461.1, read as the reverse complement.
GTTTGACTCTAAATGGAGCATCATTTACTAAATGAACATCATGCTGTATTGAAGAAGACTTGAAACTAGAGATTGAGACCATAAACTCATGTTTACAATGTTTACTGAGGGAATAAATCAAGAGAGAAGTAGAGTCATTTTCTCATAGACTTCTATACAATCAGGAGTTGCCCCCTGCTGGTCAGTAGAGAGAATGCAAGTTTTAAGACACTTGCACATTGGCTTCACTCTTCAGAACAATCCAGAAATATTACAACTCAAGCGAGAAATTCTCCCAACGCTGTGTCGCGAAAGCCTATCAGCGTAGAGATTCTCCTCCTGTCATCACTGACATCCTGAAGTTGTTGAATCAGAAATGTAGGAATCAAATATTGTAGTCGTAGGTGTTCACCCAGAGCTCTACGATACCTCATATTAGTACAGAGACCAGACCAAACTTTGTGTACAAATATGTGTAGAAATCATATTGTACAAACAATAAGGACTCTGCCGTAGTTATGCCTATATTGCATTATATTGAGTTTTGACGGAGCGGCTACAACGTTAGCATGGCCTAGCACCGTTTGATCCGAGCTCCATTCAGGAAACAAGCTTTTTAAAAGTTTGCCTGTCGTCTTGCTGACAGACCTATCAAAGCATGAATTCATACTTTTTAAGAATCTGCATCACTATATGGTTATTTCGGCGTCCTTTTTAATCAGTTTATTGCAATTAAAATCACAGCTAAATTGTTTATTTTGGGTTCATACAGCTACAATAAACCAGCCAATGTGGTGCTTGCTAGATACAGTGAACACAGCTTCCGCCTGTGAATGATGTTAAGAACCAAGACAGGACAGCATTTACTTTCCTGGGATATCTGGGACTTCCACAACATGTACAAAGCAGTCATTTTACTCTCACATCATTTAAAAAAGTGTTGTAGTAAGTTGTGTCTCATATGTTTTTATTTATCTACGCTCCTCTCATCTACAGCCACACACTGATTCTCTCCTCTTCATGCTCTGTACATAAAAGCATCCATATGGAGCCGTCAGTGTGATGGATGGACTTCCTGTGAGGATCTCCCTCTCAGTGACACTAGAGGAACTACAGTAAAACCTGATCTGTGCTTCACTTCATCATGGAGCGTCTGTCTGTGTTGATGATTTATAGCAGAGAACTCTTCTTACTCTTACTCTAACACTTCTCCATTGTCTCTACAGGACGTCTGGACTTTGGATGAACTTGCAACTTCAAGTTCTCGATCTGAATTTATTCTTCTGTTAAATGTTCTAATTTTGGAGTTAATCCAGATCAGGTCTACAGATAGATAAGAGAGTATCATATGTGCTGCACATGCACTGGTCTTAAGACTATCTTTGTCTTTGAGGAGATATTTACAGGAGGAATATTGAGGATTTTTATTGGACCGAAAAAAAACAGCAGACGTAAGATGATCTGATCCGAACTATAAAACCAGAAAAGTTTCCCCATGCGGATGCTGGGAAAGTAAAAGTTCAAACTGAACCCGAATGAGTGTGACACTTCCACAAAAGTGATACTGTGACACCTTTAAAACGCTCCAATAAAACAGGAATTTTCTTTCTCATCATACAGATATTTAGCGTTAACTGTTGGTCTGAGCAAGAAACGAACACGTATGAGAAAGCATGTTGTATGTCCAAAGAACATTTCCACGTCATTAAACTTCCACATCTCCGTCACATTAAGACCTCGCTGCAGCTGACATCTTCATTTACGTCAAAGTTTTTGGTCCAAGAAGAATTTGGTCCAACTCCTTGTCGTCATCAGCTGGTGATGAGTTTGAGAGTTGAAGGAAAACTGAAAGCTGAATAGTTTAAATGTGAAAAGGTTCAAATTCAAAAACATGAATTCAATGGCGTCTGCTGTTATCTGAGTGGAAGCTATGCTGCGACTTCGCTTCATTCAGAGGCTTCAATGGTTGCCATAGCGATGGAAGCTTTTGGAAATTTTATTTTTTTAGATTACCTTGGCTCTCCTTTTATTCTTTAGCTTTCTTTTATCCTAGCCAATCACTTTCTCTCTCTTTTTCCCTCCCAACAACACAACCAAAACTCTTGACATAAAAACTATATGATGTTCGTTTCACACTTTTCCTCATGCGCTCATTTGTTTGCAGTGACTGAGTTCAGAATTATGACTTAAAAGACAAGAGATATTGAAATGACATGTGCAGTTTTGACCGCTGTGCAGACATGAAGCAGAGCAGCTGCGATATTGTTGCTGATGAACAAAAAAACAACAGTTTAATTTCATAAAGCTGCTCAATTAATTGAAAACTACTAAAAGAAAAGAAAAATACTTTCATTATACTCAAGGTGAGTAAAACTTATATCCATAGGGAGTACATTTTGCTTAAAAAAAAAACACCTTTACCTACTGCATCTCCTCACAAACACAATACAAGACTTAAAAGAACCTGGAAACAATACACACTGCACAGTGGTTGTCCTGTTACTGACATTTCACATTTGTGTCCTTAATGTGTTACTAAAGGGTTATTATCGTAAACTTAAACTGAAACTTAATAAAAACAATATCCTTTAATGAAAACTGAAAAAATAGTTAAACAATATTTTCTGGTTAAAAGACTAATAAAATATATTAAAAAAAAAAAGAAGAGCAGGTTTTTTTGGCTGCAATATATCACTACCGGAAAAAAGAGCAGCACGAATTTCAATTATCTCTCCTGACATTGAAGCACAGAAATTGAACGGATCTGACCTTCCAGAAGTTGGCGCTATGATGCAATTGATTCACATTAGACACCGATATAGATCAAAGATTAAAGATTAAACATTAATGGCCATTCCTCCACAGTTCTCCAACTATGAATTTTGTTTGTATATGTAGCTACATACTACTGAGACATTATAGCTGGAACCTAACAAAAAACAAACTAAAACCACTGTCAAAAACTAAACCTGTCTGAGAAACTGAAAAGAGATCAAAAAGTCAAAACTAAAGTCAAAAATAATGAAATTCAAAAACATTATAACCTTGCCTTCATCACATAAAAGACTGAGTGCACAGCGATGCTTCCTACGCAATAATATAGTCGTGACTGTGTTACTGAAGCAGAGATCAACTAAAATATGATGACGCAAAGCAGTAGTTTCTCTCCAGTGAAACACTTACATACTGAATCCAGAGTTCAGCAGAGGATGAAAACCACGATATGGACTCCTATAACACTGTCAGACTCCATACATTCTTCTTGGCTCCTACATTACCCACAATGCAGCTCCATCCCCGTATTATTTACTTATAGTCTTCATCCCCAACAGTTGACACTCGAGGACTTTTATCAGACTTCACACAGCTCCCTCTGGAGACATTAAAGCACTTCAGACTTCTTTATTTCACGTATGCAGAAGTTCTCCCAAAGACTCTGAAACAAGAAAACTCCACAGAGTTCCCCTTAACTGAGCTGCACTGAGGGACCAGAAAAATAGAAATGCAATGCAACTAGTCTTAAAAAAAAAATATGATTTGTAAATCTAAGAAATGTAATTGCTTTTAAAGCCTTGTCAGAAAGACGTGTTGCTGTGCTGGATTACATGTTTCTCTTCTGTACATTGTGAGTTAATGTGTTGGACGAGAACTTTTAAATAAAATGTAATATATAACTACAACATTTCTTCTTCTTGTAAAGCCGTTTCTCGCTGCCCGGATGGTTTAATATAATAGATTGCCAGAATTACAACAAGAGAAAAAAGGCTGCAGAAGTGGAGCACAAAAGGATTCGTTTCTCTCCAACATGTGTCACCGTTAACCTTGAAGTAGCGTCTTCTGCTGCAGTGAGATATCTTTTTTCTGTTGGCTTTCAACCAGCAACACAACATTTTCATCATTTTCTCCGTTTGTGATGGTGTGTATAATATAAGGCTTCTTTTTTGAAACCATGTGTGGTCTGCAGAAATAACAGTGTTCGTTGCAGATTACAGTAAACAAGACCAACTCGGAGTATGTGAAGAAAAGAATGTGGGGAAAACGGCAGAGGAACAGAAAATAAAACATGTCTTTCGTGTCCAAATGATATTCTGGCAACCGTCTCCTTTTTTTCAACCCATAACCACTTGATTCATATTCAACAACACGCTTTTTGTGTCCGGAATAATTACAGAAACGCATTTATTGGCAATAATGACGTAAACAAATCCAAGCAAATGAATCTCAACAAATGAAGCATTAGATTATAATTACAGACAACATGATGCGCTGAACGTCCTTGTGTTTTAAAAACATTAAAACACACATACACACACACACACACACACACAAAAACACAAACTGGCCTCTCTGGACCCAGACAGACAGTTATGCAACACATCATCCCTCTTATGATTATATTTGACAGTTTGATGTCGGATGACGAAAGTGCATGGTGTGTTAGAGAAGTGGAATGTGATTAAGAGTGTTTGTTGCACAAAATTTGATATTTGCACTTGTTTCTTTGTGGTTTCTAATGATTGAATAAAAAAGGGGAAGTAAATAGGTTTCCCACAGCAACACACTGAGCATATATAACATTTAGTATTCCTGCAGTGGAACTTATTCGCTCCACCTCTTCTCCACTAAGAACCTCTCCTTTACACCTCCGTGAATTTGCTCACAAATCTTTTCAAAACGTGCAGACGGTATTTATCTTTGCCCTTTAAGAAACCAAAACACTGCTGTTAAAAAAACAAGCTCCCCACCACGAATGCAGACTCACTTTAAGTCGAAGCAGAATAAAGAGGAGGCCTGGCAGCTGTGACAGAATACGTGAGTGAATGACGAGTTTGAAACAGAGAAAGGAAGACCCTGAAAGAAGAATTGTGGCAAAGAGCCGATGAAGAACGTCAGAGTGAGACAAAGAAATGCAGAGGAGGAGAGTGTTGTCACAAGAGCAGAAATTCATCAACCCTCAATGTGACTGTTACTTAAAAAAAAAAGGCCTCCTAGGGGACAGATTTGCTGATGTTACCACAGTTCAATTGTATTCTAGCAGCAAAACAGTGAAAACAAATGTTTATTTTTCACCTGCTGCAGTTTCATTCTCTTGTTGTATAAATGGAAACATGATTTCAGAAGGATTCACTGTCATTAATGCTAATTTAAGCTGAGGTTTTAGCATTTCCTTGCAGTTATGGGAAGGAAATGTTATATTAAACATGATATTATTTCTTAGACGTGATGACGGATCAGGAATCTCCCAGAGCAGGTCAACGTATCCTCAAACAACCGTTCATATGATACCCTCAGAAAAGTTAGTCCTTGGTTTTGCTTCCGGATTTCCTACAAAAGTCAGCAACACGTGTCAATTTCAGATTGTTACATGCATCCAGTCTTTTCAAAATAAACTTCCATCTTCACAGGAAACAGCTCAGTTAGGTAAAAGATTGTCGTTTGGGTAAAAAAAACAAGGAACATTTCTGAAATATGCAAGTAATCAAGTTTATGATTACTGGGATAACAAAAGAAATAGTTTAGTGGGATATCTACTTATTATGACGTATTCTTTTCTGTAGGTGGAGCTATGAATGCTGGATGAGATCATCACCAAATAGAACATCACATCCTGACTTACTGCCCTCTGATGTTCACATGATGCACATGAAGGTCTAATTATGACCCTTATTTTGAAAATGTCAGCATCATTTGTGACGTCTGCTCTCAGAGTTACGCAGCTTCGGCCTTTGTAATAATCCTCAAACCTACATGTAGTTAAAGGGTTGTGTTTTAGTCTTGCTCTTCCACGTTATGGAGACTCACAAGAGACACATTTAAATGAAGAATGATCAAAATTAAAAAAGGAGCAGAAACTGAGATATCCTGACTTTTAGTCGTTGCTGGATGCTCCATCCCCTCAAAGTTATGTCACAACCCCATTGGAGGAAACTTATCTTCCTACAAAGGTTTATAAGATACCTTACAAAAAGTAGGTTTGGTTATTTTTGGTGCATTTTCCATATCCATATGTACCGTATCCATATTCAATAATCACACGATCCTCAACAGAAAGTAGTTTTTGTTATCTTTAATGACATAATTAAAAAAAGAGACATATCTGCAGGGCATCTATTGAATAGTCTCGTGGTTTAAGGTGGATTTAAGGTGGATTTAAGAGACAGATTAACCCTTTATATAAGAGTCTGTGGATCTAATCGTGGTCCAGTGTAAAGCTGAGAGCAGGTCATCATTTCATTTTCCCAGAAGTCACTATGACCCCTCAATCTGACACATTTCTGAGATGGTTTTAATACTCAGTGTGTGTTAGGAAGATTGGGATGATGCCAGCTGGATTAACAATCCTGTGGTGATTGTGGATTACGGCCGGTGTGTGTGTGTGTGTGTGTGTGTGTGTGTGTGTGTGTGTGTGTGTGTGTGTGTGTGTGTGTGTGTGTGTGTGTGTGTGTGTGTGTGTGTGTGTGTGTGTGATGAGAATAAATCTCAAACCCTTTTTCATTTGGAGCTGGTTATGCAATGGTCTGGTCAGGTCCTGTTCTAAATAAAAAGGACTAAATCAAAAGACACAAAGATGAATTGTTTTTGCTTTGTGGACTATTTTCATCATAAACACACAACATCCTACAACAGACCTAATCTGTTTATTTTCCTTCATCCCCGTTCATCCGTGCTACTTTCCTCTATGGTAACAGTCTGTGACTAGAACATGTACATTCATAAAATGAATAGATAAATGCATGTTTTTATGCCTCAAAGATTTGTTTTAGGAATGTCTTTCTGTGTTACCTTCTTACTCAAAGTCGGAAAAACTACAAATATTAGTCGACTAAGAATTTCTTTGTTTGAGGACGGCCCATACGGACATTGCAAAGTGTTTCTTGTACTTTAAAAACTGGGTTTAGTTTTACAGTGTAGCTGTTAATCCACAGCCCAGTTTCAGTGCTGTGTCTCTATAATCAGGCTGATCCCCCTACAGCATTGAAGGGGTCAAAAGGTCAAACAAACCTATTTCACCTGATCTTTCAGCCAGGAGACCGCCGTCTGGTCCCAGTGTGAAACAAGAAGTAACTTCTGTTCTTCTGTAGTTATTTCACCCCAAACAACGATCTTTTCCTGAACTTAACTAAGTCGTTTTGTTGCCTAAACCTTACTGAGTAGTTTCCTGTTAAAACGCAAGGATATTTTGAAAAAGATAGCTTGCTGAAATTGACACGTTGCTGGCTTTCATAGGAAAAACAAAAGAAATATGAGGAGTAAGTGCACGTAACGTATCTGTTGTATGAGGATACGTTGATATAATGACATGTGGTTTATGTTTCATGGGATTCTTATGCCGTCCTGTGTGAGTTACCCCGATCACAGCCTGACTGATGCAGGTGGAGGCAAACCAAACCTTCCTTTGCAATAATAATAGAAACTGTTCTGGTGACATAAATATTACATGTCTTGCTGTATATTTGCATTAAATAAGAAAAAAAAAACCTACTTCAACTGCATCTTTCCAACTCTCCAGTGATTCATAAGGAAAAAGATAAAGTTAAGAGAATTCTGAGCAGCAGAAAGTTTCCCCGTTCTGATTAACCATCTCATGACCTCAGAGTTGTACAGCAGCACAGTTACTAAGAGGCCATTGTTCTGTATAAACTAGAAAAACCTCTACTGACGCACAAACAACATATTCATACCTCACCGTCAAGGTTTTTCTGCAGGGCTGCAACTAAGAACTATTTATTAGCCACTTAAACTCTTCACCATTTTGGTAACAAATGAATCATTTAGTCAACAACATATTCCTGTCACTAGTCAGCCCGATGGTGAAAAACCTAAAGGCGTCCAGTTTAATGATGAGAATCACTGATTCCAATCCCTTTGTTCAGTTCATTTCAATGATTCTTAGTCACTGACTATGTAGTTCTTCACTATGTGCGTCAGTAAGTGAACGCATCACCATGCAAAAGGCACAACAGCAGGTGAATGCATATGTTTGAACAGGTGGGAAAACTTCCAGGAAAAGCCAATTTAAGGGGATTTTTCAAGCAAAACATTAGTATTTTAAATAATAAATGAATTAAATAATAACTTCAATCAAAATGATTATCCCTTAATTCCCTGTCAATTCACTATTCTATTAAGTAGCCATCTCTTTAGTTGAGCTTTGGTTCAATGTATAATTATATAAGTTGACTGAACAGCAGTCATACAGAGAACCAACTGGAAAGGGACAAAATAAGTTCTGCTACAGGACATTTTCTGGTTAAATTCACATATTTCACATCACATTTATCCATCAATCTATGCTGAGCTAAAAAAAAATATGTGAAAAGTACAGAACAGGTCCAGTGTGTGTGTGTGTGTGTGTGTGTGTGTGTGTGTGTGTGTGTGTGTGTGTGTGTGTGTGTGTGTGTGTGTGTGGCACACTGACCCACATAAAAGCTGCGTTTGAGTCTTTTCTTACAGGAGAAACCGCTTTTGGGTACTAAACACTTCAAATGTCCTAAAAAAAAATCCACCATGATAAACCTCCACAGCCACAAAGTAACACAAGGTCGTTACAGACTCACTATGAGCGCCACAGATAAACCATAAGCCTTGTCACCGTCCGACACGGGGAGCTTTATGGAAAAACATCACTGTTAATGAAGTGCTTTACAGCATAGCAACTGTCAATCACACTGATGAACAAAGCCTCAGCATCCCTGTTGCCATAGAGGAACATTTTGGAGGAAAGAAAAGGAAGCATGCGCCTTTTTTTTAATTATTTTTTTATCCAATTCAGTTTAATTCAGTTTATTTTGTATAGCCCAGAATCACAAATTACAAATTTGCCTCAGAGGGCTTTGCAATCTGTGCACATGCGACATCCTCTGTCCTTCCCTTTATATCCATGAATAGATGAGATTTGACATCATAAATGAATGCAAAAATAATAATATGGAGTGGATTTTAAATGGTCCTTACCTCGAATAAAGGTGGAGTGCCTTTGTCTGGAAGTGTGCATCCCAGTAATTCAGCCAGGAACTTTGCCATATAGAGAGGAGAGGTGCTCCTGTAATAATCCCTGCAGTGAATCAACAGGAGAGTCCTCCTCCAGTCTGCTGTAAACTTCTTTGTGGCGTTCACGGACCTGATCCCTCCTTTCTTCTCCTCCAGCTGCATGAAACGCACCCAAAACCCTTGAGTGGAGGCAGGAGATGAGAGGAGCAGAGCTGTGGATGTGGAGCTGTCTGAATCCTGTGCTGGTGAATGGTTTTGGTTTTTTTTTTGCATCTGCAGCCGCTGTGGATTCGTGCAGGTGGAGGAGGGAGGAGGAGGAGGAGGAGGGAGGTGGGCGGTGCCAACAAGTGCCAACAAAATGGACAGGGTTTCCCCTCCATTCAGAGATGGAATGGGAGGTAAACCTGCACCTGGAATCCCTTTATGTTAATTAAACCTAAATATCTTTTTTGAATAGATATTCTAAAATTCTAAATTCAAAGCATATCTGTTGCCTCCACATGGCTCTCAAAGTGGCGGCGGCTTGTAGCTAACAGTGCTCAGGGTGATAACAGTGCTAAAAAAACAAAATGTGTATTCGCACTACACTGAAGCACAAGTTTCTACAGATTACATTACTTTTATCCAAAGCGACTTACAGTCAGTAGTATGTTACATATCATTCACCCATTCACACACTGATGACAGGCTACCATCAAGGTGCCACCATCAGACTCTAACTAACATTCATCATCCAGTCCACACCGATGGCAAGCCTTCAGGAGCAACTTGGGGTTAAGTGTCTTGCCCAAGGACACATCGACTGCCGAAGCCGGGTATCGAACCACCGACCCTCTGATTGGAGAACTACCTTGCTCTCCACTAAGCCACAGCCGCCAGATGATGTGCAAGCTCCACCCGAAGCGCAGGCTGTGATTACTTCAGTTTTTTTTAGCTTAACAGCGCAAACAAAAGCAACAGTGCTGACAGAGCTAACAGCGTTTATGAGGGGAAACGGCTCCATTACAGAACCAGTCAAACGTTTGGACACACCTTCTCATTCAATGGTTTTTCTTTATTTTTATTTTTATTTTATATATATTTTTATTTTATATATTGTTTGAGATTTTTATTTTATATATATACAGTACCTGTCAAAAGTTTGGACACACCTCTCATTCAATGGTTTTTCTTTATTTTTATTTTTTTCTACATTGTAGATTAATATTGAAGACATCCAAACTATGAAGGAACACATATGGAATTATGTGGTAAACAAACAAATGCTCAAATAACCAGAATATGTTTTATATTTTACATTCTTCAAAGTAGTTGAATGAGAAGGTGTGTCCACACTTTTCACTGGTACTGTATATCTTTATGTTACAAATGACCTATGCCCTCTCTAGAATTTATTCAAATCTTCCTCAGACATTCAATCACATCCTCCGTATTTTTGGACGTCCTTAAATCTGTTTTCATTGAAATAAAGAAGAACATCTCTTTGGAACAAACCTACTTCCATCACCAGAATCAACATCTACATTATTTTTTATTTAAAAGAACATCGGAAAAGGTCTTTAATTAGCAAAGTTTCTTTACAGTTCATGGATTTTATTGCGATTTATCTCAACTTGAACTTAATCAATCTTTGCTTCTCTGCTCTGTCTTGAAACTTTGATGAATTATGTCATTTTTGTTTATATTTTTTTATCCTCTTTTTAACTATAAAGATTGATGTCTAATAGGGTTGGTATCTTCATAAGCCATTGTTGGCGTTTAACCTCATATTCGAAAGGATCAAACATGTTTAAATGTTTTACAGTCTCTTTATTGACGTGTATTTTTGCAAATAAACAAAAATAATGATCCTCTGAATATCAGATAGAGAACCTTTAGTTTCACAAATGGTTTGACTAAATCTAAATACATTTCCATACTAAATGTTATTTTTCTGGCGTTTTGAATAAATATTTGACATTAAATCAGGACCATTAAGTGGGAAAACTGGGCGTAAAACCTGACCATAAAAGTGTATTTAATACGTTTCTATGTCTTTCATCTATTAACTGAAGGGTTTTTATGTCAAATAACATCACAGCCTCACTTTGCTGCACGTTTCCCCATTGAGATGAATAAAGTGCTCCCGTCTATCTGTCTGTATGCATCACTTATAAATGCACAATGAGCAAATTAAAATGTCACCAGGGGTTTTGGTTGAGTTGTATTTATTGAATATTCATGAGCTTCACAGGACACCTGGCTGGATCTGAAGCCAGCAGGAGGAATAGCTGTGAGCACACGGGAGGGCTTTTAAATATTCTCTTTTTTCATGTTTGCATCTTATTACGTTGTTATTTCTCACAAGTCGACAATTATCATGCAAGACAGTGACGCATCTGTTTGTCTCCTGTTGTTAAATTAAAGTTGTTTTCATAATAACCATCAAAAACTCATGATTCATTCACAGCTTTTTTGAATTTGGTTGGCGTACATGAAAGGCAAAAACATCCTTTGTTGAAATTAATATTTACAGCCTCTATGATTCTTACAAGAATTAATCAAAAATCATTTTGTTGATTAACAGATTTTTACATTCAGGCATTCAGGAAGCGGTTGGGAGGATTCAAAACTGAAAATGTTCAGAGCAAACGACAAACGGATGACTTCTCTCTTGATTTATTCCCTCAGTAAACATTGTAAACATGAGTTTATGGTCTCAATCTCTAGTTTCAAGTCTTCTTCAATACAGCATGATGTTCATTTAGTAAATGATGCTCCATTTAGAGTCAAACAGACCATAAAGTAGGGTATGCTTTAGGGTGGGGCTTACTGTGATTGACAGGTCTCTACCAGAGACGTATACTCCGTCTCTACGTCACTCATTCACATTCCAAATATGATCATTTATATTTATTGGTTGCAAAAAAACGACATAGCGACAGGTGTAATCCAAGATGTAATCCAAAATCATCGAACTTGAGGCTTTTGGACAGCAGTCCATTGCTACATCCACTTCTAATATTATAACATGGGATTATAAAACGAAGGCCAATTTACTTTTAAATGCTTTATAAACTTTAGGTCTAAAAAAAAAAGAATCATAGTGTATGAACGGCTCCGTTCTTTAGGAGCAAAAGCATTAAAAAACACCTTTCCCTGCAAATCACGTTCAACAAATGAAGGTAGTATTTGTAACAGAACTGTTTAATCATAATGCAAAGGTCACCTCAGTTATACAACCCTTCAGTTCCACTTCATTTCAACTCAAACTTCTTTTTCCCCGGAATGAACGTAGGTAGATTATCTTATCTTCAAATCCCCCCTGACCTCCTATGACCTCCTTTTTTTGGTGCAAATTTCCTCCTGATCTTAGTTGAAGTAGCGCTGCTCTGAAATGCAGCAGGCGTTCGTTCATAAGCGGCTCACGCTCCCCAGGTACGCTCGTATTCTGTCAGACGCCTTCCCTTTACTCCCCCCCTCTCACCCACCTCCCCCCTCTCTCATATCTGTCAAGGTCTTTCAGCTCGTCTCCTCCTGCGACGTGAGATTCAAACACGTCTCTTGTCGGAGCGAGAGAGGTCAAAGGTCGGGCTGCGTGGTGTTGTCAAATCAAATAGATGTAAGTGTAATAAATCTACGGGACCTCTCTTGTGAGTGTAACGGTTCAGACGGGAACAGAGGAGGAGGGTGAGAGATCATGAAGTCTGAGGAGGGAAAGTGTGAAGAAGAGAAAGAAAGGCAGACTTCAAACACATTTCCTACAATGGTAGAGGAAGTTTTAACAAGGTATGTCAACATAATGCTCCGTGAACAGCAGCTGGATTATGTGACCATATCAAAAATTGAATGACGTGGCAAACCCCAAAGACAGCCACAATAAATTCCTATAAAGGACTTTTATTTTGTAGTATTTCTAAAAAAAAAATCCGATCACTCCAGTGAACACGTTTGACAAAAAAATCCCATAAAAAATATAAACTACAATATGTAAGAATACAACATAATGCTCCGTGAACAGCAGATGGATTATGTGACCGTATCAAAAATTGAACAACGTGGCAAACCCCAAAGACAGCAATGATAAACTCCTGTAAAGGATATTTATTTTGTAGTATTTCTCTTTATTTTTCAAGAATTTCCATGTATGCATTTGACAAATAAATCCCATAAAAAACATAAACTACAATATGTAAGAATACAACATATTGCTCCGTGAACAGCAGCTGGATTATGTGACCGTATCAAAAATTGAACAACGTGGGAAACCAAAACGACAGCAACGATAAACTCCTATAAAGGACTTTTACTTTGTAGTATTTCCCCAAAAATATTAATCACTTCAGTGTACACATTCCAGAAAAAGATGCCATAAAAATATAAGCTACAAGATGTAAAAATATAATTGTGGAAGTCCTTTTTCTTTTGGAATCTGACTTCTTTTTGCAACCGGAGGAGTCGCCCCCTGCTGGTCAGAAGATAGAATGCAATTTTTAAGACACTTCCGCATTGACTTAAGCTGGCAGAACTGGAGGTTAAGCGAGGGAGTTGAAGTATCTCTGTATTGTACAATATATCTCCAGTACACACAGCTGCAGAGTACTTGATGTATACTGGAATGATGCTTGTTTTCTGCTCCCATTTGTCTTTGGTGTAATGGCCCTTTATAGATGTAATGAGGTCCTGTTCTCCTTGTACCACGTCTGTCACAAAACCTCCCTGCATCAGTGACACGGGGACAAATTGCATTACAGTAATAGGCCAACCATTTTATTCCAATTACACTGACAGTGATGAAGACTTTTCGTCTCACCCCGTGTACGCTGTCTCCATTCTGCATTGTGTTAGTGATTCCGTCTCCACAACCCTGCAGTAATTGGTGGACCTGTAATGGCCTCCATCTATCACTTTAATCTAGAGGGAATCTCTTCCTCCCGTTAAAGGACTGTGGACAACAATTAATTATTTTGCATTATATAAATATTTTGTTACTGGAGAAGACAGTATTACTGAAGAATGGGAAAATAATATCCAAGCTACTTGGAACACAACAATATTTTATTTTAATCCACAGAGTTTCAAAACAGAGATGCATTGTATTTTTCTTTGACTGTTGGTTCCCTTCCATTGTACAACTATAATCAGTTGTTTATGTAAGACCAGTAGTGGAAACATACTAAAGCAAAGGTGCCAGGCAAGAATATCAAATAAAACTGCATTATAGAAAAATACCTCTCAGTCAAAAGCAGCCCCTTTCAAAAGGACCAAACTATTGAGGTGTGAACTTACATTTTGACATTAAATTGGTTGATGCTTTTGTCAAACGCTTAAGGATAGACAGGAGTTTGGGATCAAACCAACAACCTAATAATTTAGCTACATCCACCATGTCTTCCCCATCTCCAACCCCCTTTTCCTTTTGTTACCCTTTTCCAAAGCACTTTACAAAAAAACATCAAAAGACAAAAGACAAAGTGCAAAAGAAGCACTTTTTAAAAGGAAATTTGAAAACAATTAAAAACAGTCATCAAAAAAAAAAATCGAAAAGAATAGAAAATTAAATAACAAACTAAAATAGAATTAGAAAGATATAAAGTCAAATCCCCAACGAAAGCATTGACGGAACTGTAAACAGGTCAAAGATTCAAATAAGTCATCATCGGATTTTCCATGAAATCTTACATATTTGTCACATATTTGTCACGCTACAATATATCGTGATATATTGCGATACGATGCGATAGATATTGCAAAACTCTAGTTTTAAATTAAATTAAATTAAAATGTAAAAATAAAGCTGAAATACAATTTTTTTGATGTATTGATAGTAGTCATATCGATACACTATCATTAACAGAATATCATAATAGTAAGCTATATTGATATTTTTGCACAGCCCTAATGTGAATGGTCCTGGATACTTCCTGGCTCTGGCTAATGGCCACATCAGCATTTAGCTTTAATGGGGATCAAACCTGTGACATTTCAGTCCGGTGTTGGTCCCTCAAACCGTTGGAGCACCGCACCGGTTTGGCATGTTTGCATTACTGCGACCAAATGACTTTGATGTGACTACCTGCTGTTCCACCTGCTGCCCTGGTTTCACCACATTACGGAGCACGAACACACACGAACACACACAAACACACACAAACACACACAAACACACACACACACACACACACACACACACACACACAAACACACACAAACACACACAAACAAACCTCCCACAACCCCCCAAAAACCTAATTAGTCCATTTAGAGATGAATAAACCATATTTATCATCTAACCTCCAACACAAAGACGCCAAACTGACAGCATAACACTTCCCACCAAACAAATTGTTGACTAAAATAAATAAATAAATAATAATTAATGAAGCAATCAGGCTGAGCCAGCCGAGCCTCTCATTGACACCCCGCTGTTGTATGAGATTTTAATAATGCTGTTTAATGACAAGCTCCGTGTTGGCAAACGCAGCTCCATATGTTGTTACAGCTGTGGGGGGGGGCGGGACTCTACATGATCTACACAGCTTCAGAGCATGGCCTCCTGCTGGGAGGAGGGCTCTAAGGTGTGTGTGTGTGTGTGTGTGTGTGTGTGTGTGTGTGTGTGTGTGTGTGTGTGTGTGTGTGTGTGTGTGTGTGTGTGTGTGTGTGTGTGTTTTCTGTGTGTGTGTGTGTGTGTGTGTGTGTGTGTGTGTGTGTGTGTGTGTGTTTTTCTGTGTGTGTGTGTCTGTGTGTTTTTGTGTGTGTGTGTGTGTGTGTGTGTGTGTGTGTGTGTGTTTTTCTGTGTGTGTGTGTGTGTGTGTGTGTGTGTGTGTGTGTGTGTGTCTGTGTGTGTGTGTGTGTGTGTGTTTTTCTGTGTGTGTGTGTGTGTGTGTGTGTGTGTGTGTGTGTGTGTGTGTGTGTGTGTGTGTGTGTGTGTCTGTGTGTTTTTCTGTTTGTGTGTGTGTGTCTGTGTGTGTGTGTGTGTGTGTGTGTGTGTGTGTGTGTGTGTGTGTGTGTGTGTGCCTGTGTGTGTGTGTCTGTGTGTCTGTGTGTGTGTGTGTGTGTGTGTGTCTGTGTGTGTGTCTGTGTGTGTGTGTGTCTGTGTGTCTGTGTGTGTGTGTGTGTGTCTGTGTGTCTGTGTGTGTGTGTGTGTGTGTGTGTGTGTGTGTGTGTCTGTGTGTGCGTGTGTGTGCCTGTGTGTGTGTGTCTGTGTGTGTGTGTGCGTGTGTGTGTGTGTGTGTGTGTGTCTCTGTGTGTGTGTGTGTGTTTGTGTGTGTGTGTGTGTGTGTGTGTGTGTGTGTGTGTGTGTGTGTGTGTGTGTGTGTGTGTGTGTGTGTGTGTGTGTGTGTGTGTGTGTGTGTGTGTGTTGGCTGGAAATACACACTTGACTTGGCCCCAAAGAAAATCTCTTTGAGCGTTTTTCCTCTTTTACTTGCTCACATGTTTCTATGCTGCATATGATTCCGTGCTGCAGTAAGAACACAGTCAATGTTGTGCTGAAGACGTGTTATGAGTTCACTTCAAAGCAAGCATTTCTCTTCCACATATAATATCATTCTAGCGCTTATTAGTTGCACAAAATTGAAAGAATCTCATACTTATATCCGATCCCGATGCAGAGACCAAACGACAATGTCCAATCTGTGTTTAGTGCCAGAAGATTTTAAAAAAAAAAGTAAAGCTGTGAAGATGCCCCTTTAAACTTTGTGCATTAAGCAACAACATTCAATTTACTCTCAACAACTACAATAAACATTAATCTGGCTGCAGAAATATGTAAACCAGGCTGCAACCTCCATTTCTGCCTTCCCCCAATATTCATTTTTACTGAACAGAGCATGAACGCAGCATAATATAACTCATCTAGCTCACCTCCTTTCAATACTGAGGATTCGTACAGTTCACGGTCTGTTTCACCACTAATAAAACATGATGGTGCAATACAGAGTACAAAGTTGAGTTGCAGTGATTCCATTGAAAATGACTTTAATCTGACAATTTCTGTCCAACAATTTAGATTTGTGGCGTGCCGTGCTCCTAACAGCCTCACAGAACGACCAGCAGAATCACATACATTCATTCCTGCAGAATCACAAATCACAAATTATTAGATTATCTGCTTTCAAGCACTTTTATGTCAGACTGTATTTTTCACTGGTGAGTTTCCCGCTGAGCCGAAAAAAAATGGTTGTTTATACACAAGATGTGTTTCAATATGCACATGTGTGTAAATGATGCTGTGTGAAATGTGTTGATGATGCAGAGCCCAGACTGAGCACACAACAAAGACAAACTCATCTCCACCATAATCTGATGTGACTGTTCAGATAAACACATAAAGCAGACTGAGGCTCTCATTTATTCTTCTTCTGCTGCCCCAAAACAGCCAAAACCAGTATTTATTTAGTTATGTGCTTGTTCCATTATTCATGTGTCTTACATTTATCTGTGTATTTGTGTCAGTGGATATAGGGCTTATTTTACACACTGCTAAAAAAACAAATGTAGTTCCTGTGACGAAAATGTCTTGAATACAAGATTTATGTTGCATTACAAAGTTATAGTATGTATATTTATTCATTTATATACACAAATGTATATATGTCCACCAGCTAGTTGCTAACTTTGTCAGGTGCCTGCTACTCCTCGGTTGAAAGATGATTCATAAAATGTGTATTTTTTGATGTTTTCCTTCCATTTGTCTAAAAGAAGAAGACACGTGATGGAACCAAGAAAGCCCGAACTCTCAACATGTTAATGCCTGTAGTGCCTCAACATAATGAAGCTTTAAGAAACATATAAGAAATAAAACTAAACCAAATATAAAACACATTGACTGTATATATTATAGACTTATGATGTCTCTGTTTTTACAAAGCAAACACCAGTGTTTCCTCCGAGAGACCTCTGTTTTTGCCCCGTGTCAACACTTTTTTGTCACGTAACTTAAGTTATTTTAACTGAAACAACGCCCTTTTCCTAAACCTAACAAAGTAGTTTTGTAGCTTAAACCTAACTAATTTGTTTCCTGTGAAGTTGGAGGTTTATTTTGAAAAGACTGGATGCTTGTAACGAGTGTTGCTGGACTTTCATAGGAAAAATACGGAAAATATGATGCAAACCATCGTATGAAGGAACGTTTTTTTTGTGCTTTAATAGAAGTCCAGGTCTCACAAACACATGACTAAAACACCCCGACACCCTGACTCTGGCTTTGCTCCCTCTGTTCTCTGCTGCCTAATGTTGCATCAAAGACCCAGCCGTTCACAGCGAAGCCTCTGATGGAGAGGGGGGGATTTTTTCACTCTCTCTTTTTATCACCCTCCCTGATGGATCTTCACAGCGTTCACACCACGTGCCCGGGCCGCCGCTCCATCATCAAACCCCATAAAACTACTACACAGCTCCTGAGAGAGAGAGAGAGAGAGAGAGAGAGAGAGAGAGAGAGAGAGAGAGAGAGAGAGAGAGAGAGACAGAGAGGGAGAGAAGAGAGAGAGAGAGAGCAGGGAGAAAGAGAGAGAGCGACAGAGAGAGAGAGACAGAGAGAGAGAGAGAGACAGAGAGAGAGAGAGAGAGAGAGAGAGAGAGAGAGAGAGAGAGAGAGAGAGAGAGACAGGGAGAAAGAGAGAGAGAGACAGAGAGAGAGAGAGAGAGACAGAGAGAGAGAGAGCGACAGAGAGAGAGAGAGAGAGAGAGAGAGACAGGAGAAAGAGAGAGAGCAGAGAGAGAGAGAGAGAGAGAGAGACAGGGAGAAAGAGAGAGAGACAGAGAGAGAGAGAGAGAGAGACAGGGAGAAAGAGAGAGAGCGACAGAGAGAGAGAGAGAGACAGAGAGACAGAGAGACAGAGAGAGAGAGAGAGAGACAGAGAGACAGAGAGACAGAGACAAAGAGAGAGAGAGAGAGAGAGAGACAGAGACAGAGAGACAGAGACAAAGAGAGAGAGACAGAGAGAGACATAGAGAGAGAGACAGAGAGACAGAGACAGAGACAGAGAGAGAGAGAGAGAGAGAGGAACATGAGAGAGGAGGAAATAAAAGAGAGGAGGATAAAGGAAGAGGACGACCAGCCACCGTGACTCCATCTCTGCACAACAGAGGGTGTGATTTATCCCCCCCCCATTGGAACCGGGTTCCACCATTAACAAATGAGCCCTAATTCACCCAGACAGCAGAGGACTCACTCCCTCTGGGCTTTTTAGTTCTTGACTCGCAGCCCAAGGCCAAGAGCCAACGCTGCTCAGGAAGCTCCTTCTGTCTGAGAGGTCACACCGCTAGTTCAATTCCCTCTGAACAGACCTGAGTGGGACATGATCAGTTTACGCTATAGGTTTCACTGTAAGTTAGTACATGGTGGGCGAATATTACCTGGTTTGATCAAAGCTAATGATCCAAAAATTATCATTATTCACAAATTTAGGTTGTCGTTACTACGTCAATAATACTAAAAACAGGAACAAAATCTGGATTTGTTCCTAATTTTAAAGAGGCGGCAAAGTCCGGTTCTGAAAAGTGAAGCTATCGTGGAAGTGTCTTAAAGCTGCATTCTCTCTAATGTCCACCAGGGGGCGACTCCTCTGGCTGTATAGAAGTCTATGAGAAAATGACTCTACTTCTCTCTTGATTTATTCCCTCAGTAAACATTGTAAACATGAGTTTATGGTCTCAATCTCTAGTTTCAAGTCTTCTTCAATACAGCATGATGTTCATTTAGTAAATGATGCTCCATTTAGAGTCAAACAGACCATAAAGAAGAGAATGCTTTAGGGCGGGGACACTATGTGATTGACAGGTGGCTCCATGAACCGCATATGGCGTCTCTACGTCACTCCTCCACAGTCCAAATATGGGCGCTTCCTTTCACTGGTTGCAAAAAAAACAAGATGGCGACAGCCCAAATTCCGAACTTCAGGCTTCAAAGCAACAGTCCAAAAACCAATGGCTGATGTGACGACCACTACGTCTACTTCTTATATACAATCCAAGGTTTTACACATAGAAGTTGTAACGAACCGAAAGTACAGGTGAAGCCGCCTCAATCACCCAGCTCATCCTCACCTTCTTTTCTACTGATCTGCCACCGGGTTGCTTTGAGATGACGTAACACAGTCGTTGCAGACGACGAGGTCTTTCTAACCCAAATCAAAGAAGGCGGAAATGGACACGGCAAGAAACTATCTTTATGAACTGAAATTGATTCCAAAAACGTTGGACTTTGGCCTGAATCTGCCAGGAAATGAAAAAACATGCAACTGTAAAAGGTCTCCCATGTTCACAACACTCTTGAATCCAACCAACAATAAAAACAAACATAACCACTTAACTGCGGTTATGTTTTTTCCCCACTGCAACTGCGGCAAAATGCTTCTGTTTTAGTGAATCATTTATGAGGAAGGATTTGAGGGAGAGTGCTAGAAGCTCCTCACTATAAATAATGAACTGGAGACAGGAGGCAGGTAAGAGAAAAATACAGAGAGTTTCTCCAAAATCAGATTATACAGAACAGATATCGTTGAGGTTTTATAGGTTAGTTCCTTTTCTTTCATTGATTTTCAGTGTTTTTGGAGGAAAATCATTCAGGTTCTTGGCTTGACCTCTTAAAAGGCTTTTATTAATTTGAATGCAGGTGATTCTTCCAACAAAACACATAAACCTTCCTACTATTACCAAATAGGCAAGACTCTGAGGTCTATTACATATGTTTGGGCATAGGGTGTAGTTACCCTTTAATGATGTCTCATATGCTCAAAAGCAATGTGTGTCCTAAGCGCACAGTTATAGTCAGAGCTTCTTTATGATTTTAAATGATCATGAAAGCCTCAACTATGTACTATAAACCTTATTGGTTGTTCCAGCCAAACACCAATAAACAATATACAGTACTAGTCCAATCAAAATCTTAACTAAATTGTACTGTTTGTCTTGGTTCCTCATCCATGTGCATCTTTATTTAAACTGATCTAGTTTACAATATAAGACCACACGTAAGGAAAAGTCTTTAGAGAAAGTTGTAGAATCCAATGAAAGCTCATTTATTCTCTCCTTAATAAAAAAGAGAGGCTACTGTAGAAGCAGGAGAGACTTTCTGATTATCCACAGTTACGCAACCTAAAGATCACTTGATGAATCCATGACATTTCTATGACTAAAATAATGTGTTTGCTGTGTATTTATGTTTAAATATATATATAAACAAAAATAAATGAATAAACAAACCACCAGCACCAAATAATAGATTTAGAGCTTGCTCCATGCTTGGAAAAAAACACAAAACTATGCATGAGCTCACCTTTACCTGACATCTGTCTAATGGTGTGGAATACAAGAATTTGGGGACTCAAAATGACGACAATTT
Organism: Anoplopoma fimbria; assembly: GCF_027596085.1. Lineage (NCBI taxonomy): Eukaryota > Metazoa > Chordata > Actinopteri > Perciformes > Anoplopomatidae > Anoplopoma > Anoplopoma fimbria. The sequence goes on along the minus strand of NC_072461.1, from coordinate 25,895,636 downwards.
TGGGACCTCGACCTTGTAGAAACTGGAGTCAAAGGCCAAAAAAATAAAACCCAGTAAAAATGTCATCGTACAGGATTAATTATAATTTAAAATATATGAAATTGTCAAAGTCAAAGTCAGAGCTCTGAAGGGAAGCCGAGCTTGTGATGTTGCTTCTCCTTGTTTGTCATGTACATGATATCACATGATATCAGTGTGCAACAAAAGAGTGTTGGAAAAAAAAAAAGAAGTCTGATGGAGACCTCAGATGTTGTGCTGTGGGAGATGAAATCAACAACCACATCAAACACACACAGCTGAGCTGACAAACACACACACACACACACACACACACACACATACAAACAAACAATTTCCCTTCCCATGAAATCTTCATGTTGTGGCGCTCCGGTTTTGATTTAAAAATTCCGTTCCCAGGACGGTGTCAACCCCCTCTGAGTGAGATGCAATTTTTCGGGTAATGATGTGAATTTTGAATCATTCCATGCATCGACTGAAACCAGATGGATCCTCCACTCCATCCACTGGACTGCTTAGTGACACACACACACACACACACACACACACACACACACACACACACACACACACACACACACACACACACACACACACACACACACACACACACACACACACACACACTCAAATATGTCAGAGCAAATGTTATCAAATTTTGTTGGATGCAAGAGGACTATTATTAGAGACACACACACACACACACACACACACACACACACACACACACACACACACACACACACACACACACACACACACACACACACACACACAGAATGTTTAACTACCAACACACGTCTGATGTGAGATTTGTGCTTTCAGCGATCTGGTGTCAGAAAAAGGAAATCTGAGGGGAAATGAAAGTGTCAGATACAGAGTTCCTCCCTCTCGTTTTCCTTCATGTGTGTTTTCTCTCTCGAGTCTTCAGTCAACACAAGTTAATGAACTGTAAACAAACCTAAAGTGTCCTTCAGCCAATAAGTCACTTAAGAGTCATTTGTCTCCTGATGGGAGAGAAAGTTTGATAAATGTGCAAAAAAAAAAAAGTTGTAAATAAATGCTATCATGATGAAAAATATATTAAAAAAAGTCAAACTGAATAGAATAGATGTAAATAATCCAAATAAATAAACTTAGGGCAATCCAATACAGTAAGAAATACTGAAAAAAAACCTTACAAACAAAAGAAATGAACACGTGAATTATTTTTTCTTGTTAATGCTTTATTTTATCTCTGATCATTGCTTATTCTTATTGTTTACTTTTGATTTTTAGACAGTTAATAGATTAATTCTTCATTCATTCATTCATGTCCTATTTTAGCTATGTCTGTCCCAAAAAAAGAAGAAAATGTTAAAAAAGTGACTGAAATGATGGACTTAATTTATACTGCACTTCTTAAAAAAACTGAAAAAAGTCACCTAATATAGAAGAAAGACCAAAAAAATAAACATTTAGAGCAACAACCGCAAGGTATAGCATACAATAATACAGAGGACTACAACCAAGAGCTCAAAACATTAATAAAAGATCTCTAAATAACATTAAGTCAATAGAAAGACATGAAAAAAACAGTTTTAAAGATGATGCCCTCAAAACTTTAAACTCTATTTTTGGATTGCTAATAACCGGTTTACTGGAAGTCAATATTATTACAGATTTTGTCCAAAACATTTATTTAACATTATATTTAGTTGTTCTTGACTGAATGGGTTATTTTATTTTTTTCAGTGTGGACTTGTGAAGAGCGTTGAGACTTTAACAATCATTGAAATTGTCAAACTTGATTCATACAGCATCCCTATTGGTGTTCATCTTTATTTTATTTTTTACATGCATCGATGCAGAATCAAACCCAAATTAATTTCCTGTCTGCTTTCTTCCTCTCAGTCTCTCTCTTTTTATATTATAAGTTTTAAATAAGAAGCCATTAGAGGATATGGCAGAGAACTACTATTCCTTATTTAAGCTCATTAACACTCAACACTGTTACTGGGTGAAGTAACTTCTTCTATTATTCATAGAATAAGTAGAAAAATATCACAGATCTTTCTTTTCCTGTCTTCTCCTTTCCATCAATACTCATTTGTTACACTACCTCTCTTTCTAAGCCTCATTAGCTTCAACTTCCATTCCACCATCAATCACACACTCACACACACAACACACACACACACACACACACACACACACACACACACACACACACACACACACAAACCTCGATGTTCAATGAATGAGAGCGAGAAGGAATTGATAAAGTTAAACAAATATGTAGATGAGCTGTCTCCTGTATAATTACTTCCTATCACAGCTTCATCTTTCCCCTCCCTCCTCTTCCTCCCTGGAGGGAGGTTTTTTTTTAAACGACAAGAGGGTCATTAGCGTTCGACCGTGAAGAGAGATGAGGCGTGACACATCTGTGGTTTTATCACACAACAACAGATAAAACACCGTGGACGCAAGTCAGCTTTGGACACTGACTATCAAAGCACAGATTTAAAAAAAATATATATATCAATCATTGTGATAAATGTACAACCTCAGGCTCAGATGATGCATGACAGTAGGCGAGTGTGAACATCAATACATGTACATCAAAACTAAACATGTCACAAAACTCCAATAAACTAGGTTTAAACAGAATATTGCTCTTTTCTCTTTTTTGCAGATTATCAATAAGATTATCAATAACGTTATCATATCTGAATGCGTCTTGTTTTTCCAATGGTTTACTGGCGAATTTATGCCGATAACAATTAAATCCAGGATGTCAGGGAAGAAAGTTAGAAAACGTAACTCCCCGTAAACACATCTTACATTTCGGTTTTCATGCGGATTAGCGCTGATGCATTCAGTCTTTATGCTAAGCTAAGATAAACTAAGCTAAGCTAAGCTAATCACCAGCTGGTCTAGCCCCTCCCCAAAATGTGAAACTAGCCCTTTAATTCCGTATCATACTTATAAGTCATAATTATGATACAAAAAGTCTGCCTCACATGGTGCTTATGAATACAAAAGTGCTTCAAAAAGCAAAGTATTATGGACCCTCACGTCAATTGAGGTCGGTCAATGAAAGTAATTAACTTGTTTAATTAATTAAATGCTTAACTGACAATCAACTGTCAGTTAACATTATTTATTCAGTATTGAAAAAAATTGTTTTAGCAAATAATTTAGCTTAGCATTACTCTTGATTTGCTTTATGATAACGAAATAATTGATTGTTAAAGCTATTATTTGCTCTCCTCTTTCTTTAATTTTTCTATCCCATCAGCTTTTTATGTAAACAAAGCATTATTCTCCAACTTGTCTGATTATCCAACGTCGTCAAGGTGTTCTCCTTATATCCTTATTTTATTTTTTAACACTTTATATCTGGATAATATTTGCATCCTTTTCTTTCTTTGCAGTATGGACATGATAAGAACATTTCAAAACAGGGGTATTAATTAAATAAAACAAAAAAACACTACAGTAGTTAATTCATTGTTTGACATGCAAGCAACCACAAAATATTGATTCAAATAATAATAAGATTGTCTGAAATATAAATGCAGGTAAAGCTTCATGATAATGATGCCGATTTGTCTCCGCGTGGTCTGACTTGTTTCCCTTAATTATAAACACGAACCACAAAAATGTGACAATGATTAAATGAAGGTTTCCGTCCTGTTGATGTTTTCCAAAAGCCATTTTTTCTTAGCGATTCTTTTGTTTCGTGCAGGATTGTGCACTCTGCCCACATCACCTCGTATATATTTACTGTGAGTCTGCAGTGAACGTCCGGCTCTATTTTTTTTTTTCCATTCTCTCATCTCTTTTATCTCTTTGCCGTTCATTCTGTCAGGTCTTTATTTGAAAACAGCCAATTAACTCTAGCTCTGCTATTAGAACGCTGAGCCTCGCTCTCAGTTATCTCTTTATATCCCTGCTGATAATAAAAACCAGTCTGCAGCTTCGCTCATGAACTCCGAGAAAGTTTATTTCCTACAGGACTCCTCACTTTGAAACGAGCTCCATGTCAGCGCCAGAGAATGTTTAAAGACTCAAGAGTCGTTCATTCAGTACTGCTTGCAATCTACCTGAAAGCTATACGGGATGCTTCTTACTATTTAGGTCCCATCCATTACTTTAACTCCCTCGCTTGGGGCAGTGACACACTCCCAACACGGAGGTTGAAATGCAACATTTTCCAGATGAGAACCACGGCCTCAGACTTGGATGTAACGACACTTATCCCGACCGCGGCCATGTTCTGAAGGAGCCAAAAGAATCACATCATCTGCAAAGAATAAAAATGCAATTCTGAGGTCCTTAAATGCAACTCTTTTCCCACCCCTGCTGGGCCTTGATATCCTGTCCATGAAAATCACAAACAGGATTGGTGAAAGGACAATCCTGGTGGAGGCCAACATGCACTTAATAGTCAAATATATATATATTTATATATAATTCTCAAATGGAGGAGGTGACTATTGAAATGAAGAAGACCTCAAGACCCAGACTGAAATTGAATAGATGGTCCTGAATATGAAATAAAAATTGGGCACATTGCACAATTTATTTGGAATATCTGGACTTTTACCTTTAACTGCCTGCAGAGGATTTGTGGTGACCAGTTATGTCATAAAAACCCTCAAATCCAGACACACAGACAAATGTACGAATATAAAAGCACTTAATCTTCTTTATGTTTCATATGTCCTCTGTTCGCTGTAGAGAAGATTTAGATGAGTATGTTTGTTAAAAATGCATTCATAAAACTTACAAAAGATGGTAAAAAAAATCCTCCCTGTCTCCACACGGGTGACACATTTGCAGCGGTGAACATATCTGAACTCAGAACATCAGATGCAGACAGACAGGCGCTCTGTGCGACGCTAAAACTCTTCCCCCTGATGCTCTTTAATGATAACATCCTCTGTGCTGATCCCGTCTTACCCTACTGGTGCTGCCCTTTCCACGGCCCGTTCACCGGCTGGTCCTCGCCCTCCGGATGATCGCATCTTATCCATCAGAGAGTGAAAGGCCCGGATATTCAGTGGAAGGATTTACCTCCCATTAATGGAGCCCCAAATGGCTTCGACTTTACATACAACACACACACACACACACACACACACACACACACACACACACACACACACACACACACACACACACACACACACACACACACACACACACACACACACACACACAAACTCACTGGTCCACAGCTAATTCTCGAGTGGAGTTAGCGATTAAAGAGAAATTACAAGCTACTCCACAAGTGACAGATTGAAAGAGGGGTCGATGTGAGGGTGACCTGATTCCTGGAGAGAGGAGGAGACGGGAGGCGGAAGAGGAGAGGAAACGAAGACAGGAGAAGAAATTACATTTGGAAATGAGGAGAGGAAGCGAGCATTGGGAAAACCAGCGCAAGGAAATGGAAATTTGTTTTTGAAGTGGATCACACGCAGAATAACAACGTTGAATCAGTGTCAATGTTTTAAATGATGGCCATATTGTTACAGGGATGGGTAGTGTCTATAATGTTCATACCTGGATATCAATATGACATTGATGAGAATAAATAAATAAAAAAATAAATGAGGCCTGCTTTGATTAAATAAATTCAACGATAAAATCATGCTATTCTTTTATGGAGTGTTATTGTCACGCACAGTGGACAGGAAGTGTTTTGCATAAGATAAGATAAGATAAGATAAGATAGATACCTTTATTAGTCCACAGCCGTATTCAACGATAAAATCATGCTATTATTTTATGGAGTGTTTGCAGACTTTTTGCAAACAGCGTTGATAAACAGACCAGAGATAGGTCGCATGCCATGATAATTATGAACATGCAGGCAGTTGGATAAAAACAAAAGGGAACTTTTTGGGGGTCTTGAGGAGCTGCAGTGTTTTTTCAAGGATCAACTGAAGCCTAAACTGTACATTTACATTTACAGAAACACTACGCTACCCTTATCAAAATGTGTCAACACCCTACAGATATAGGATTGAAACATTACATCCCTAACAAATTGCGATATTTTAGAGCCCCCCTTACATTTCTCAACCAAGCCTTTCTGAATGACAAACACTCGTATGTAATGAAACAATAATCAGACGATTGATCGCAGAGGCAAAGATGTTAAAAGCTGAATCATTGCCAAAAACATTCACTGTAGCAGAGACTTCTACATAGCGGTAAAAAAAAGAAGATGAGGAGAAGGAGAGGAAGTTGTTCAAATTATAATAACATGGTTCTCATTTATTTTATGTGTATATGTAATGTGTTAGCGTAGATGGTTAACTAATATACCATATCTCAAACCCTGTCCTAAATCGTTAAATACACTATAAAGGGGACCTTATTTCAGGGAAAGCAGTCCACCTCAGGTTTGCAGCAAACCCTACATATCAGACTGTATAATCTCGAACTTAATTGAAAAGAAACCTGCCTTTCAAAATGCTTTTTCGCCATTATATAGTGTCGTTTGGGAGGGTTTCCAGTAGACCAAAAGATGTATAATTGTCTCTATTCATGGAGGACATAAAAGTAGAAGTAAAACAAGCTAAACTAAAATTAGATTGTTCGCAATACATGAGCTCTTTGCTCCTTAAGGAAATTTAAATTTTGCAATGTTCTCAACCGAAAGACGATCTGACTGTATGTTACTCAAGTTAATTCAGAATAAATGTATGAAGAGGGACTTCTGCATCACGTACCTCTGGATGAACACGGACTATAGGGCAAAGCTTTAGCTCCGTTCACATAAACAGCCAGTAAGCCAGCATACTGGCACTGAACAGGAAACAGTGGCAGTGATGTAATAAACTTTCACTAGATTTTCAGGCTAGAGACCAAAAAATCGACTAAAATAGAAAATATTTCTGCATATGCATAGACAGACAATCTGTAATGAGCCTTATACAATAAAATATTATTGTTGAGCATATTTTGTTCTCTTTTTCGCTCACACATCATGGAGCAAAATCATTAAATCTGCCCTGCACAGATCATAAAACAGTCTCATCAGGATTCTGAAAATTTGATCTCATTAAGTTCATTTTCTTGCCAAATTAATTACTTTCATCTTCTCAGAGGAGTTGTTTGTAACCAGCCAGAGAAGAGGAAGGGAGGAAAGATGTCCCATCTCTCATTCTCCATTTGACCGAACTGTACGGCGGCCAAGCATTGTTGGGCCGGGGCTCAGCAAAGGCTCCTGGGTAATAGGGTTTGAAGTAAAGGCTCATTACCTTCCTCATTTCCCTCTGACCGGCTAAAGCACACCGCAGGCCTTCTGGGTAATTCTGAAACACAGACTGGGTCCAGATGTGTGTGTGGGCTCAGGTGAGCTGAAGTCCAATTTCATGCTTTTATTCTACAAAAAACAGAGAAAGAGATTAGCATTTTAGACCATATCAAATTCTATTTCAAAACAAAAGCTTTTCTCTTAGGTGGCTTCTGTTGCACTGTCCAATATGATATGCACAAAAATATAAACCACAATTTAACTCCCCAGTTATCAGAATATTCAATTAAAATTCATAAAAAACATTTTAGTGAATTAATTTAAAGCTAAAGCAGTGCTTTCATAGCCTGCTGTTCAGATTCAATGGCCATTTGATAACAACAACATTATTCATTCTGTCATTGCGTTCTTGTTTCTCTGGTGGGAGGATTGAGTTTTGCGAATAACCATAATGTCAGTATTGAATGTATATTTTGTTGGTTAAAATTTAGAACACACCCACTGATACGGGAACATTTAGAAGATTTCCATGATACCTGAATGTGTTTTTTCACTTTAAAAAATATATATAACAAGCATTAACCGTGACGTCGGCCATTGGTTTGTGGAATGCGCTTTTCAAGCCTTGAGTTCGGCTTTTTGGCCGTTGCCATCTTGTTCTTTGCCATCAGAAGTGACACGAGAGGGTGGGGCTAAGTACAACCAAAGAAGCCAATGCTGAAGTATCTTTAACTTGCATTCTCTCTACTGTCCATCAGGGGGCGACTCCTCTGGTTGTATAGAAGTCTATGAGAAAATGACTCTACTTCTCTCTTGATTTATTACCTGCAGAGTAGCATGGTGATGACAGAGAGAATGCTTTACAACGCTCAAGTGCCACTGAAGTCCAACCTCATATCAGAGTCGTGCCCGTTCTTCCATGAAGCAGAATGCGGGTCAAAGTGATGAGCTCAATCTCTCTGCAGCTCAGCAAGCTCTGATCAAAAGAGCAAGCCTTTCTCATCTTAGCTGTGAGCAATCCCTCAGAGCGTCCGCCTCGGGCTGGGACATGTTGACACTACACAGGCCAGGTGTAATGGAATTGACCTCCAGCGCCCAATCGGCTCACGCTTTTATGGCAAATAGACACATGGCTGCACCGGGCCGCTGCAGCACGGACTGCATACTCAGCAGATTGTAAATAAAAGGTCGGACGGCTGCAGCAGCAGAGACGAGACCACCTCTCCGTCAGGACGTCTCTTCAGCTGCAGAACAAGCAGAAAACTGTGGACTTTTACAACCAATACAAATACAATAGAAAAATGTAGTTACATTAGTTGTTAGCTATTAATTCTACTGTTGGTGGGGGTGCTGGGCTTTATGGGAGTTTTTGTATTTATTTATTTTTAGGTTTACAACGTTTCTTTCATGTTTAAATGTTGCATTGCTTTATCCAAATTTTATCACCATCATTGAATATTGAGTTGAGTCACTTTAAAAGCGCTGTAATCTAAACTTTGGACAATTTATTGTTTCTTAATGGTTTTAGAGAAATAGTTTAACACTTGGGGAGATATGTGTATTCACTTTATTGCAGAGGCAAAGTCGTTTGTATGAGTGCCAATGTAGACTTTTATGTTTATTTTAGATTAATTTGCATTTTCTTTTAGCTTAACACTTGGTGAAAATTCAGTTTTTTGCTGACATCCAGTGGTTTAACTTCTTAATGCATAGAAGTTACATAGAAGTGTGCTTCAGGGTGTCGGTGAACCCATTAGTGATGCTGGTTGTGGTCTGGAAACTTTCAACAAGAGAGGGCAGTGAAAGAAACCCTTTCTTACTGGCATGCAACCAAAAGTGTGCTTGCACTTATCTTGCATATCTAGACTTATCCCCAGAGCTATAAATAAAAGGTCTGGCTGCACTCATCATCTGCAACAAGGGGGGGAAAAAACACACTGGCTTGTTTGTATTTCTTTGAATCAATCCCAATCGTCTCGGGAGCAAAGCTAAGCACAAGATGCAGCGACGGTGCCTTCACAAAATAGATATATAGTTCAGATTTCGTGCTGCAGGGATGACATATTAGTTTTGTAGGCCAACACAGAAAGTTAGGGACGCACCGGTTCCCCCAACAAAGAGCCAATGGGGTTATTAAACTGGATTTTGAAGAAAAAAATTCACAATTGAACACCACATTTATGATTTTTGATGTGTAAATGCAATTGCCAGAATAAAAAAAGCTAGCGTTTAGCTATAAACGAAGTACACCATGGTCACATTACCTCACATTGCAACCACTAAGCTAAAGGGGTGATGACTTTTAGTGGTCTTATTAACCCGCCTTGTAGTACTTTTTAGTAGTAGACTGAGGTATTTACTAACGTTATCTTCCGTCGTAGAATGAAACGTTAAAATCTCTTGAACTTGTGTTAACCACAGACCTTATTTTTAAGCAAGAATTCGTTCAAAAAAAAAAAAAAGACTAATTTCCGTATTTTGGGATTTAAGTGAGTCAGACTAGCTAGCACTAAGAGCAGACATGATGTGGTGAAGTTTCAAGTATTTGTTAGTTGATTTTCGTGCTGTAGTGAAAATCTTTTGGGCAATAATCTGAAATAAAAATGATTAAATTAAGCTATTTAATATACATTGTGATCGGCCTGCAACTTGGCTGATCAAACCTTTATGATACTCAGTTGAGGTTTTGAAATATGGAGCAGAATTTTCTCCCAAAATGGATAATAAGGCCTTTAGACTAGAACTCGTCATTTGAGCAGCTCTGATCGTATAATAACTGATCATTATTCCTTCTGTGATAATGTCTCCCATTCTGTTTCTCACTTTCAGAGTCTTCTGATTAAAGCCGGGGTTTTATAATCACACCTCGACAGCTCTGACATTTCATATTAGAAAGTGACATAATGAGGAATGAAAAGGTTTTTACCCGGTCAGACCTCGGCTGGTCACGAACACATGACCAGAACATGAATGAGGAAATTAACAGACGGACGTAAATGCAGAGCAGAAATTTAGACAGAAGTGAGTCAACCATGTCACAGAGGAGGATATGATAGGTTAGAATCAGTCATATCTGTATAATATGAAGATTTTTTTTATCTTTTTTTTGCCCAGGTGAGACTTACTGAGCATAAAATGTGTTTTTAAACAGCTTAGTTTCACTCTCACTGCTTCCTAAAGCACCTGAGGGTAAAATTACCGGCTTTATGACCTATATAAGTGATATTCATTTAGTTATTTCAGTACGAGAGGTCAACGTTTTTACTGTTAGATCATCTGCTCTTTGAAGAGTTCCCAAAGACTTTGACCAACAAGGATCAGTCGATTTGTACAAATGGAATTATTTTTTTTATCTTTTTTCCATAATTTCACTTGAGACTGTTTGGGGGACTATAATTCTTTATATAATGGAGAGTACTCTTCATTATATAAACTATTCATTTGTGAAGCATTTAATTCACCCAGGAGTATGCAAAAATAGGCTTTTTGTTGTTTCAAATGTACTATGTATTTATTGAATAACCAGAAAATATGCTTTCTTGTGACATATATCTTTACGAAGATATGTAAAAAACCTGTATTCTGATTAGAGATTTTGGGCATATTGCCAAACTGCTGATCAATGAGCCAATGATTGTGAAGCATTAATAATACCTCTGTTGACAATTTATTGTAAAAAACTAATATAAATAGGTTTATTTATAGTGCACAATTGATGATACACTTTACTAATGGCTTCATTTTAAGTTAAGTGCTGTACGAATCACCAAAACTATTGGCTTTGTTTCTTTATCTGTTAATTTTGAATATTAAAATTAAAAATAGCTAATAAATAATTTGTTTAAAATATGTTCTTGTGGAGTGCAGATTTGAATTTAGAGTGCAGCTACCACGTAGGAAATTGATTTAATCATTTTACAAATAATCATGTTATTCTCCTTTATCCTACTTTATCTAAGCTTTATTTTTACTGTCTGGTAGGTTACTGATTATATTATATTATATATGAGATGATATGAGATTGAGAACATTTAACACATATCCCGAAGCTTAATGCTGCTTTATGCTTTTCCGTAGATTTTTTTTAGTCTAGTCTGAGGGTTGATATACTGAAAGAAGTTATTTTGCTGTTTTATAGATACCAACATTGGGAGTTGTTAGAGAAAAAAGCAGGTTCATGATTTCCTCCTAACTGCTCTAAAAGCGTTTGTTAGAAAGTCAGAATGTGGCAGCAAAAAGAGGTGAGACTTTAATTTTAAGTTGACACCTCATTCCATCGTCTCTTCAGTCACTAATGGTGCTAATGATCACAGCACTCTGAGTAATACATCTGTATTAGTAAGTGTCACCTCTCATCTCATCACATGTCACCAGAGCTGTTTCCACTCCAAACCACCTGAAGCCCTCACAGTCCTCAAGTGACCTTTGAAAGTTGAGACAGGGTTCTGTTGTGTGTTTACTTTACTCAAATATATTCTTTAACAAACAAGCTTTCGCGGTTTCTCTTCTGGCCATGAGTTTCTTCATAGAGATCACTAAACTTGGATGTTTTACACTGAAATGGATTATTTTGAAAGTGTAGAAGATGTTATTAGAACACTGATGTATGACTCAATACAAAGCAATTTATCTTATTTGTACTGGTTTTGAGCATAGACTGTACATAAGAAGTGGACGTAGTCATCATGACGTCTCCCATTGGTTTGTGGACTGACGTTACGAAGCCTACAGTTCGGTGATCTTGGATTACGGTCGCCTCCAGGTTGTTTTTTTGCAACCGATAAACGGAAGTTACCATATTTGTAATGTAGAGGATTGACAAAGACGTGCATACGTAACTCTGGTAGTGGCAGTGACCTGTCAATCACAGTAAGCCCGCCCTAAAGCATACCCTGCTTTATGGTCTGTTTGACTCTAAATGGAGCATCATTTACTAAATGAACATCATGCTGTATTGAAGAAGACTTGAAACTAGAGATTGAGACCATAAACTCATGTTTACAATGTTTACTGAGGGAATAAATCAAGAGAGAAGTAGAGTCATTTTCTCAGCTATATATACAACCAGACTTCTCCGAATCGGCTTCACTCTGGTTTTGAGAAACTGACAATGATATATATATATCATCAAAATGATTAAATGTCTAACGTTATATATATCATATATATTGCCGCAACAGCAGCTGAACTGCGTTGCTGCAACATTTACATCATTTGAAGGACGCTTCACGTTCTGACCCGTACACATGAGGACGTAGCTGGAGCGAGCGGTCAAAAGAAGAAGAACTTGTACCTCAACAGAGGCTACTTTTGTCGATTGGCCGTGGTTTGGATACAAAGTCAGAAGTCACACCGGAAAAGAATCAAAGTTTGCTAAACGTCTGTCCCAATTACAGACCAATCAGGAGTGTAGGCTATCTATCTGTTGTCGGTTATGAAATTCAATGTTACAAAGCCCAGCATGTCTCGGCAAAAGTGTGTTTGCCCTGTAATAGACTGGCAACCTGTCCGGTCTGTTTCCATATCACCCAATGCATGCTGGGAGGCGCTACAGCTTCCCACGCCCCTTAAACATGATCTGTGAGATACAGGTGATAGATCCGATATTGTTTCAGAGTTTCAACACAGACCAAAATCTGTTTTAAAACACCCAAAAAACTTTAACGTTGATGTGTTTGACTCAAAACCCAACATTTTTCGAAGTCCACATCAGAGTGGACGTGGCCTCCACTGACCCTCTGTTTATAACCTTGTGTATGAAATGAACTGTGGTCATAACAGGTTTTTTTTTTTTTTTTTAGGGAAGGCGCCCCCATCAGCAGACCCGTTACATCTGACAGAGTTTATTAAGTCGAGGTGATGAGCTGCAAACCCAGACAGCAGGGGTTGTGATGGCAGACGCTTCTCCTGTCAAAACTGATTAAGGTATCGGGGCTCATGTCTGGGGAGAGGGGAGGCTGGCTCCTGGGAGGGAGGGAGACTACAAAATCCGACTCAGTAATGTCTCAATAATGGGATGTGGACACTCGGATGGGGGGACGGCTGGAGGAGGAGAGGAAATGAGGGAAAGAGGTCAGGAGGATGAGGATGAGGAGGGGGGAATGAGAAAACGAAGAGTGATGTGCCATCGCAGAGACGAGTCCTCAACAGATGGACTTCCTCCTCGGTGTCTCTCCGGGGAAATAGATTTTGATTTGATTTTGATCCCTACTACAACAGCTTCTTTTCCTGGGGTAGTTTTGGGGGTGTCTGATATTTTGGGAGGTACATTTAAGTGTTTTCTCTTTGTTTTTTTAATCCAGTGAATAAGAAGACTTTGGTGGTCTGTGATGTTTTTTTGGAAGGGCACTGTGGTGGTTTGTGTCTTTTGCTTTGTAGTTGTTTTTTTGAGAGTTTTCTACGTGACGCATAAGTTCTCGCTAAAAAATAGAAAGTGAAAATGAAAATGAAATGAAAAATTATTTGACAGTATATTGAAGTCATAACAGCAACATTATTACAACTACAGTTAAATCTATGTTTCTGTAAAATATGTCACTACATGAAAAAATATATTTCAACTCAACAATTACGGTTTCTGTTTCAAAATAAAAGCTCTCTAGCGTTTTTTTCTGCCACAGAATCCCTTCATTTGTTAGCAGAATCCAATTTCATTTGTTAGGAACCTGCAGTAACTCCATAACTTAATGGTATACCTTTTTTTTGTGGATTATGATTATAACTTCCAAATAAGCACAAGCATCTTAACCTTTTTCTATCTAAATTAAACATAAATTACATTTATAATGTGATAAAATGAAACATTCTGGCCATTTAAGAAAGGCAAACTTTGTGTTGATAGAAGAATTGTGCAGTTACTGTCATCACATACTAAGATGTTAGTTAAGATGATCAATGGGCAAATATCCAATAAGTCAGTGTTGTGAGGTGTTAGATGGAAAACAGCCGCCTGCATTAGTTATATTTAATCAATCAGACGACATGGTGCATTGATTCTCTCTGTCCACTCTGCTTCAATCACTGAGTCAACGATTTCACCCAAATACTCCTCCACTCTGAGCAGCGTCCTGAAAACACTCTCTCACTGCAAATAGAAGCTTAGCCATGTTGAGCAGCTGTACTACTGGTGTACTACCTCCAGTATAACATGGCAGCTGGCTCAGAGCAAAATAATCCCTGACTCATTCAATGTGTTGTTGCTTTGGTGACAGTCAAGTGCTCCTAAAATCACACTTTTGTTTTTATGCTCATATGAGAAGCGTCGCAAAGAAAGTGTGATATTACAAATGTGTTGTTTTATTGCCTTTTTTTCACATCATCCACATGTGCGGCTTCACAAATGTTCCACCACATGTCGGGAAAATGAGCTTGAATTAATCTGCAGTCTGGAGGAAGGAGTTAAGCCATGAAATCCACAATCTGCATCATGTTATGTCATTTTTTGCCACTGTTGGAGGTCTGTTATTTTATTTTATTTTACTGCTATTCCTTAATAATACACTATGACATACATATTACATATTAATTGGACATACCATGGAGCAGTGTTTTCCTGGATTTCTCAAGATAAATCTTAGTGGCCTATGAAAACAGCTGATACATTAAAATTTGATTTTACAGTTCAGTCATTTCCTAATCATTTCCTTACAATTTCACCGTAATTTCTTGGAATTTTCCGGGAAATAAATGTGTAGTTTAGAACCAGAGAGAAAATAAAGATCTTTGCACACCTGTATACATACAGGTGCTGAGTGATGAGTCAAAGTGACACAAATCAGATCCTGCACACTGTAAAAATGTGTTGTTAATGTATTGAATAGATGCAATTTTGCATTTTTTTGTAACAGCAAAATGTCTATTATTCAATTCTATATGTAGTAAATGCATATTACATTGCCAATAAATAACTGCCAATAAAAAAAAATGCTCACACAAGTCAAAAGATTAGAAGCCAGAGACGTTCACGGCTGAAAAAATCGGAAAAATTATCTGATTGCGATTATTTTGATTGATATTGCAATTGTGATAAGATTTGTGATATAAGGGGGAATGATCCTACTTATTTTCATTGAAAATTATAATAAAATTATGATGATTGTGTGATTTTTTTTACAGGGATCTGTAACCAACAAGGATGTCTTCTTAAGTCTGTAGAATAAGACGTGTAGGTCAGGGAATCAAATAGTGGACAAAACATAGTGGAGCATTTAGCTGCTAACGAGATACATATTGCCCTCAGGAGTTGGTGGAGACCAAAACAGAGCTAAAGGAGAGAGACTTTTGGATACTTTCATCTGCAACAGTTTGCAAACAAATATGCATTACTGCAAACACTACCTCAGTGTCTCAGTATTAGTTGTATTGCTATGAAACAGAAGGCAACTGGGATGAGTGAAACATCTCTGTAAGCTACCTGGCTAGCAACAAACAACAACAAAAGTTAGCAACTAGCTGGTGAACATTGTGAAGCATTTAACAGCTAAAAGCAGACATTTTTCCCCAGGAATCCCAACAAGAGCTAAAAGGAGAGCGAATATTGGACTTGTGGTGTCCAGAAGCATAACATCAAATTATTGCTAAATGCATGTTTGGCAACTTATTATCTTAATATAGTCAACACTGACATGTTCATGCTTCTGTACAGTATTAGTCGGAATTCCCTCTCATTAACTCCCCACTTCAGTGTCGTTGATCTCTGCTAAGCTCAAGCATTAACAGTGATCAACCCCCTGCAGCTGAACTACTCTGCTTTTTTTTTTTTGCTGCTAAAAACATGTATTGCCCTTTAAAAATGGCTGCTTGATGCATCAGAGATTTGGCCCTTATTTTGCATGAGCGGTGTTCAGGGAGGAGGAGCCTCAGGATGCAGAGACATCATTAAGAGAAACAGCCTAAGGCGTTGCCCAAGGCACTGGTTGCACTGGTCAAACCCTGGGTCTAATTAGACTACTGGGGGGATGATCAGGACCTGAGCCAGGCTTTGCCCTTCTGTCCCTGAAGCCCAGCTCACAGCTCTACTGTGGGGCTCCTGAGTCAACACAAGAGGGGACGAAGGGACGAGGAAGAACCTGGTGGTATTAAAGGGTTTAACCTTATCCCTTACTGACTGACAATAAACATGTCAGTGTCACAGGAATATTTCTAACTAAAGAGAAAGTTAAATCATCAGATTTTGGATCAGGTTGTGCTAGCTTGAGCAGTACAATATGTAGTAACAGAATGGGAGAGGTAAAGGGACGGATAAGTAAATTATGAGAACAATATACTTATTTAGTTCCCTTAATTTGCCATTTACATTCATCAAATTGGGGGATCAAACTGTATCATGGGCAGAGTTCTCAAGTGAATGTCTCCCTCTAGAGGCACAAGAGATCTTCACATGTCTAATCTGCATTTGGCAAACATGTTACAATTACATTTTCTACATCACTGAGACATAAACTTTAATCTAAACTTTAATCTAAATCAAGAACTCTCACTACACATTTAATAAAAGCCTATTTTTAATTTGGAAGAAGATATGAATGTTCTGCTTAATTCACTTTAGTGGTAAAACAAAGTGATGTTGACTTTGTTCTGTCTATATGTATGTATTTCATACACATGGACACAACCAAAGTATGGGACTAAAAAGTGGCGTTTTAAGGGGAAACAAATTGTGGAGCCACAGATACTTTGGAGAGAATCAAAACCAGAAAATCACACAATTAAACAAGTTGTCATAATTCATTTTTATAAGTGATAATCCCACTATAAACATACCTGTTCTCCTCTACGTGGTACTTGACATTGTGGGTGTGGAGCTACACAGCCACCTCTCCAGCCAAACAGCATTTTAAAACATTCTTTCCAGCCATCATAAACTGTAAAATGATTATAATCATGGCAGCAACCACACATTATTATGTCATGCATTAATTCAGAATATTATTCATTTCTAAATTACTCCACACTATTTCTATGCTGCCAGCAGGAGGTGCTTTGCGGGGCTTAATGACCTCTGGACATAAGTACGCCAACATGTCATATGAGATAGGCTACTATTACTATACTATATCGAAATATCTAATAATCAATCGTTACAACATGAGAAATGTCTCGTCAACTTTACTTTTTAATTGTTTTATTCATACATGCTTTTACCTGCAAACAAAACTTATTGGATATTCAAAACTTCTTAATAAATAGCTTTTAATCTGCTTCACATTCTTACAACTAATTTACTCAGATCAATGCAGAGTCATTGGAGGGGAGATAAAAGCTACAGAAGTCTCACTCTGCCCCTTTATGCAAGAACTAAATTGCTAGAAGTTTTTTGTACGTGAACAAAATTATCTTTGTTATCATTTTTCAACTGGTGCTCAGTTACATAGCATCAGTTCTTCATGCTTCTCTCCTTCAACTTGATTGGATCTGTCGGATTGGTTCAGGGGAAATAGAAGTTGAACCAGCTGAGAATGAATAGCGTTAATGATAGTTGATTCAGTAAAAGAACTGATTCATGGCACACTTTATAAATAACCAACTTTTTAATCTTTGGGCTTCTGGGGAGGTATCAAGTGTTATCAAATCAAAAGGCTCAAGTAGGCTACAAGTGATGTCATGGGTCATTGGTTTTAACGCCCAAGTCGAGAAACAAGTCTTTTTTGAGTCATCAAATTTGTGACTCCTAGTCATGTGACTCTAGTCTTTAATTGATAGTGTATGATAAGTATTTCGGATGCAGCACTAATCCACTTGTTATAAACCGAAAGGTCCAGATTCGTGTCATATCACCAACAATCAAATACAGAAGTGAAACATGTTTAAAAATACATTGTGCAAAATTATTTTTCATTCATTCATAACAGACATGTATGATAACAGACATGTATGATAACAGACATGTATGATGCAGTGAGAGTTTTCCTAGCTAAGCTACGCCTATGGGAGACTCAGATGTAGGTAAACTTGGGTCACTTTCCGTGTTGCCAAACCATGTCTCCACTGCTGTGTTTTTCTGATAAACTGGGCGCACTCACTCAGGGATTTGCCGACTTTGCAGCTCAGAAATTTAAACTTGAACTGCTCAGAAATCCATTTGCAGTTGTCGTGGAATTAGCACCTGTGAACATCCAAATGGAGTTGATAGACCTCCGTTGTAATGACAAACTTCATCCCCGAAATGATACCTTAACTCTGCCTACATACAGCTCAAATGCTCTGCATGTTTGGAAGCACATACCTGTGTGAGCAGCTTTTCTCTGTGAAGAGGTGAAAAAAAAACCCACACAGGAGTCGTCACACTAAGGCATATCTTCACTCCATCTTGAAGGTTTCCACAGCACAGAACCTGACCCCGAACATTAATGAACTGGCTGCCAAGAAAAGATGTCAAACATCCGGCTCCGGCACATGTGCATAAAATAAATTTGTATCTTACTTAAATATGTTTTCTTTTTGCAATGTACCCAATATCCTTTTTATCCTGTTTAATACATGTTTGGCCCTCGACGTCCCAGTTTTAAATTTTGGCCTTCTTGGCAATTGAGTTTGACAGCCCTGATCTAGACCCTACCCGATCCTTTGCTATGTTTTACTTGACAGAATTCAAACAGTGTGAAACAAGTGTTTCAGGTGTTTACATGTACAAAAATGTATATAACACACTAAAGGAAAGAGAAAAATAGGTTAGGTCCTCTAATGCATCAATAATATAATATTATAATAATATTATTCTGAAATAGTCCATTGTACATAATGAGTGCTTTTACTGTAACAGAGTATTTATACACTGTGATATTAGTACTTTTACTGAAGTAAAAGATGTGAGTGCTTCTTCCATCTCTGCTCTCACAGGAGAAACTTTATAAAGTGCAACAGACTCAGTTTTAATCAGAAGTTCACTAAATCATCAGAACTAATAAATAACAAGAAACTATTCAGTGGAGAAGAAACAAGAAAACTGTGACACATGCATGTAGTATGGATCACCATATCAACACACAGGAAGGTGGCTTGATGTGCTCAGAGAGATATTGATCTGTTGATTGACGGTCAGATGGACCGGTCAGTTTCTGTACAAGCCTCACTTAAACCGTGGGAGGGACTGAAAGTGTTAATGCAGCTAAAAACAACACAAACAGAGTCACAGCTCCAGATTCATTCTAAAATGAAAAGCATGGATTAAAGATGAGCCTACAGAGCAACACAATATGAGTTGATGTGAATAAAGAAAGCAGCAGAGCTGAAAACATCCTGCAGCTTTATGAAGAACTTATTAAAGTAAAGAACACAGAAACATGATGCCAGTGAACTGAGTGATACACAGTCAGTTACAGAGAGAACCCAGACAGGACACATACACTGCAGTAGTAGTAGTAGTAGTAGTAGTAGTAGTAGTAGTAGTAGTAGTAGTAGTAGTAGTAGTCAGTAGCTGTAACTATTGATGTTAACACATCAGAAATCATTAAGAACACACTGACAGCATCACTCTGACCTCAGCCTGTCCTGGTTTTCATGGAAACGGTCCTCTAATCTGTAATCAGTCAGCAGCTTCTTGTGAAATAAAACATCATCTGCTTCTCAGAACCGCAGTTATATGATCTGTAACACTGAAGAGAACCGTCAGTAAAGGTCCTCCTCTTCCTGCACGCAGATATACACTGAGGACAGCACATGAGATCATCAGAGCAGAGAGCAGACAGACGGGCAGAGACAGACGGGCAGAGACAGACGGGCAGAGACAGACGGGCAGAGAGACGGTCTACCTGGACGTCATGGATCACCTGTTGATGCTGATGCTGTTGCTGTGGAGCTCAGGTAGGACTCTGCTTTAGAGATGATGTGCTTTATTTAAATATTACTGTTGGATCTTTAAATCAGAGAACAAACACACAAACACACACAGACAAACACACACACACACACACACACACACACACACACACACACACACACACACACACACACACACACACACACACACACACACACACACACACACACACACACACAAAATAGTAAAACTGCTAAGTAATTTAATAGAATTTCAACAAACCAGTTCAGACAATGGAGTGAGGTCTTATTGTCATGTCTTTCAAGATGAAAGCAATAAAATAACCAAAAGTTAAAAAAAGAAATAATAATAAAACAAACGTTTGTAAATTGTGTGTCAGCCCCCATGTTATAAAACACGCAACAAAAGTATCCTCCCAGTTGATAAAACGTGATGTTGTGCCCTAAAGTCCTCAAAATGTTCATAATAAGTAAGTTCTTGATTGCATGTTTAGTCAATTGATATTTCTGCAATTAATGTATATTCAGTAATTATCTCTCTGTTCAGTGTTTTTCATGGTTTGAGGCGGAGTCTGCCATAGATTCATACTCATGATGAATTGAGTGGAAACGATGCAGCATGTAATGACACTGATGGTGATATCAGCCTCACTGTTCACTCTCCTCCAGCCCTATCAGAGCCGCATTAAGTTACTGCTAATGCTAACACAACATGTCCTGCTGCTGCAGCTTCACATTAAAAACACCTCAACATGACAATCACTGAGGTTAAAAGTGTTCTTTGTGTCTGCTCAACACTAACGTTAGCTTATGCTAAGCTCTACTACAAATTAGAAAGGCCCAGGAGGATAGCACCTAAACCACAGCAGTTCACCTTTTTGCTCCCGTAGTCCAGAGTTAGTCTACCCAGTCTGAAGAACTTTATTTAAATTTAAATTACAATTGATATCTTGCAAGACAACCAGACTGAGAGAAAAGTTTTTCTGTAGAACTAACAAATTATTTTTCTTGGGTCGTATTGTGTCCCTTTATGTTGCTTGTGTTCTTATTCACATTGCAGATTGTGCAGATGTAATGCTATGTTATGACATAAATAATGACCTTTAACCTACTCTTCTCTGATTGGCTGAGAAGGAAGGAGATATCTAAAATAAGAGACTTGTTTGTAAATGCAGGCTTAACTGTCTGTATATAAAAGTAACAACATCTAAATAAGTTTTGGATGAAAATTGCATTTGTTGATTTCTATTACATTTTCTTAAAACAACAAATATGTGCATATTTCTCCAGGACTCCATGCTGAAGGAAAACCCACATCAACAGGTAAACAGAAAAAAAAAAGAGAAATAAAGATTCAGTGAAGCAAAATTAGCGGTCAAAGTTGAGTTTGATCTTTTCTTAATTAAATTAATTTCTCTACTGACGACTCTCTTGTTTCTGTTCAGAGTCTGTCAGGTTGGTGGGAGGAGACAGTCGCTGTGCAGGAACACTGGAGGTGAAATATCGAGGAGACTGGAGACCAGTATATGGCTCTGACTGGACCCTGAAGAAAGCATATGTTGCCTGTAGAGAGCTGGACTGTGGCTCTGCTGTTTCTGTAGGAGAGAGATACGAGTCCTCAAAGAGATCTGTGTGGAGGATCTACTCTGACTGTGTTCATTCTGGATCTACTCTGAGGGAGTGTTCAACATCGTATTCATCTTCCTCCATCCTGAATCTCACCTGCTCAGGTAAGCCCATCAGTGACATCATCTATGTGCCGATCTGATTCAGATTTCTCGGTCCAGTCCCTCCTTACAAGCTGTAAATCTGTATTTAAACACTCTCTGATGTGGCTATATCCCTTCATGAGCCTTCACCTGTCACTTCCTCATTAGGTGAACCATTAGATTCCCCTTTGTCTGCTTTCAGACGTGACTTTTCTGCATGTTTAACTCTACTGGCTCAGCACCTGGTACAGCTGAAGTGGAGACATGTTTCTTCATCCAGTTCAAGGCACATCTTCTGAGGAGTGGATACTTGTGCTCTATCAGTTGGTCCCATAACTCTTCATTCATGCCAGGTGTTTCCCTTGATTTGATCTCAATGTAGATCTGCAGTGAGAGAATCTCATTCTCAGCAGCAAAGCTGTTCAGGTGGAACACTGATACTATTCTGCTCTCAGTGAAGCTCTTCTGATGCTCTGATCTTGCTCCTCATAGATGTCAAGCTACAGAATGTCTTTGCCCTGATGTTTCAGTTCTGCCTGCATGTGAGGAAAGTTCTCATTGTTAAAGCCAACTTGACAGCAGTTGTATCTTTTAAACGTGTTCTCTTCACTGATCCTGTTGATGACATGTTCATCATAATCTTGCAGCTCTAAATCAGGTTAATTCGTCATTTTTTGATTGTTTGAGTATGTTGAAAGGAGGAAATGCACGTACAAACAAATATTCTGATTCATAAATCCTTGCGTACGGCTGCCAGTGAGATATTTCCTTTTATAATTCCCTATTCAACCTATAAATGTGTGCAGCTGGTTCTGCCTCACATCCCTCTACACACCCACATTAAACCATAAATGGTCAATGCAAAGTACCATATGAATGTTGATGCATAGACATGCAGGCCACCAAAATGTTAAAATTAACTTTCATTAAGTGAAAACACACTGAAAGGGTTAAATTTGTGCGACCAAAACATGGACAACTCCCAGACCTGAACACGTGGTAGAGACCTGTCAATCAGTATGTAGCCCCGCCCTAAAGCATACCCTGCTTTATGGTCTGTTTGACTCTAAATGGAGCATCATTTACTAAATGAACATCATGCTGTATTGAAGAAGACTTGAAACTAGAGATTGAGACCATAAACTCATGTTTACAATGTTTACTGAGGGAATAAATCAAGAGAGAAGTAGAGTCATTTTCTCATAGACTTCTATACAACCAGAGGAGTCGCCCCCTGCTGGTCAGTAGAGAGAATGCAGCTTTAACAGATGAAGCATTGACTTCACTCTCAGAACCAGAGGTTGACACCTGGACAGTACCCAGAATGCACCAGCAACCAAACCTTAAATGTGATTTATTATTTATTGGTTGTTCAAGTTGTTAAAGTGTTGTTAATAGTAGCCTACATGTAAAAGTGTTTTTGTGTAAAGTAATACATTTGATGATTTTGCCCCTTTTTACCCTTGTGACCCATTCTACTTATGTACTTATGAAAACCTCAGCCAATGCACTGTTATGAACAAATATTTTTATATTGTATGTTTTGTATTATTTAAAATATTTCTTATTACTTTTACTAATGTTGACTTATTGTATTTATTAATGCACCTTTGAATGTTTTTATTTAGTGTCTGGTGATTTTTATCTCTCTCTTTTATCTTCTCTCATCTCTCCAGACTCCAGACCTGTCAGGCTGGTGAATGGGACTAGTCTGTGCTCAGGCAGACTGGAGGTGAAGACTAACCAGTCCAACCAGTCCAACCAGTGGTGGTCCTCAGTGTGTGAAGATGACATTGACCAGCAGGATGCAGAGGTGGTCTGTAGGGAGCTTGGCTGTGGGGCTCCTTCAGTCCTCCAGGGGGCGCTCTATGGAGAAGTGGAGGCTCCAATGTGGACCAAAGAGTTCCAGTGTGGAGGCCATGAGTCTGCTCTCCTGGACTGTAGAAGCTCAGGCTCAGATAGAAACACCTGCTCACCTGGCAAAGCTGTTGGACTCACCTGCTCAGGTAGAAGAGGAGCTGCAGCTTTGATCTGGTTCATTTCTGTTCTACTGAAACCCACTTTGTTCTTTTACTGACGACTCTCTTGTTTCTGTTCAGAACCTGTCAGGTTGGTGGGAGGAGACAGTCGCTGTGCAGGAACACTGGAGGTGAAACATCAAGGAGACTGGAGACCAGTGCATGGCTCTGACTGGACCCTGAAGAAAGCATATGTTGCCTGTAGAGATCTGGACTGTGGCTCTGCTGTTTTTGTAGGAGAGAGAAAGGAGTCCTCATACAGATCTGTGTGGAGGTTCTACTCTGGCTGTGTTCATTCTGGATCTACTCTGAGGGAGTGTTCAACATCAAGTTCATCTTCCTCCATCCTGAATCTCACCTGCTCAGGTAAGCCCATCAGTGACATCATCTATGTGCCGATCTGATTCAGATGTCTGGGTCCAGACCCTCCTTAACTACAAGCTGTAAATCTGTATTTAAACACTCTCTGATGTGGCTATATCCCTTCATGAGCCTTCACCTGTCACTTCCTCATTAGGTGAACCATTAGATTCCCCTTTGTCTGCTTTCAGACGTGACTTTTCTGCATGTTTAACTCTACTGGCTCAGCACCTGGTACAGCTGAAGTGGAGACATGTTTCTTCATCCAGTTCAAGGCACATCTTCTGAGGAGTGGATACTTGTGCTCTATCAGTTGGTCCCATAACTCTTCATTCATGCCAGGTGTTTCCCTTGATTTGATCTCAATGTAGATCTGCAGTGAGAGAATCTCATTCTCAGCAGCAAAGCTGTTCAGGTGGAACACTGATACTATTCTGCTCTCAGTGAAGCTCTTCTGATGCTCTGATCTTGCTCCTCATAGATGTCAAGCTACAGAATGTCTTTGCCCTGATGTTTCAGTTCTGCCTGCATGTGAGGAAAGTTCTCATTGTTAAAGGCAACTTGACAGCAGTTGTATCTTTTAAACGTGTTCTCTTCACTGATCCTGTTGATGACATGTTCATCATAATCTTGCAGCTCTAAATCAGGTTAATTCGTCATTTTTTGATTGTTTGAGTATGTTGAAAGGAGGAAATGCACGTACAAACAAATATTCTGATTCATAAATCCTTGCGTAAGGCTGCCAGTGAGATATTTCCTTTTATAATTCCCTATTCAACCTATAAATGTGTGCAGCTGGTTCTGCCTCACATCCCTCTACACGCCCACATTAAACCATAAATGGTCAATGCAAAGTACCATATGAATGTTGATGCATAGAAATGCAGGCCACCAAAATGTTAAAATTAACTTTCATTAAGTGAAAACACACTGAAAGGGTTAAATTTGTGCGACCAAAACATGGACAACTCCCAGACCTGAACACGTGGTAGAGACCTGTCAATCAGTATGTAGCCCCGCCCTAAAGCATACCCTGCTTTATGGTCTGTTTGACTCTAAATGGACCATAATTTACTAAATGAACATCATGCTGTATTGAAGAAGACTTGAAACTAGAGATTGAGACCATAAACTCATGTTTACAATGTTTACTGAGGGAATAAATCAAGAGAGAAGTAGAGTCATTTTCTCATAGACTTCTATACAACCAGAGGAGTCGCCCCCTGGTGGACAGTAGATAGAATGCAGCTTTAACAGATGAAGCATTGACTTCACTCTCAGAACCAGAGGTTGACACCTGGACAGTACCCAGAATGCACCAGCAACCAAACCTTAAATGTGATTTATTATTTATTGGTTGTTCAAGTTGTTAAAGTGTTGTTAATAGTAGCCTACATGTAAAAGTGTTTTTGTGTAAAGTAATACATTTGATGATTTTGCCCCTTTTTACCCTTGTGACCCATTCTACTTATGTACTTATGAAAACCTCAGCCAATGCACTGTTATGAACAAATATTTTTATATTGTATGTTTTGTATTATTTAAAATATTTCTTATTACTTTTACTAATGTTGACTTATTGTATTTATTAATGCACCTTTGAATGTTTTTATTTAGTGTCTGGTGATTTTTAACTCTCTCTTTTATCTTCTCTCATCTCTCCAGACTCCAGACCTGTCAGGCTGGTGAATGGGACTAGTCTGTGCTCAGGTAGACTGGAGGTGAAGACTAACCAGTCCAACCAGTGGTGGTCCTCAGTGTGTGAAGATGACTTTGACCAGCAGGATGCAGAGGTGGTCTGTAGGGAGCTTGGCTGTGGGGCTCCTTCAGTCCTCCAGGGGGCGCTCTATGGAGAAGTGGAGGCTCCAATGTGGACCAAAGAGTTCCAGTGTGGAGGCCATGAGTCTGCTCTCCTGGACTGTAGAAGCTCAGGCTCAGATAGAAACACCTGCTCACCTGGCAAAGCTGTTGGACTCACCTGCTCAGGTAGAAGAGGAGCTGCAGCTTTGATCTGGTTCATTTCTGTTCTACTGAAACCCACTTTGTTCTTTTACTGACGACTCTCTTGTTTCTGTTCAGAACCTGTCAGGTTGGTGGGAGGAGACAGTCGCTGTGCAGGAACACTGGAGGTGAAACATCAAGGAGACTGGAGACCAGTAGATGGCTCTGACTGGACCCTGAAGAAAGCATCTGTTGCCTGTAGAGAGCTGGACTGTGGCTCTGCTGTTTCTGTAGGAGAGAGAAAGGAGTCCTCAAAGAGATCTGTGTGGTGGATCTACTCTGGCTGTGTTCAGTCTGGATCTGCTCTGAGGGAGTGTTCAATATCGTATTCATCTTCCTCCATCCTGAATCTCGCCTGCCCAGGTAAGCCCATCAGTGACATCATCTATGTGCCGATCTGATTCAGATTTCTGGGTCCAGTCCCTCCTTAACTACAAGCTGTAAATCAAAACAGTGAATACAGGACAGTTTCAACACTTTTGAATGTGAACTTTCATCATCTCTCTGTGTTTACAGACCTGCTTCTTCAACCAAACATCTCTGTGTCCTCCTCCACTGACGGGGTCTCCGAGGCCCAGCAGCAGGGGGCTCAGGTGCTCAGGGGCTCCACCTTCACCATCTGCTGCTCCACCCAGCCACAGTACCCAGGAGGCTCCTTCCAGCTCACCTTCACCTCCTCCAACTCAGCACACAACTACACCCAGCCAGCTGTCAATCACTCTGCCCACTTCCTGTTTCCTGCTGCTGAGCCCGCCCACCAAGGAAGCTACAGCTGTGTTTATCACCTCCATGTTTTCTCTCATAACTTCTCCTCTGAGAGCCGTCTGCTCTCTCTCACTGTGTCAGGTAAGCTGACTGTTTACATGCAGGTTTGGAGAAGATGATTGGTCCAATCTGACTGAAAATGATCAGCTGACCACAGAGTCCATGCATGTTGTTGTTTCTGGAATGACACTGTGTCATTGTATTACAAATGTCATACCAGTAACCAAACCTGAACAAAGTCTATAAACGGCAACATCAAAGAATAAACTGTAGAACAGAGCATGTTTGGTTACCATGATAACTCTGGTTCTCTGAGAACTGAGGGAGGCGTTTCACTATGAAAAGCACCTTCTGACTAGACCAGTTACAGAAGCTCCACATCCACCACATCGCTCATTAAACCACTTAACCTTCATTCTGACTGGCTCTTAAACTGAACATTTGCTGCTGAAGACTTTAAATTCTGTATGAAGTCAATGCTTCATGTCTTAAAGCTGCATTATCTCTACTGTCCATCAGGGGGCGACTCCTCTGGTTGTATAGAAGTCTATGAGAAAATGACTCTACTTCTCTCTTGATTTATTCCCTCAGTAAACATTGTAAACATGAGTTTATGGTCTCAATCTCTAGTTTCAAGTCTTCTTCAATACAGCATGATGTTCATTTAGTAAATGATGCTTCATTTAGAGTCAAATAGACCATAAAGCAGGGTATGCTTTTGGGGGGGGGCTACACACTGATTGACAGGTCGACACCAGAGACGTATACGGCGTCTCTACGTCACTCCTCCTCAGTCCAAATATGGTCACTTCCTGTTCACTGGTTGCAAAAAAAACAAGATGGCGACTGCCACAGTCCTCAAACCAATGACGACTACATCCACTTCTTATATAACGTCTACGGTTCAAACAGTGAATGTGGAGTAAACATGAAGAGTAATAGTTTTAGTGATTCTAGATTCCAGCTTCAATGGGAGCTGTTGGACTCATGATGTTGTGTGATGTGATGACTGTCCATGTGTTTGATCAGATCCAACACCTCTTATCATCAAAGCGGTCGTCCTGCCGCTGACTCTGCTGTTGGTGAGCGCTGCCCTCTACTTCTACTGTAAGGTACTGACACACGTCTGTTGTTTAGACCAGCGACTGGAATGAAGCTCTCGCTCTGTGTTCAGTGAACTGAACACAGGACTGTGCTGTCATGTATCTACAGGCCAGCAGGAGGCAGACACCGGGCAGACGGGAGAACATTGAGCTGGATGATTTTAACCTGGGTGTTCCTGCAGATGAAGAAGAAGGAGCTCAGGGAGCAGAGTAGCTCATCTCACATCCAGATGGATTTCTAACACACAACCACCATCAGCTCACTTTTATACACATGTTCCCTTTAAACAAGAAGAATGGAATATTATATTACATTAATAGAGCATGTCTTTCTTACTCTTTTCTGACTTCCTGTCTGTGGCTCTCAGCTCAAAGCCCATTGGTTCCTGCTGAAGACGTGAATCTTTAAAAACACCTCACTGATACAAAGGTTCATTTTAAAACTAGACTTGAGATCAGGTTTACCAGAGTCCAAGCAGCCGGCGTCTTAGAAACCAAAGACTATCAGGGACAATGTTAATGTTGTATATTAAAGTATAAAAAAACATTTAACATTGACATACATCTTCTACATTCTGTGTTACAATTCTCAATGTTCAAATCACATTCAGTGACATTTGAACAGTTGAATCCTGAGATAATAGGAAAGCTTGTTTCAGATCCACCTACTGTTGGATGTGTAGATCTGGAGCTCATCAGGTTGATGAACCACATCTGGTGCCATGATGACAATCTGATGATGTTTGTGATTTAAGAAATATATAATGAACTTCATGACTTCACTTTTGGTTCACATGGCACTTGTTATTAAGGATTTTGCTTATTTGTTATAATTATGGATTTTGCTTTCTTCATAAGAACATTGTAATTATTGATTTTCTCAGTTTTCAAATTAAGGATTGCACTTATTTTTTATAATTAAGGGTTTTACTTATTTCATAAGATTTTTTCTTACTTTGTACTTCATAAATTTACTTAATTTTGTAATTAAGGAATAAACCATTTTTTAATGATCAGGGATTTTGCTTATTTCATATAAATGTTTTAATTAAGGTTTTTATAATTAAGGATTTTGATTATTTCATAACAATTCTATAATGTAGGATTTTGCATAAATCACAAACCTTTGCTTAATTTTGTTAATTTCAATGAAAGCATTTACAAATGCTAATTTCATTAAAAATTGTTGTACTTCATGAATTTACTTAATTTTGTAATAATGGACTTTGCTTGTTTTTTTAATAATTTGAGGCTTTTACTATTATCATAAGCTTTTTGCTTTATTTCATAATTAAGGAGAATTATTTCATTAGAATTTTGTTTATTATTGTACTTTCTGAATTTACTTAATTTTGTTATTAAGGAATTCAAATTTTTATAATAAAGGATTTTGCTTAAATCATAAGCATTTCGCTTGATTTTGTAGTTAAGGAAATTACCCTTTTTCATTAGAATTTTGCTTATTTTATACTTCATGAATTTACAATACTATGTTATTAAGGAAGACTGTGTATGCATGCACACATGCTTCATTTGAAACATTTTACATTTTGTTTGAGACAAAAACATAAAAAAAGATGATGTGCATTTTACTCCACTACATCTCAGAGGTAAATATTGTACTTTTTACTTCACCATTATAATTAGATTATTTTTACCAAAAGTTTGGTTTATAACAATATCCCATAGCTGGTGGTCTCCGAGGTGACTTTTAAATCTGAGCTGTAGAAGATAATCCACATCGTTCATGGTGACCGCAGTTACGATCTTCTTTAACGTTAAATTAACGTCTGACAACGATGAGCCAATGACGACAAAGCTACTGGACGGACAGCCAATCAGAAGTTGTGCCATCAGAATTGGCTTTGGGCATGTGCATTGATGTTCTCCCACACTCGTGGTACTTGACATTGTGGGCGTGGAGCTACACAGCGACCTCTCCAGACAAACAGCATTTTAAATGAGTCTGTCCAGACAACTTAAACTGTATAATAATTACAATTACAACAGAAACCACTGATTATTATGTTAGGCATGCATTTTGATTTTATTTCTAAACTACTCATTACCAAAGCCTCACTTTTTGTGCTGCCATGAGGCGGTGCTTTATGGATCTTAATGACCCGTCACCTTCTCATATTCAGTCCTGTCAGGTGTAGAAATAGAAACATGCAGTGACATTTGTCTACCTGAAGGTAAGTACAGTATCACATGTAATACAGGTTCACTCACTCTTCAAAAGTAAACGTGTACAACATGCACAAGAAAGAATCAAAAACAAAAATGCCCGCTATAAAAAAGGGCTGATTGAAAACACAAACACTGATACTGCTTTCCAGTGGCAGGGTCAACATATCACTGCACTCAGCACTTACTTGTTGATCCACTTCTTTTCATCTTTCTGTGTAGTATTGAATAAAATGTTTACAAAAAAATCACATTTTATTATCACTTGCAACATGTGAAATCAAAATAATTTTCCTTGTAATATTCATACATGCTTTTACCTGCAATCTGATTTGTAATCTAACAACTTGAATTGAGGATGTTGTCAGGTCTAACTATATTTTCAGCTGAAGTCTCTTCATCTTCTTCTTCAGTCTTGTATTCTTCTTCATCTTTTTCTTCACCATCTTATGACACTTTCAGTATATTGCAGTATTATTTCAAAGTGTGATATTGTACCTTGTTTGTTTTCATACAAAACATATGATCATCTTATTAAATATCATTAATTGTTGTAGATCAAACGCAATGAGCTACTTTTAGACCATAAAATGCTGCTTACATGTTGATTCACCTGCAATAATAATAATTCAATATAGTATATTGTTGTACTTTAAAGAGGTCATTCTGCATATTAACTATTGTAGTGAAGTATTTATACACTGTGGTATTTCTAATTTAACTTAAATGAAGACAAATATAAAAAGCTATATGAACTAAATCGTAATCAATGCAATGAACCATTAAATGTGATTTTGACATTTATTTTACAACACATGAAACATAACACACAATGAACATACAACGTAAACACAATAACAACAATAACAGGGAACACAAACGACATAAAGCAGCAGCAGGTGGGGCCATTAAGAACAACAGTTTCACATTCTGCATCATCTGAACAAGAGAATCATTTAGTTCTGAGAAGAGAATTCTTCAAACAAAGTATCATTTGAAGTCACCATTCAGTGGAGTCAGGACCAAAGAGATGTTCTGTGGATTCAGGAGAGACTGGGCAGAACAGTGAGATCAGATTCAGAGCATGTTAACACTTCACATGGGAGGCTTTGACATACTTACAGGAGGGAGCAGCTGCTCAGCAGGTGGTTTGATGAGTCAGAGACAAATGTTTTTGTACCATGAAGGAGGTTGAGGACGTGACGTCGCAGTGGACGGACGGACTTATTTAGAATGTGATCATAAGAGTTTAGTGACATATTGACAGACATAACAGACATTATACAGATTATGAAGCATCTTCTTTATGGTCCTACTCTTACTCTTACAGAGGTGGGGTTTCTCTCTGAGTCCCAGCTGTCAGTAAACATGCACCACCCAAAGACCAGCATCATCTAACTAGAACTGTTCTATCAAGTCTTGTGTTCTGGATGAAGAACATGAGACGTATTGTTGCTCACTGTTCCTGCTCACAGCGGCAACTGGGTCAAGTCCTCGTGGCTGTGCCTGTCTTAGGTTGTCCCGAGGTTTCACAGGAGGATCTTACCCGTCATGGGCGAACCAGTCTTCCATACTTGCCCTTATTTAAACGTGTTTTACTTAAATTAATCTTCACATGAAGTTTTTAATCTTTATGTAATGTAAAACCATGTGCTGTGTTCCTGCACGTTGTACAGAAACACGAGTCACGGCGTTCTGGCTCACTGTTCCTGCTCACAGTGGCGTCGAGGTCAAGTCCTCGTGGCTGTGCCTGTCTTAGGTTGTCCCGAGGCTTCACAGGGGGATCTTACCCGTCATGGGCGAACCAGTCTTCCATACTTGACCTTTTCTCTTGATATAACCATATTTGGTTTTGCCTTAATCAATGAGAACATATAAACAGAATCAGTACAGCTTTAAGGAGAACCTGCTGGACCTGATCGGTGCAGAATCATTACTTATGGGACTCAGGATTCTGCCCAGAAGCCTCTTTTACTGTCTTCAGAGTGATAATGTATCAGTGGAGTCTACATGAGTGGACCGAGCTGCTTTTCATGTGGTTGCTAATGTCTGTTTGTCACTTTTACTTTACTTTACTTTCACTCCTTTGTCTTAAGATGGGATGGACTCTGTTGTCTTTCCTTTGATAGCACCCGTAGTCGTTTGCCTCCATCCAGTTTGAGTGCCGTGGTTCCTCAGAGCTGTTGGTGGTTCTGCGTTTGGTAGCTTCCATCTTCTCCTACTTTGGTGGATCGTGTTTCTCTGAAACCATCAGCACATGAAAGGTTAAGTCTGGAGTCTATTTTTACATTGTGTTTTGATACTTTTACTTCAGTAAATACTCTAAATACTTCTTTTTACGTCATTTTATGTTAAATAACGTGAGTTGACTTTCTTACCACAACTTTGGAGGACGCTCTCGTTCAAAACGTGAACTTCGTTGTCTTCGTAGACGACTGTCCTTCTGAATTTGAGCCACATGAGATTTAGTTTTCGAAGCTTAACAACTATTGTCCTCTGATGCTTTCTCTCCTTCTTCTCCTTTTTCTCCTCTGCTTTTCTCTCCTCCTGTTTCTTTCTCTCCTTCTTCTCCATCTTCTGTCTCATTTTCTCCACCTTCTTCTGACTTTCTCTCTCCTTCTCCACCTTCTCCTGTTTCTTTCTCTCATTCTTCTCCTCCTTCAGTCTCTCTTTCTCCTCCTGTCTTTGTCTGTCCTCATCTTAAACAGAGGGAGGTCTTTCACTGCTCTGCTGGGACTCCTCAAACACAGAGAGACTTTCTTCCTCCACCTTTTCATTTTTCTCCTCCACAAGGAGTTCCCAGGTTCTCCTCCTCCATTCTCTCTCACGTTCAGCTCGTCTTTCTCTGTCCTCTCTTTCTTTCTCCATCTTTTCCCTTTGATCCTGTATGTATGTAGTTGCTCTCGTCGACCTCCTGTCTGTCTTTGTCTTTCTCCTCCTCCTCCTCCTCCTCCTCCTCCTCCTCCTCCTCCTCCTCCCTCCTCCTCCTGTCTTTGGTCTTGAACAGAAGGAGGTCTTTCTCTGCTCTCGGACTCCTCAAACTCAGAGAGAATGATGTCTCCTGGAGAATGAGTCGTCTGGAGCTCCAGGTCACAGGATTCAGAGGAGAGGGTTTCTGCAGGTGACTGACGTCTCTCCTAGACATGGAACCATATGAAACATTTAACATCAACATTATTCCGGCCGAAAAAATAATTTAATTAATGGTATCATCCTGATAATCATCAAAATAATTATGATTAATGATATTATCCAGATAATCATATAAATATACTTAAAACTCACATAAACATAAAGCTATCACTTTACCTTACATTACTTAAGATTTAAGTTTTACTACATGTGACAAACATTTTTTATGAAGTGAACTTCATTTTTAAAATCTTAAATAAGGTAATTAATAAAGGATGAATAGAAATAGCACCGGTTCTGGAACCAAACTCCTGGAGAGGGGCTGGACTTTTTCCTTTTCCGGAGTTGCCCAGGGTGAGAGGCGCCGGGCGGGTGTGGTGATACTCACAAGCCCCCGGCTGAGCGCCACTGTTCTGGAGTTCTCCCCGGAGAACGAGAGGGTCGCCTCTCTGCGACTGGGAATCGCAGGAGGAAAGTCTCTGACTGTTGTTTGTGCCTATGCACCAAACGGCAGTTCGGAGTACGCGGCCTTCTTGGAGTCCTTGGGTGGTGTTCTGGAAAGGGCGCCGACTGGGGACTCCATAGTTCTTCTGGGAGACTTCAACACTCACGTGGGTAACGATGGAGAAACCTGGAGGGGTGTGATTGGGAGGAACGGCCTGCCCGATCTGAACCCGAGTGGTGCTTTGTTGTTGGACTTCTGTGCTAGTCATGGACTGTCCATAACAAACACCATGTTTGAGCATAGGGAGGTTCATAAGTGTACTTGGTACCAGAACACCCTAGGCCAAAGGTCTATGATCGACTTTGTAGTTGTGTCATCAGACCTGCGGCCGTATGTCTTGGACACTCGGGTGAAGAGAGGAGCAGAGCTGTCAACTGATCACCACCTGGTGGTGAGTTGGATCAGGTGGCGGGGGAGGCTGCCGGACAGACCCGGTAAACCCAAACGTGTAGTGAGGGTGAACTGGGAACGTCTGGCTGAGGATCCTGTCCG
The DNA here is from genome assembly GCF_027596085.1 of Anoplopoma fimbria. Lineage (NCBI taxonomy): Eukaryota > Metazoa > Chordata > Actinopteri > Perciformes > Anoplopomatidae > Anoplopoma > Anoplopoma fimbria. The sequence goes on along the minus strand of NC_072461.1, from coordinate 25,861,317 downwards.
CAAGGTCTTCAACTCCCACCTCCGGAACAATTTCTCATGCATCCCCCATGTTCAAAATCCTCCATTGTGGAAGCTGCTGCTAGGAGTTGTGGTCGGAAGGTGATCGGTGCCTGTCGTGGCGGCAATCCAAGAACCCAGTGAAGGAGGCCGTCAAGCTGAAGAAGGAGGCCTTTCGGGCTTGGTTGGCCGAGGGGTCTCCTGAATCAGCAGGCAGGTACCGGTTGGCCAGAAGGGCTGCAGCTGCGGCGGTTGCTGAGGCAAAAACCCGGGTGTGGGAGGAGTTCGGCGAGGCCATGGAGAAGGACTTTCGAATGGCCTCAAGGCAGTTCTGGCAAATCGTGAGACGACTCAGAAAGGGGAAACAGGGCTTTTCTCAGGCTGTGCTCAGCAGGGGGAGAACTGCAGACCCGGACTGGGGATATTGTCGAGCGGTGGAAAGAACACTTTGAGGAACTCCTGAACCCGACCAACACGTCCTCTGTGGAAGAGGCAGAGTCTGAAGACTCAGGGGAAGTCTCGTCCATATGCCTGGCGGAGGTCGTTGAGGTAGTTAAAAAGCTCTTCAGCGGCAAAGCGCCAGGAGTGGATGAGATTCGACCGGAGATGCTAAAGGCTCTGGACATTGTTGGGCTGTCTTGGTTGACACGTCTCTTCACTGTCGCGTGGAAGTCGGGTACAGTGCCTGTGGAGTGGCAGACCGGGGTGGTGGTTCCCATTTTCAAAAAGGGGTCCGGAGAGTGTGCTCCAATTATAGGGGTATCACACTGCTCAGCCTCCCCGGGAAAGTTTACTCCAGGGTGCGGGAAAGGAGGCTCCGTCCGATTGTCGAACCTCAGATTCAGGAGGAGCAATGCGGATTCCGTCCTGGACGTGGAACAGCGGACCAACTCTTTACCCTTGCAGGTCTGTTGGAGGGTGCATGGGAGTTTGCTCATCCAGTCTACATGTGTTTTGTGGACTTGGAGAAGGCCTTCGACCGTGTCCCTCGGGGAGTCCTGTGGGGGTACTGCGGGAATATGGGGTACCTGGTTCGTTACTACGAGCCATTCGGTCCTTGTATGACCAAAGTGAGAGCTGTGTCCAGATACTCGGCACAAAGTCGAGCTTGTTCCCAGTGCGTGTTGGCCTCCGCCAGGGCTGCCCATTGTCACCAATCCTGTTTGTGATTTTCATGGACAAGGCGCAGCCGGGGGGAGGAGAGTTTCCGGTTTGGGGACCTCAGAATCGCATCCCTGCTTTTTGCAGATGATGTGGTTCTGTTGGCTTCTTCAGAACGTGACCTTCAGCACGCACTGGGGCGGTTCACAGCCGAGTGTGAAGCGGTTGGGATGAGAGTCAGTACCTCCAAGTCTGAGGCCATGGTTCTCTTCCGGAAAACGGTGGATTGCACCCTCTGGGTTGGGAGTGAGTCACTGCCCCAAGCGAGGGAGTTCAAGTATCTCGGGATCTTATTCACGAGTGAGGGTAAAATGGAGCGGGAGATGGACAGGCGGTTCGGTGCAGCGTCAGCAGTGATGCGGGCGTTGTACCGGACCGTTTTAGTGAAGAAGGAGCTGAGCCGAAAGGCAAAGCTCTCGATTTACCAGTCCATCTACGTTCCAACCCTCACCTATGGTCATGAGCTTTGGGTAGTGACCGAAAGAATGAGATCGCGAATACAAGCGGCCGAAATGAGCTTCCTTCGTAGGGTGGCTGGGCTCAGCCTTAGAGATAGGGTGAGGAGCTCAGACATCCGGAGGGAGCTCGGAGTAGAGCCGCTGCTCCTTCGCGTCGAAAGGGGCCAGCTGAGGTGGCTCGGGCATCTGATCAGGATGCCTCCTGGACGCCTCCCTTTAGAGGTTTTCCAGGCACGTCCAACTGGTAAGAGGCCCCGGGGTAGACCTAGAACACGCTGGAGAGATTATATATCTCGTCTGGCCTGGGAACGCCTCGGGGTTCCCCAGGAGGAGCTGGAAAGTGTTGCTGGGGAGAAGGACGTCTGGAGGACCCTCCTTAGCTTGCTGCCCCCGCGACCCGGCCCCGGATAAGCGGAAGGAGATGGATGGATGGATGGAGAGATAGTGTAATTCTGTTTTTTCTTATATGATAATTTTTTTTTTATTTCAAACTAAGGTCTCCTCGTCTTCAGATGATGAAGATGAAGAAGGTTCCTCACCCGTTGGTCCGTTCTCCTCACAGGTTGTAAGGGTGATGTCTTTGAAAGACAAAGGGCTCTCAGGTTTTGGGCTGCACCCCCTCATGGTGTTGGAGGGGTTGGTGCCTCCACCAGACGGAGGCCTCTCACCCGTTGGTCCGTTCTCCTCTCAGGTAGTGAGGGAGATGTTGGTGAAGGATAAAGGTTTCTCACTCCTTCGTTTGGACGTCTTCAAAGAAGAGTCCATGTCTTCTGAAGACACAGGTTGAATTACGCGGCAAAAATATCGTCCAAAAATGAATTTCAGCATTTTCAAGGATTGTTTGTTTTCCGTAGTAAAACTGCAGACACAAACACACACAGCAATTATTTAACTGATTATCAGATTACTTGGTCAAGTATATTCTCACTAACTTAATTAACGTTGTTTCTAACTGAACTAAAACCAACGGAAACACTTTATTTTAATAGTACGCCTTCGAATATTTCCAGAGTAATGAAACGTTTCACAGTTTATGAGTTTAGATTCAACAATTCAACTGTTTCTCTTTGTCTGTAAATGTTTATCTGTAGATGTTTAACAGATTATCTTGATTTACTCACTTAACCTGCAGGTTGATAAAGTCTATAGATAACCTGGTAAACATCTACAGACGAACGAAACAGTTGAATAAACCGTTGAAATATTACAACTACTCCATAAACATATTGTAGACGCACTATATAAGTCGAGTTTTACAAAAAGAAAAGATAAATATTTCTCTGGTCGCTTCTCATCAATAAACTTGAAAATATTTCTTCTAAACTTTCAATACATAAACATATAAACACATGTATCCATTGACACATTATGGTAGCTTCTAGTACAGTTATAATATATAATATAATATAAAGAGTAATATCAAAATGTCTACTAATAGCTGAGCCTCAGTGCTACAATGAAAGCATTGTTTTTAAGATTAGCTCAATAGAAATTTGTTCTGTAAAATGGCAAGAAAATATTTTTATAGAGATCAGAGACCCGTACACAATCTAAAACATGGATTTAAGTGTTATAGTTATTAAAATGTATGTAAAGTTATCTTAAATTCACATGTGAGGTGTGAATAAAAAGCTGCAGGTCACAAGTGTAAGGACTATAAACCTCTCAGTCAATGTAAACTTTCTTCTAGTGCAAAGAAACTCTACACACACTGTTCATAATGTGCACATGCAATTTAGACAACAACTAAAGCAGTGTTTTCTAATTTAAATTGTTTTGTTTAAGACAAAAAGTGCATTTTGATTTCCCGATTGAATTACATCTTACTATACTGATATTTGTAATGTTACTAATAAAAACAAAGTAATTCACTTGACAGAAACACGTGAGTAAAGTAAACGTCCTCTTTCTTCAACACAACACAGTTCTACTGAACACAAAAAGTCAAAAAGTAGTTTGAGCTCTGCTGTAAAGTGACTTACCTCTGCAAAGTTTAGTGAGGGAATGAGACTGGAACTCTGTAACAATTAGATATATAGAACAACATGTCCTCTGATGATGGAAAACCTGTCACTCAGAACGGAACATCAGGGTTCTAGTTCTAAAGAGAGTTCTATGGGTTTTTTCATGAATACAAGCAATGGTGGAATTTAAGTACATTTACTCAAAAATACTGTACTTAAGTACAGATTTTAAGTATTTGTACATAACTTGAGCCTTTTCATCTCGTCTCTAGACTCATGAGTCAGTTCTTAAACACTTCCCTCAACTAGAGACCGAAGACAATCTCCCTGGTTTTTGTTGCTAAAAGTGGATTAAAACCATTAAAGAGTTGAGAAAAAGACTGCTGAACTAATGCAAAGTCTATAAACGTCTGACATAAAGTATAATATAAAACATCCTGATGAATTTAAATGCAAATAAGAGCTTTCATTAAACATTGCCCCCTAATAATAACAGTGATATGCAACTAATTTACAACTTTAAATAAAGTGAACACACAGCAAAGTGCAGACCAGTGTGTGACCCCGTCTCTTGGGAATTACTTTCATATTATTAAATTGTTTTCCAATTACTATATTTTGTGTTTTTTGTTGTTGTTGAGTCCATGAAGTGCAACATTTATGTAAAGCAACAGAGTAAGGTGTCGACGGTGGATGTTGGTCATGTGATTAGTTTTAGACAACACAACACTTTTGTAAAGATGGTGGTTACAGTTAATAATCATGTTATGTTTTATGATTCAAATCCCTGCAGACATTTCCTGTATTAAACCAAGACTCTGATCAATTACCAACCTACTTATGAATTTTTACTTCCAGTTTGCCACGTTAGATGTGTTAATTTGCCAGAGTCTGACTTTTTACGACTTTTTGACATACTGTACTAAGAGTTTTACCACTTTTTGATCGGACTACAGTATTATTTTTTATTGCATGTTGACATACTATACTATGACTTTTTTATGACATAAAATACTATGAGTTTTATTTATAAATATACTATAACTTTTTAAGACACACTATCCGTGACTTTTTATGACATAACATAAAATAACTTTTTTGACTTTTATTTTAATAATAAGATGTCCACCATTTTTCTCCCCAGAGAATTGTTTTATTGCTGCTGTTTGAATTCCTCCTGATGCAGATAAAAACATTGCACTACAGTAATGCACTACTGTTTTTATTTTGATTCTCATGTTTGTCTTGTGGAGCTAAAGGGCTACAACTGCATTTTGATGTCTGTGTTGCATAATTACAATAAATGATCCTTGAATCCTTGAATATACAATAGCTTTTTGTCATACTGTGACTTTTTGTGATTTTTCTGAAAAAATATACTATGACTTTTTGAGATACAGTTCTATGACTTTTTACTTTTTACGCCTTCTGAATGCATATTATACGAAGGTAGACCACAGTTTAATGGCTGGTTATAATGGTCCCATTATAACCAGCCTCTCTGGTCCCATTATAACAGGTCAACTATCTTTTTGATGTTTTATATATTAAGTCTGGGAAAAATATAACCACTGGTTCATCCCTAAACTCAACACATATAAAGAGGATCTTAACAAACTTTATTAAATAATCAAAATATTCCTGTTTTAGAGTAAACTCAAGTTAAATTCTGTCATAATGTTTAATGAAAAATGAGTTGCACATGATCCCTTTTTAAAAAATGACCATGAGCTGTTTTATTTTTGTTCTTTTGCTCAAGTTATATGTTGTTGTTGTTTTAAAACACCTGTTTGCTGGGAATCTGCTTTCTCTTTACACAGGTATGCGCATGCCCAGTGTACCTGAATGGTCATGTGATATGCCTTTATAATAAAGTCATGGGTTATTATGGCCTTATAAAATAAGATAAGATAATCCTTTATTTGTCCCGCAGCGGGGACATTTACAGGATTACAGCAACATAGAGGATAGTGCAAACAAGAGACATAGTAAAAAAACAAGATCAAAAATGAGTATTATAAATAAGCAAATGATGCACTTATTGTATTCGTATTAGTTTGTTGCACTTATTGTATTCATATTAGTTTGTTTCTGTACTTTTGCTCTGGTTTATGCTCTTAGATGCTTGTTTAAGAAAGGAGATGCACTTATGACTTCTGGTGGCTAGTAGTTCTCTTGAATACCTATGTTGAATACACTTATTGTAAGTCGCTTTGGATAAAAGCATCTGCTAAATGACTGTAATGTAATATAATGTAACATAATGTAATGTAACACCCCCGGTGTGTGAAGGAGAGGTATCGCAGGTCCTTCCTTCCGGCTGCTGTCAAGTTACACAACCAACTCTGCTCCCAGCAGACCACATGACACATGACACTAAAAACCTGTGCAATACATTACACTGTGCAATTATAGCTATAATAGTTTTTCTGTCTGTGCATATAATATTTCAGTTATTAAGATAAGATAAGATAAAATAATCCTTTATTAGTCCCGCAGCGGGGAAATTTACAGCAGCATAGAGTAAAGTGCAAACAAGAGACATAGTAAAAGAAAAACAAGATAAAAATTAAATTAAATTAAATTAAAAAATATATATATATTATAAATAAGCAATAAAAAACAGTAAAAAAAAAATCCACAATAACTGAAATATTATATGTGCAGACAGAAAAACTATTATAGCTATAATTGCACAGTGTATTGTATTGCACATGTGTCATGTGGTCTGCTGGGAGCAGAGTTGGTTGTGCAACCTGACAGCAGCAGTGGATTCTTTACTGTTTTTATTGCTTATTTATAATACTTTTTTACTTTTTTATTTTATTTTATCTTGTTTTTCTTTTACTATGTCTCTTGTTTGCTGTATAAGTGCTAAGTGGAAGGCTCAGGGTAGTACTTCTTGTTTGTGCACTTTACTCTATGCTGCTGTAGTCCTGCAAATGTCCCCGCTGCAGGACTAATAAAGGAATATCTTATCTTATCTTATCTTATCTTATCTTATCTTATCTTATCTTATCTTATCTTATCTTATCTTGCACAACCAACTGTCTGTATATATAATATTTCAATTATTGTGGATTTTACTATTTTTTATTACTTATTTATAATAGTTGTTTTTATTTTTTATTTTTTACTAAAAGGAAAATAGTTGTTTTTATTGCATTTTATTTTTTATCTAATAAAGGAATATCTTATCTTATCTTATCTTATCTTATCTTATCTTGCACAACCAACTGTCTGTATATATAATATTTCAATTATTGTGGATTTTACATTTTTTTATTGCTTATTTATAATAGTTGTTTTTATTTTTTGTTTTTATTTTTTATCTAAAAGGAAAATATTGTTTTTATTGCATTATCTTAAAGGAATCTTATCTTATCTTATCTTATCTTGCACAACCAACTGTCTGTATATATAATATTTCAATTATTGTGGATTTTACTATTTTTTATTACTTATTTATAATAGTTGTTTTTATTTTTTATTTTTTACTAAAAGGAAAATAGTTTTTTTATTGCATTTTATAGTTTTTTTTTATCTAATAAAGGATTATCTTATCTTATCTTATCTTATCTTATCTTGTCTGTATATATAATATTTCAATTATTGTGGATTTTACTATTTTTTATTGCTTATTCATAATAGTTGTTTTTATTGCATTTTTCTTGCAACTGTCTGTATATATAATATTTCAATTATTGTGGATTTTACTGTTTTTTATTGCTTATTTATAATAGTTGTTTTTATTGCATTTTTATTTTTTATCTAATAAAGGATATCTTATCTTATTTTATCTTATCTTGCACAACCAACTGTCTGTATATATAATATTTCAATTATTGTGGATTTTACTGTTTTTTATTGCTTATTTATAATAGTTGTTTTTATTGCATTTTATTTTTTATCTAATAAAGGGATATCTTATCTTATCTTATCTTATCTTGCACAACCAACTGTCTGTATATATAATATTTCAATTATTGTGGATTTTACTGTTTTTTATTGCTTATTTATAATAGTTGTTTTTATTGCATTTTATTTTTTTATCTAATAAAGGGATATCTTATTTATCTTATCTTATCTTGCACAACCAACTGTCTGTATATATATATTTCAATTATTGTGGATTTTACTTTTTTTATTGCTTATTTATAATAGTTGTTTTTATTTTTTATTTTTTATCTACTAAAAGGAAAATAGTTGTTTTTATTGCATTTTATTTTTTTATCTAATAAAGGAATATCTTATCTTATCTTATCTTATCTTGCACAACCAACTGTCTGTATATATAATATTTCAATTATTGTGGATTTTACTGTTTTTTATTGCTTATTTATAATAGTTGTTTTTATTTTTTATTTTTTACTAAAAGGAAAATAGTTGTTTTTATTGCATTTTATTTTTTTATCTAATAAAGGAATATCTTATCTTATCTTATCTTATCTTGCACAACCAACTGTCTGTATATATAATATTTCAATTATTGTGGACTGTTTTTTATTGTTATTTATAATAGTTGTTTTTATTTTTTTTTTTATCTAATAAAGGATTATCTTATCTTATTTATCTTGCACAACCAACTGTCTGTATATATAATATTTCAATTATTGTGGATTTTACTATTTTTTCTTACTTATTTATAATAGTTGTTTTTATTTTTATTTTTTACTGAAAGGAAAATAGTTGTTTTTATTGCATTTTATTTTTTTTATCTAATAAAGGAATATCTTATCTTATCTTATCTTATCTTGCACAACCAACTGTCTGTATATATAATATTTCAATTATTGTGGATTTTACTGTTTTTTATTGCTTATTTATAATAGTTGTTTTTATTGCATTTTATTTTTTATGTTGTCTTTCTTGTTTGCATTTTCTATTTTTATCTAATTTAAAGGATTTTTTTATCGAATAAAGGATTATCTTATCTTATCTTATCTTATCTTATCTTGCACAACCAACTGTCTGTATATATAATATTTCAATTATTGTGGATTTTACATTTTTTTTTATTGCTTATTTATAATAGTTGTTTTTATTTTTTATTTTTTACTAAAAGGAAAATAGTTGTTTTTATTGCATTAATCTATCTTATCTTATCTTATCTTATCTTATCTTATCTTATCTTATCTTGCACAACCAACTGTCTGTATATATAATATTTCAATTATTGTGGATTTTACATTTTTTTATTGCTTATTTATAATAGTTGTTTTTATTTTTCACTAAAAGGAAAATAGTTGTTTTTATTGCATTTTATTTTTTTATCTAATAAAGGAATATCTTATCTTATCTTATCTTATCTTATCTTGCACAACCAACTGTCTGTATATATAATATTTCAATTATTGTGGATTTTACTGTTTTTTATTGCTTATTTATAATAGTTGTTTTTATTTTTTATTTTTTACTAAAAAGGAAAATAGTTGTTTTTATTGCATTTTATTTTTTTATCTAATAAAGGAATATCTTATCTTATCTTATCTTATCTTATCTTGCACAACCAACTGTCTGTATATATAATATTTCAATTATTGTGGATTTTACTTTTTTTTATTGCTTATTTATAATAGTTGTTTTTATTTTTTATTTTTTAAAAAGGAAAATAGTTGTTTTTATTGCATTTTATTTTTTTATCTAATAAAGGAATATCTTATCTTATCTTATCTTATCTTGCACAACCAACTGTCTGTATATATAATATTTCAATTATTGTGGATTTTACTATTTTTTATTACTTATTTATAATAGTTGTTTTTATTTTTTATTTTTTACTAAAAGGAAAATAGTTGTTTTTATTGCATTTTAATTTTTTTTTATCTAATAAAGGATTATCTTATTTTATCTTATCTTGCACAACCAACTGTCTGTATATATAATATTTCAATTATTGTGGATTTTACTGTTTTTTATTGCTTATTTATAATAGTTGTTTTTATTGCATTTTATTTTTTATCTAATAAAGGATTATCTTATCTTATCTTATCTTGCACAACCAACTGTTATCTTGCACAACCAACTGTCTGTATATATAATATTTCAATTTCAATTCAAAAAAATACTGTATCCGTTTCTAACCACCGAGTGAGCACTCCTTCCTTCAAGGAAACTATCTCTGCAGACAACAGGAAAAACAACCCGGCTGTTTCCGCTCCTCAGCCCCGCCCACAGTCAGCTGTCTCCGGGTAAACATCTCCTCTCTACCGCTCCTGTGCGCTCCTTCATCATGGAGCAGAACAGCGAGATCATGGAGCACCATGTCGAGGAGGAGATGGAGAAGAGGAAGGGTGCTGCCTCCTCCTCCTCCTTCCTGGAGAGTGAGGCCCACAGTGGTACCCAGTCCTCCCACAGACTGCTGGCCTACAGCGACGCTCTCATCTCCATCATCGCCACCGTCATGGTGGGAGCTCACTGGGGACACTGGGAACACTGGGAGAGATGAGCAATACCAGTATTACTTGCTTATTTATAATAGTTGTTTTTATTTTTTAAATAATTTTATATTTATTTATTTTTATTTTTTTATCTTGCACAACCAACTGTCTGTATATATAATATTTAAATTATTGTGGATTTTACTATTTTTTATTGCTTATTTATAATAGTTTTTTTTATTGCATTTTATTTTTTATCTGATAAAGGATTATCTTATTTTATCTTATCTTATCTTGCACAACCAACTGTCTCTATATATAATATTTAAATTATTGTGGATTTTTACTATTTTTTATTGCTTATTTATAATAGTTGTTTTTATTGCATTTTATTTTTTATCTTGTCTTTCTTTTACTATGTCCTGCAAATGTCCCCGCTGCAGGACTAATAAAGGAATATCTTATCTTATCTTATCTTATCTTATCTTGCACAACCAACTGTCTGTATATATAATATTTCAATTATTGTGGATTTTACTGTTTTTTATTGCTTATTTATACAATGCACAACCAATAGTGCATTGACTAAATCTATTTATTGTATTTAATACTTCTATTTCTCTAAATTGTACTTTTAATGCATTTAAACAACATGTGATTAATTGAGTTGGTTAACCTGCAGGAAGCAAAAAAAAAAGAGAAACAAGTATTTTAATTTTAGCAGCAAATCAGCACTTAATACTTAGCATTTATTGTATTTGTATTAGTTTGTTTCTGCACTTATTGTATTTGTATTAGTTTGTTTCTGTATTGTATTCTTTTGCTCTGGTTTATGCTTTTAGATGCTTGTTTAAGAAAGGAGATGCACTTATGACTTCTGGTGACTAGTAGTTCTCTTGAATACCTATGTTGAATACACTTATTGTAAGTCGCTTTGGATAAAAGCGTCTGCTAAATGACTGTAATGTAATGTAAAGAAGGCAGACATCTCTATTGCAAATATATCAGAAACTAACAAGCTAGATTGATAAATAGCAGCACATGTAAGAAGAAATATATGTATTTTAGGTTTTGGGGTGAACCTAAAATAACACATCTTCCTTTATTTACAGATATTACCTGTTGCCCATACGAAGATGGAGAATAATGAGGTAATGCATGACAGTAGTAATAGATAAGTAACAGAATATGTGTTTATTTTATTCCTATACAGCTTAAAGAATGCAGAATATAACAAATGTTCTGATGTGATGATAATATTTGGCGATATGTAATCAATGTGTTTGTCTGCAGGAGTTGAGGCAGAGCGTTCAGCTTCTGCTCACAACAAAGATAGCCGTTTACTTGATGACGTTCCTGATCGTCACTGTTGCATGGGCTGCTCATATCAGGTGAGTTATTATTATATAATCACTATTATTATTATTATTATTATTAGTGGTGGTGGTGGTACAGCAGTTTTAAGGTTTGAAAATCTCATTCAAGCTAATTTTTTGTGTTGAATTCCGCAGGTTATTTCAAGTGATTGTACGCATTGATGATTGTCTTGCACTGCTGAACCTCGTAAGTATCAATTGTATTTATTCATTGTCTGCCAGTAATAATCTTATGGAGTGTCTTGGATATTCCAGTAAAGAGGATACCATAGAAAGTATTATGCTAATGTAACTGTAATAATAATGGATTATATGAGATGCAGCGCTAGTTGATTATGTTTCATGTCTACGTACTGTTTGGAGGGTAGAATAGTGATAAGTTGTGTCTCTGTAAAGTTCATTTATTTTCCTGTTTTCCCCTCTCTGATTTACGATTTATATCATTTGAATAGCTGTGGTTAGCTTGTTGTTTGTTAACCTTGAATGTCCAAGTTTAAAATGGTTGTATTTCTGAGATCTGCACATGAACTCAGACAAACAATATGTGTTACCCGTTTTCTACACAATCAAAAGACTTCAAAGTTTCATTGGAAAAACTGAATAGAAGCTTTGTAAATAATCGACATTTGACACATTCTAACTTTAAGTAGTTTACTTGTGACTGAAACTTGTTTTCAGCCCTGTGGGCACGTTTCCTGATGTGAAGTTCTGCTTTCGGTTCTATTTCAGGCCTGCATGATGCTGATAACCTTCCTACCGTACACAGTGAGTATGAGGCAGCGGCTCATTGACAGTTGGCTCTATCACACAGTTTACATGAATAAATGTTAAGTTGACTGATATCATACAAGCTCTTTCATCTCTGTAGTTCTCTCTGATGGCCACCTTCCCTGAGAACATCCTCGGGATTTTACTCTTCTGTGGTTGTGTGATGGTGATGGGCGTCATCCAGGTGAGCCAGTGAGAGCGTTTTATTCCAATCACCTTGGAATTTACCGTTACATTTTCCCCAAAAATATTTATTTTGTCCTTTAAAACAAGCAAACTAAAGACGATGTCCACCAATTTTAAATATGGACGTTTTTAGTGGAACTTCTGTGTAATCATAATCCTGCGTACCTTGTTTTCCGTAGTCGGTGATCGTGTTGTACGCCTTCAGCCGTCCCTTCCTGCTGAACGAGCAGATCCAGATCTCAGAGAACCAGACCTTCTACAAACACCACATCCTCAAAGTCATCATGCGGGTTCCCATCATGTGCTTCTTCGCCAGCATCTTCTCCTTCATCTTCTTTCAGCTGGTAGGTGGAAAAACTTTACTTATGCAGCAACGCTGGCGAGACGCATTATGTTTCGTTGGGATTGTCCGTCCGGTTCATTATGATAAAGGTGATATCTCAGGGGAGGAATTTTTTCAGATTCAGCACAAACGTTCACTTGGACTCAACCGATGGACGGATCAGATTTTGGAGGTCAAAGATCACTGTGTTCTCACAAAACATAAAACACAAATTCAAATGCTAATTATGACAATTTCACAAAAAAATGTCTAAAAGGATCAAATTATGAAGTGATGACAATTTGGACAGCCTTCAATGTAAACTGCAACATGACTGGTCGTCTGTCGGAGACATGCGATCATTGTAGTTTTTAACAGTTTAAAGATGCTACATTCAACATTTTAACATCAGTAGATGATTGGACGGTTTGTAATCGTTTGCTTTGAGGATCTGTTCATCTTGTTATATGTTTTTGAGATTTATTAAAGTGTTACTATAGAAAGGTACAGTTCTTTAATTGATGATTCAATCTATAAAAGAACATTTTGAAAAATGCATCCCTATTCTTTGGAGCTTCTGTTTTGTTCCAACCAGAAGTCTAAAACACAAAGACATTCATTTAACAACGATGTGAATCTCTTCTTCGTAGTGATGTTTTCATTTCGTCTCTCAGTCTTACGTGCTGCTGGCGGTCGTCATCTTCCTGCCGTACATCTCCCAGTGTTTGAAGTGGTGTCGCAGCAAAGCAATTGGTAAAAAACAGATCTTTTATTATTTATGTAGGGGAAACGTATGACATATGAACTTTGGGTGTGGATGTAGATCTATTTCAGAATGACTCCTGTTATGTGCACATAGACTGTATATAAGAAATGGACATATTACGTCTCCGGTAACAAACTGTCAATCACAGTAAGCCCCGCCCTAAAGCATACCCTGCTTTATGGTCTGTTTGACTCTAAATGGAGCATCATTTACTAAATGAACATCATGCTGTATTGAAGAAGACTTGAAACTAGAGATTGAGACCATAAACTCATGTTTACAATGTTTACTGAGGGAATAAATCAAGAGAGAAGTAGAGTCATTTTCTCATAGACTTCTATACAACCAGAGGAGTCGCCCCCTGGTGGACAGCAGAGAGAATGCAGCTTTAAGACACTTCTGCATCGGCTTCACTCTTCAGAACCGGAGGTTGCCGAATGCATGTGCATCACATTTTTTTAAACCAAATCTTGTGTGTTTCAGGTCCGGTGCCGGAGAGTCCAGACTCCATGTTGTTTTACACCTACCTGCCCAACGAGCCCCTCAGCAAGGACCGGGTGGAGGCTTTCAGCGATGGAGTCTATGCCATCGTAGCAACGCTTCTCATCCTGGATATTTGGTGTGTTTCACTTTATTTACTTGAATGGGTTGACATTGGACAAATGCAGGTTAGACTCAAAACACAAAGCTATGCCGGAGATCCCACCATCACATTTAATGCAACCATCATGTAGCTTTATAAAGAAAATCTTGGGCTTCATATGCACATGCATGTATGCATTAAAGGCACAATGAGTAGGGCTTTCCTAACAAACAATGTATAGACTTGTACAAAAAGAATCCCTCCCATCAGTCTGGTCTCCTAAAAGATACGTTCTCCTATAACTTTACTGCATTGTGAATTACGTTATGAGGGAACATGTTTTTTCGTGGATTATGTTTTCTTTTTACAAATCACAAATTAGTTTCAAGTGAGTCTACACAAGTCCACATAGGGAGGAGGTCGCCGTGGTTAATAGGTTTGTTTACTTTTGTTGCCCAAATAAAACCAATTAATTTTTTTGCGTTTTTGTTTGGTTTTGTTTCAATTTTGTAGTCACTTTCGGCAAAACCATGATGTTTTTGCTAAACGTCTGTTGCTTTAAACTTACCAAGTAGTTTTGTTGCATTGTTATTTTATTTTTGTCTCAATTTAATTGTAATCTTAAACCAAACCATGATTATTTTTTTCAAAATTGTGATTTTTGGTTTGTTTTGTTTTAATTTCATAGTAATTCTAAGCCATGATGATTTTTATTCAACCAAGCCAGGACGTTTTGTAGCGTTCTTTATTTTGTTTTGTTTCAATTTGTGAAAATAAACTTCACTTAAAATGCAATTCAGTGTTCAGTAGTATGGAAGCGTCATTTTGTAGGAGACAGGGCCGCTCAATCATCACTTATGACCCACTGAGAGTGTTTCCAATATGTAGCTACGATATGTCGGACACAGCGTCGGAAAAAATGCAAATATAATGAGACGTAAAACACAGAGCGGACAACGCTATCAAAACGAGAGTGAATCTGAAGTTGGCTTTCACCCGCTGTCGAGCACCTTAACCCTTGTTTAGCCGCGGAGGAGGGCCCAACTTTGAATGGTGTGCTTACAAACCGCAGCCTACAAATCCTACTCATTGTGCCTTTAAATAACGTTACCTTTATGGCTTATTTTATGGCTAGGGCCTTCATCTTTATAGCTGCTTAGAAATGGTCAGAAAGTCAAAAAACCTGATTAGTTTCGTACAAATACATCCGTCTGCCGAATATTTTTGAAAGATTTTGCTCAATCCAGGGAACATAAAACCACTATTAATTAAAGTGCATTTTATTGTGCTTAAAAACCTATTTTCTCTAACGTCTATCCTCTCTGGTTCCTTCCCGTCAGCGAGGACAACGTTCCGGACCCGACCGTGGTGCAGAAGCAGTTTGGCGGGAGCCTGGTGGCGGCTCTGCAGGTCTACGGCCCGGAGTACCTCGCCTACTTCGGCTCCTTCGCCACCGTCGGCCTCCTCTGGTTCGTTCACCACTCGCTCTTCCTCCACGTCACCAAGACGACGCGCCTCATGGGCCTGCTGAACACCTTCTCGCTGGCGTTCGTCGGAGGTCTTCCTCTGGCCTACCAGCTCACGCACGAGTTCCCGCGCAACTCCCGCAACGAGCTGGAAGCCATCCAGATCAGCTGCGTGATCATTTTCTTCGCCGGTATTTTCCAGCTCACCATTTGGGTGGTCGCTCTTTACAACGAACAGGAAGCTCTGCACCCATACGTGCGATACGGCGGCCGCGAGCACATATTCATGCTAGCTAAGCTATCGCTGTACCCATGCATAGCTCTGGGGACCTTTTTCCTGACATGCATTTTGAGTAAATTCAGCGCCTCCATTTTCCACCTCATGGAGATTACGGTGCCTTTTGCTTTTCTCGTGTTGAGGCTGTTGGTGCGAGGCGGGTTAGCATTGCTACGGCTAATTTTCTGCCCCGACAGGCTCGACCAGAGGGGCGTCGTAGAGGAGGAAGACGACGAGACGAGAGTGCCGTTCAACGCTTTAATCACCTAGCTAGCTTAGAGGGAAGTGGCGACAGAAAAATAAAGCTAGCTGACAGAGCGGTGAGGCGTTGATGCTAAAACGATTAGCCTCAGAAAGAGTTTACTGAAAGGGACGGAATTGGGAATCACATGGAGAAGCAGATCAACATTAAAAGTGCTTCTAATGTTGAGAAGGAATCAGTGAAAATAGGATTGGCAGAGGGCGAAGCATGGAAGTAAAGTAGTGACAGCATGATACTGACAGCCAAAGCCTATCCATTCATTTTTATTTAAAACGATTACTTGAAGAATTTTGATTAGCAATTAACCAACAATCATATTCAGGCACTCAAAGGTCCAGGAAGAAACAAAGGGTTAAAAAAATTGAACTATTTTCTGTTTTTAAGGGGAAAGGCTTTAAGACATGTAAGGAAAGTCATCAGTTAGCAGATTATTTAACAGGAAAAACAAGCTTTTTTAATTATAGTTCAGTCACTGTGCTGATTAAAGGTGTAACATGAAGAGTCCGTCCAGCTGGTGTGGTTGTAATTCTGCCTTTATTCGTTGTTTCTTTCACCTCTTCTCATCCAGAGACAATTTGCTAAGCATGTTCAAACATGTTGTCGATATAAATGTTGAAGTTTACCTGTTAGCAACTAGCGGGGTTAAAGTCTGAAGCTAATGCACTTTAAACATTATGCGGAACGGGTACGGCCATAAAATTGTAAATTGCACGTTTTAAAATATATTTTGATTCAGAAACGTCCAACATAATTCCCTAAGAGGCAAGAGGAGGAAAACAATTCTGGTGATTCAGTTTCTAAGTCTGATCTAAATTGTTTTCAACAGGTTAAAAATAAAGTTTTGCCAGGGTTATCTTTCTATGTTCCCAAAAGTTCTTGATTTCATCTGTGAAACAGGTGGGAAAGTATGGTTTTGGCATGTGATTGTTTATTGTTATAACTATCATTTTGGCTAAAAGCATACATTTTTATGTACAATAAATTCACCTTGTGTTTGGAGTTCAAGGAGAAATGTAAACTTACCTAGAAGAAAACATGAATGTTTTTAGTCTTAATTAGAACGTGGGTTAGTGGTGGTTTTCAGCCTCTTGTGGCCAAAATGAGTATTACAACTACAAACAACACAAATTCAAGGAATTTAGAAAGATTATCCTGGCCAAACCTTTTTTCACCAGTTCTTAAGTAATAAACACAGAAGAGCAAACAATTCAGATTATATTAAGCAAATGGATCAGCAAATTCTTTTGTTTTCACACTGGCTTCTCTGGGCTTTCGTAGTTATTTTTATATGTTCTAATCACTGGAATGTTATCTCACCTTTTTAGTTGTCACAATGCTTTTTACTATTTCTAATGGGTTTTTTTTTAGGACAGCTGTGCACGTAAATGTCTCCGAAAACTATATGTGTAAAAGTAAAAAAAAGGCCAGATTGTGCTTGTCTGTTGTTGATTTTTGTTTCATTGATCATGATTTCAGGTTTTCTTTCTTTCAACTTATTATTACATGATATCAAGATCAGAACAAATACTTTTATTTTAACTGGAAATTATTGTTATTGTTTGTTTTTTATGGAGAGGCTTTTAAAATCAGGTGAAGTACATTTCTCCAGAAGGGTTCACTGTTGTTTCTGTTAAATTGTCCTGAAACATGTGTA
Source organism: Anoplopoma fimbria (assembly GCF_027596085.1). Classification (NCBI taxonomy): domain Eukaryota; kingdom Metazoa; phylum Chordata; class Actinopteri; order Perciformes; family Anoplopomatidae; genus Anoplopoma; species Anoplopoma fimbria. The sequence continues at coordinate 25,843,697 of NC_072461.1, read as the reverse complement.
ATGATGATGTGTGTTTGATACTGACTCAAAAGAGAGAAATCTGAGACGCAATTTAATGGAAACCTGTCAGGTGATGGAGAAGGGCTACTCATACAGACAAGTGACTAAACAACAGTTTAAATAACGACAACAAAGACAAAAAAGGAGTTTTACTTTTCAAGATGGAGAAAAATATCTTGTTTGTGATTGGTTTGTCATTTTTTCTTGTTTTGGTTGTCATGTTTTTATTCTGTTGAGGATAAATAAGCAGCAGCTTCAAGATCTAACCTGCATTAAGAAGCAAGTTTGGTTTTATTTATGATTATTTGTATCTAATGATCTGTAATCAGCTTTGGTTGATATGAATGGGAAATAATGACAAACTAAACATTTTGTCTGATATTTCACCTAAGATAAAATAACTTTATGTGTATTTATCAAACCATATTTTCCAATTTTTGAGACATTTATTGTTACTGAGGCCAGAAGAGTCCCTTTCCAAATATCACCTTTGACAGATTTCTGTTGTCATATTTAGTTGTTGTCTGTTTTGTAACGCTGCATTTGCTCTTTCACACTGTGCAAAATCTTTTATTTTTTTATGGCAAATCAGAAACTGTTTAGCTTTGTTTTGTGAATAAATCTGAAGTTGTTCCGTCAACGTGAAAGTGAATTCTCTGTCTGGTCATTTGGAAAACGTAATGAACATAATGGACAATATTTTAAAGAAAAAAAACCTTTATTCACCTCCGTACAGTAAACATCTTCACAATATCCCTAACAACATATCAATATGTGGTTTAAACACAACTTGGTATTGCCCCTTTAATAACAACATACTTCATCAGTATCTTTATTTAATCTTATCGACTCCAAAAACTATCGACTTTCATTAGAAAACATTTCTGCTCAACGTAAATCAAACAAAATATACACAAAATGATAAATAAAAAAACCAAACATCTGCAGCGCGTCGTTCACTGACATCTGGGCTTCTTAAACTACCTTCTTGTTTCCGATGTGACGTTTGTGTTTCACCTTCAGAACGAGTAAAAAGAAATGAGTCCAAACGAGAACTTTGATCTAATCTGAACTATTACTGGAAAACTGTGGAGTCTTGAGTGCACCAAAGGAACAATACAGCTCTTAATTATAAACTTGCTTTTATTATTATTAATGATAATGTTAAATAATATTATTTATTATTAAATTATTTAGCAATAATTTAAACGTACTTACAAACTACGTCAAATTACATTTTTGTAATTATGTTTGCATTGTTGATTAATTGAATAGGTGATGGATCATCAGCAACTTTTAAAATAATTGTTTAATTGTGTCATTTATTTATGTGAGGATTTTTTCACAAACAAAACAATAAACTGACTGATTGAAAATTATTTAAAGTTAAATTTAAATGCAAGTGTTCATTAAATGAAAACTAAAAATAAAAGCAGAAAAGAATAAATTAGATTAAACTACAATGTTCCTTCTTTAGTTTTACTTTTAACTCGAACACAAAAAATACTTTGTTTTGATGGTATATGATTATTTATTAACTTTTCATGTTTTTGAATCATTAAAATGTAAACTTTTTAATCCACTTCATAGTGTTTTAATGCTTTCATTAAATTAGTGATTCATTGGCCAATAACACAGTTTAATTATTCTATTGGCACACTTGAGACTCCATATTAAACAACTTTAATATATATATATATATATATATATATATATATATATATATATATATCATTTGACCATCTGCTGTTTGTGTTGCATTTTGGTCAGACTGCTTCAGTGTGAATTCTGTCCAGATGTTTACATGTGTTCTTGATCTTGATCAATAATAAATGGATTGTGAAGGTTTAACAGCGAACAATCCTATAAAGCAGTAGTGTGTGTGTGTGTGTGTGTGTGTGTGTGTGTGTGTGTGTGTGTGTGTGTGTGTGTGTGTGTGTGTATTGTATTCATAGATACAGTACATAACAGCTGGTCCCAGAAATCCACCCAGCAAAAAAAAAAAAAAGAAACACCCTAAAATAAACTTCCACGAGGAAAACATGAACAGAAGAAACAAATAAATTAAAACATCGTCTTCGTCCAAAGACTAAAAGGAAGAGTTAGTTGTTACTCAGATCCAAACTCCTCTCGTTTCATATTTTCATATTTCAGAACAAAGAGAGGAGGTCTGAAGGAGACGACGGTTTGGATCTGAGCCACGGAGCTTTTTTTCTTCAACAACAGAAGGAAATCAGAGTTAATCAGACAGTGCTTTGGTAAACATTTCCCTCTGAAAAGGTCTGGATTCAATCAGAGAACCTCATCACATGCAATGTCCTCTTCATCACACTAGTGGTGATCATGTGATTAATCATGAACGCCACAGGTTTCCTGCAGGATTCAATGATTAAACCCACACTAAGGAATCAAACTGCACCTTGCATACGATATTGCTCATAAAACCGCTGCCCATCATATTTTTTATATACTTAAATATATGTGTAACTACAGTACTATACTGTGCACATATCGTACAGTAAATAGGCTGAAAACGTACTCTGACGTTATCGTCGATAACATCTTATATAGCAAACTACATTCAAAAACTTAATAATTTAACAGTGATTTTGTTAATGCATAAGAAGACTTTAAAATAGCAAGATTTATCTTTTTAAAACAGTTTCACAAACATTGAGTCCGAGGATGTGGGAACCCCCCCCCCTCCATCTAACTGCTACAGTGCAACTAAAAATCATTGGTTAAAGTTATAAAGGAAGCACAGTCTTTATTATTTTAAAGGAATAGTTCAGCGTTTTGGGAAATGCGCTTTACGTCAGAGTTAGATAAGATCAATATCATGCTCATGTATGTATGCTAGGCAGCCGTTAGCCTAGCTTAGCTTAGCATAAACACTGGAAGACAAGGGAAAAGCTTGATGCCGCTCATCAAAGTTACGCCTCTAAAGCTCTTTAACACACACGTTTGTTTCATCCGTACAGGAACAAAAATCCAAAAACTTCTTTCATGATGAATTACTTTTTTACCAAGAAACTTATGAGCACATCTCTGGTAAACAAGATTTAAAATGTTGCTTTTGCCTAATTCTTTTGTTGAGAAACTCAGTTTTGATTCTATTAAATAGTCGACAAAATGTTATTCAACTAAGAATTTCTTTGGACGAGGACTTCCCTTGAAAAAAAATACAGTTTAAGTGTAAAAAATGAATAACATTAAGAAGTTGGGGAGGGGGTGTAATATGAGAAAAAAAACAAAAAAATTGACTTAAATCACTGTTTTTCTTCACAGATTTATGACTTCATAATCACAGTGAATAAATCAAGTTTTTCCTTGCAGATTTATGACTTTATAAACGCAGAACATTTATTATTATTAATTAACAATATTGTCTTGTAAATTTGTGTTTTTTTTTTGTAAATTTACTACTTTAATCTCAGAGAATATACAGGTTTTTTCCTAAAAAAATGAGCAACTTTAATCTTGGAAATTCTGAGTTTTTCCCAGAATATTACCCCCTCCCCGTGACTTAAAATAAATGTTTGGTTTTTTTAACGCATTTTTAGCTTTCACACCAAAAGTGCAAGTTGAATAAACCTTAACCTCACATAAACTAACCTCCACAATGGATTTCTGCTATATAATACTGTTTATTTATGAGTTCTATAGGTGTTTAAATTCCAAATCTTTATTCTATTCACCTCCCAGCACCGGTTGGAATCGATCCTCTAAACTAATTCTCATCCAGAATAAGCAGATTTCCCAAATGTCAAACTATTCCTTTAAATTCTTTAGGTTCACCCAGAACACCCTCTGAATAAGCAGCAACCTCAGATAAAATCTACATCCCTACCTCATAAAAATCTAAAGTGTTCATGCTAAAAGGCAAACTACAAATGAGTTACATCTCTATTTTTGCATATCATTTCTCATAAAGTGTTTTTTCTTCCCCCCCCCGTCCCCCAGCAGGTCACACAAGTAGTTATAGTACTAGTATTAGGTATTTTGTTCAGCTAAATATTTTCAGTATATTTATGTACAGTACATTAACTCGAGTGCTGATGCTCTACATGCCTACAGTCAACCTGCATTGACTTTTACTTGTGCAAGTTATTTTCAGATTCAGACAGAAACCTAAAAGCTACAAGTTTTCACGCCGTGGAAGAAGAGAATAAACATGGCTTTGTTCAGCAGAAGCCCGAGACGGGACTCGCGTACATGCTACATGTTTTCATTATGCGGTGAGGTTAGGACCGTTAAATAGAGCATAGTGTATAAAAACAGTGTCTGTCTACAGGATTCTGACAAAAACCCCTCTGCTGCATCATTGCTTCGCCCCAGAAAGACAAATCTCAACAGTCTTGTTAGCGGTAGCTCAGGTCCACTTCAGGTCCGGTAAAAGCTTCCTTTAAAAACCGTCTGTTCAGCTACAGTCAGTGCAATATCTGCCGTCCACAAAAAAGGAAAACTGCACATCCGCCATCCAACCACGCTGAGAAAAAGCTGTGTGCTTCAGAGTCCGATAAAACATTTCATCTTCAGTCTGTTTGCTTTTAGGATGGGGGCCGTTAGGCTTCGTGAAGCGTGTTGTAGTTTACGTGTCGGTCCAAGTGGAGAGAAACGAAGCCGCCGTGTTTGTTGTTATTGTCGGTATTGTGTTTTTTTGTTACTACAAGGTTGTTCCATGAAGTTTGGAGAGTCACCTCAGGTTTCAAAGTCATGATTTGGAGCTGGTTGGAAGTCGAATGAAGAGCCGACGCCGTACCTTAAAAGAGCGTGTGTGTGTGTGAATGCTTACAGACATGCACACAAAACACATGCACACACACACTCTCGTCAGTCGTCCTTTTCATTGGGCCCTGGCAGCGGCGGGGGGGAGCATGCCTCTCTCCCTCAGGTGGGAGTGCAGAGTGTGGAAGATGCCGAGCTGCTGTCCAGGCTGAAGCATCAACAGCTGCTGGAGCACTTTGCTGGGGTTCGGTCCTCTGCAAGACAACGATCTCATGAGAACAGACCAGTGGAAAGAATCCCTAAATCTCAGGATATAGATATATGTATTTAACTTAGAATGTGTTGTTGGCATCCTTATAGAGCAGTAATACTGATCATGTCTTTATTAGTCAATTAATGGTTCTTGTTGTTTCTTCCTGACAAGTTGTGAGCATTGATGGAGGCAGAAAGTGAAAGTCCACCCTTTTCTAAATATTGTGTTGTTTCTAAATTCCTCTTAATTTACAGCCATCTGAAGCTTCATAAGAACTGATTTAAATATCTTAAATATCCGACGTTAAGCCGCTCACATTTACACACGTGTGCTGCATGATGGTTTTACGTCACGCATGCAGCGGAACAGACAACGTTAGAGACACACACACACACACACACACACACATATGCAACATGCTCGTCTGTGCACACAGGATGTTGACAGAGTAAAAGACATAAAGCATTCATAAGTGGAACAAACTACAATTGATTTCTGCAGTAACATGGAGCACTTTAAATTTGGGATTTTTTGGAGTAAGAGTGAGAGAAGGTCCTGTGAGTTGGTGCAGGTTTGGAGAAAATGTAAGTTATGTAATAGTCAAAGTTTTCTTATGAGAATATAAAGTTGAATATCAGTTTTCCATGAAAAAAAGTTTGTATGTGCTGTCAATTAAAGTTTTTAGAAAAGACCGAAAATTGGAATCGGCACGTCAGGAATTGAAAATATCAGAGTCAGCAGAGAAAATTGCAATCGGTGCATTTCTATTTTGAAGAACTGTAAGGAACCTGATACCAGGTTTTTAGATTTGGCTCTCCGACGGCGCTCTGAGCCTCCGGTCCTCCTCTTACCTGATGAAGCTGGCTATGTAGACGTGGGTGAAGGTGGCCATCAGGTACTGACAGTCGAATCGATCCATGATGCCGCCGTGGCCCGGGATGGTGTTGGCAAAGTCCTGCAGGAGAGCAGAGACCAGGACGTCAGTACATCAGAACACAGGTACATAATGAGGTGTCACATGTTTAGGTGGTTATACGGGTATGATTTAATCTCATTATTATCTTCCCAGGTTGTTTCAATGCTGAGATTTTCGCCTGTCAAACTCATGTGTCGTCACTAGGTGGAGACGTGACTGCACAAACATCGGCTGCAGTAAAGTCTGTGTGAGGGATTAAGCAAAGCTCGCTGAGCTTCCTGTCACTCTAAGTGAAATCTGTTTACGGTTTGAAGTGGTCCAACCAGTTTCTTCCTTAAACTAACCGCTGGCGTTTTGAGGTGCAGCTCCAGTCAGCTTAGTGCGTTTATTCAAGAGTTAAAAGAGTGAAGTAATGGCAGAAAGCTGTGGCGCAGATTGCAGAGATGTTAACTACGAACTTGTGACAATAAAATCTAATTAATGAGCTGATGAATCTCACCTGAAAAAGTGCTTTAAGTGAAATGATGATGGGAAATCAAGACTAAAACAATATCCTCAAAAGAGAGGAGAGGAGACACATACTTTTATTTTGAAGGCTCGCTTGAAGCCGCTGGCAAAGAAGCCGCCGAAAGGCCCGATGAGAGACCCGAAGGACGAGAGGAAGAGGCTGTGGATCTGGAAGGGGTAGAGGTTCACCGTTTTCTAAAGGAGAGACGAGGAGAAACATTAACAAACGTGATTTGATTGAACTTTCTATCCAGATATGATGCTAAAGCAGACAGGAATCTCTGAAATCTATTTATAGTGATTTCAGCACGTCAGTGGGTTGAACAGATCATTTATTAAAAAGCTTGGATATGAAGGAACTTTACGTGTCTTTGCTATTTACAATCTACATTTAAAACATAAACAAATGTAGTATTTTCCATTAAAGGGATAGTTTGGATGTTTTGAAGTGTGGTTGTATGAGGAACCTCTCTGTAGTCAGTGTTTTACTATAAAAGATGGAGTTTGGAGTAACAGACAGGAGTACCAGCACGGGAGCAAAACAATGTACTACTGTGGACAAATTTTAGCTCCCTAAAAGAATATATATCAGTTTAAGTGTACGATATATTTAAAATATTTTAACTTGCCATCAGACAGCCCTTTCTAACGAGGAGCTGAAGCTGTTATCTATGCTCTGTTCAAAGCCACTAGACTCCTTTGACAAAAACAGGAATTTTATCTGTTAGAATGCAGACGTTACTGGCCTTTTGCTTCCTCGATCGGTAAGTGTGATTGCGTGACTTCGGTAGTCCAAACTAAACGTGTAAACTGAAAACTAAATGGTAACTGTGATGTTCTGACGGGTAAAATGACTGATATTGTCAATGGAGTCTTGTGGCTTTGAACAGAGCACAGATAACAGCTTCAGTTCCTCGTCAGAAAGGGCTTAAAGGTTTAAAAGGCAAGTTAAAGCCGTGAAAACATTTTAAATATAGCGTACAATTTGACTGATATTGATTCTTTTAGGCGTCTGAAATTCATCCACAGTAGTACATTGCTTTGCTTCCATGCTGGTACTCATGTCTGGTACTCCAAACTCCATCTACTGCAGTTAAACACTGACTATGGAGAAGAACCTCAAACAACAACACCTCGAACAATCCGAACTGTCCCTTTAAAAGTCTTTTAATGGCATGACATATTCTTAAATATGTCATCAATTAAAAAGGAATTTAGAAAGGACAAAGTCTTACCCAATTCAGTGTGTTCTGCACCACAGCAGGAAGAGTGTACTCCTGCATCACAAACATATCCGAAGGCTCACACTCAACTGTAAACCCGTTGGTCTCACTGTTTAAGCCCACCGGACACACAAAGTACTGGAACTGAGACAGGAGGTAGGCCAGCTGACGGGTCAGACAAACACAAGAAGCAGAAAAAACAACATTAAAGCACAAAGTATCAGGCCTTACATATATGTACAAATTTGGAAATGTTGAATACTGATAGTGAAAGTGGTCAGTGAATGTAGAGATGCTGCAATGTGATAAAAAACAAAATAAACATTTTTCATTGAAACGGAAACTAGAGACCATGTGACTGAGTGTTGTGCAAACTCCGTCTGGCAGTTGTGACCATGTTGGGAAAACTGCCAACAGTCATAACCCAAACAACTCAGAAATGTTGGCAGAAGATACGCAGAAATATCTCATTCTGTTAAATAAATAAATAAAAATAAAATATCAGACCATGTGAGTCGTAAGAGCAAATAAAGAGAACTCACGATGAAGCCAAAGACCACGGTGGCGAAGAACCCTCCGATGAAGCCTTCCCAGGTTTTCTTGGGTGAGAGCTGAGGGGGGGTTAGAGAGAGAAACAGAGGCCGTCTTTCACTTCATCATGACATCAGACTCACCACGAAATATACATGTGATTTAAAATAAACCCGATGAGTTAGTGAATAGCTCTTGTGTGGATATCATCATCAACATATCTTTTTTTGCATTTATTCAAATACTTCGATATACATTTATAGCGTTCCACTTCCAAGAGTAGAATATTCGATTCATTAAAAAGTGGATTTTGACAGAGAAGTAATCATTAAATCTGAGAAAGGATTTATTTTTTTCCCCCATTGTTGTTCAATATTACATTTCAATTTTATTTGCTATATTATTTTTAGTAATCTATATGAAATATAACTTTCTACAACTTTATTAAATTCATTGAAATCTCTCTCTATATCCTGCTCAATATCTATTTATCTATTCGAGTTACCATTAGGTTGTTTTTTGCTATTCTTCTGTTGTAATCTTTAATGAAACTCTTGCACAGTAATTTTGTTATTAATAAAGTTATATCTTATCTTATGTCTTTTTAGAAGGTTTGTCTGACTGTAACTGATGGGAAAACTGTTTGCTGTTAAACGACACCAGATGATCGTCAGGAGAAGATATGGAGCCAAACGAGTGTGATCCTAAAACTTGCATATTTTAATGATTGTCAGAGAAATCTCCTCGACTGGTTGATCACAGTGAAGGTGTGATTTGTTAATGTAATCTCTCTCTACTCTTGCACTTCTTAAAGACAGCAGCGAGGCCACTCAATGCAAACCACATACCCAAAATGAGAACAATGTAGGACAACGTTTGACTTACCTTGATCAGTGGAGTCCTCCCGAAGAAGAAGCCAAACAGGTAGGCCATGATGTCATTGCAGATGACGATGGAGATCGGGACAATGAACCTGGGAAAAAAAGGATTTTGCACAATGTTCAGAGGCGATGGGGGATGTTGTCACTGGCTGGAAAATGTGTGGATTGATAACTGCAACTTTGGCAGGAAAAACAACATATATATGAAAATAAAAAGCTAATTACTATGATTTTTTTCAACTAAAACCAGCATTCTCTTAGCAAAGTTAATTTAAACACAATTTGCTTAATTTGTATATGTGACTTGGGTATTTATATTACTTGTAGCTTTGTGTAAGTTACTTTAAAAGCCCTCATAAAAAGCAGAGTGATCACATGTGCAGTGATATTTAGAGACAATGAGACACGTTCCTCTGGTCCGACTGTGTGCTGCTTACCAGATCATTCCTTCAAACAGGTTCTGAATGACAAGGTGCGACTGAGTTACCACAATCAACAGGGTCACATGGGTCCACGCAAACTGGAATGGCAAACACAAAACACAAACACAACAGTGTCACTGAGCTGGAATGTAGCCGCACCTGCTCAGAATGTAGGAAACAGTGGAATCGTACGGACAAACGGACAAACAAGGTGAATGACACAAACAAACATGTGACGGTGTGAGAGGAGCAGGCAGCGGGCGGAAAACAGAAGTAAAAAAAAATGTATTGGCAGTTTTAAAAATAAGATTGTTTGTGAAATTGCATGCAACAAAATAATTCTAATAAACAATAACGCCAGAGGCATAACAGGACTGAGTGTTGGAGCTGAGAAAGGGTTTTCTTCTGCCGTTAAATATTGCTATAAAATAGTTTAATAACTCTTAGGGATGCCCCTATCAACTTTTATTTTTTTTCATTATTTTTTTTACAGTTCGCCGTTCAAAGAGGCTCCAGACTATTTTTTTCTTCCCAAAACCGGCCCGAATTCTTTTTTTCATCTGCTCTGAAGTCAGCGTTAACCGTCAAAAATTCTAAATGTTATGTAAATGTTAATTTATAGTGAATATAAATTGGTTATATGTGTAAAAACAAACAATTAGAATGATTAGCAAAATAAAAAAATATTCTAGTTTTATCTAAAAAGAAAATATATATATTAATATAATAAATAAAATAAAATAAAAAATATATATATATGTATATGTGTAAGTGGTTATAGGTGCAAAAACAAACAATTAGAATGATTAGGAAATTAGAAAAATAAAAAAATATATATATATTAATAATAATTAAAAATAAAATATATATATGTAAGTGGTTATATGTGTAAAAACAAACAATTAGAATGATTAGGAAATTAGAAAAAGAAAAATATATTGTAGTTTTATCTAAAAAATATATAATATATATATATATATATATATAAAAAAAAAAAAAATATATATATGTAAATTCATTCATGTATTTTAACTATTCATGCTTAAAATTATTTTCTATTAACTTCCTGCTTCCTAAATGTTCTACCTTGCATGATGCTGCCTCACTCACTTTATCCTGTTCAGCTGTTGAAAGTACGTTTTGGTTTTTCCTGTTTCAATTGTAAATGTTGTGTGATTTATTTTGCATTTAAAAACCCAATTTTAACATCAGGCTGAGAGTTGCAAGTTTCTAACACTGGCACATTTGCAGTCGTTGATCAATGTGCATGAGATCAAATAAATAAATATACGAGATCATATTCAACATATGAGTTATATTTAAGTGAGTGAATGGCAACATCAGAGCAAAAGAAGAGTTTAAAAAATATTCTTAGAAGGACATTTCAGGAAGTAAGAAGCGGTTGAAAAAGATGGAGAGGAAGGTTATAGGTGGAGGTGGACGTGGAGGAGGAGGAGGAGGAGGAGGAGGGTTACTTGGCTGATACACACCATATAAAACTGCAGGCGGTAATGTTTCTTCACTAAACTCAGCACAAACATGCAGAAACCTGTGAAAGAGTAGACAACATGCTGTCAGTTAAACAAAGTATACGGCAGATTAAATAATAATAATAATAATAATAATAATAATAATAATAATAATAATATGAATCACATATAACACATTGTATAGCATGCCTGTGACTGAACAATTCACTTTTCTGTATCACACACAAACAATAAATAAGGGATTTTGGAGTTTGGCGTTTTAGATTTTTTTATTCCAGACACTTAAATTTGCATCGACTTCCTGTGTCAGGTTTGTGTACGTAAACGTGTGGAGACCCTCAGGGGAGCCGTTACAACCAACACATTGAGAAGATGCGGTTCGGATCAGAATGTCCTCGGGGCTTAAAAGCTGCAGCTGACGGGCTCGACTGAATTTCAGAAACACTGAAGGAGAACTGTGTTCACTCGGAGAACACAGAACCTCTATTCATCCATCTCAGAGGGAAACTTACTGTCACAGCAGCGGCTACTAAAACCAGAAAGCTGCTCGTTACTATTCATCATTTTGCAACACAGACACTTTTTATGGTGAGCGATGGGCTCGTTGGTGAGCGATCAGGCGTTTTTTGGGATATTTCACATGAGAAATTTCTGCATGTGTGGTTTTTTTCAGATTTTTCTCAGTTGAAAAACAAAGAACAACTTTCATGTACTGATCAGGATTTTTGAAATTATTAAATCAAAAGTTGTCCTGTTTACAAAAAACACACCCACCCTTTGCGGCACCAACAAACAACACCGTTTCTAAATCACCTAACTAATATTCTTATTACTTATTTACAATACTTGTTTTGATCTTGTTTTTTTTACTATGTCTCTTGTTTGCACCATCCTCTCTGCTGCTGTGATCCTGCAAATTTCCCCGCTGTGGGACTAATAAAGGCTTATCTTATCTCTTATCTTTGGCATTTCTGTCCTGTTATTTATAGTTTCTAACCTGCCGACATTCATGCTGATACTAATACATCCGTTTGCGATGAGCTAAAATCAGTGGGCTCTGTTTTAAACTAGCACAAAAACATACATTTAGCACCCAGAATGACGGTGCTGCAGTACAGAGAGATGGAGCAGCTCCACTCAGGAAAGTATGATAGGTATTGATCATTTAAAATCTCCACTAGGTGATTTTCATTCTGTACTGACATGAATGGAAACCAGAGGCTGCCTCAAAGGGAGAAAAAACTATTTGAAACACTATTGAAGCTGTTGAACCTTTTAAGCAGCATTTTAAAAAGTGTGTGATTTATTATGGACAGGAAAAACACTGGTTTGATTCATTGCATTATTATGAGACACTTTCTTATCAACTACCAGTTGTTATTTCACATAATGCATGTGAATCATTAGTATGATAAAGGCCAAAGCTTTATGGTTTTATGGCACATCCGGCTGCAGTTTACCAAAGCAATAAACGGCATTAAGATCCGGAGAAAAACAGAAGAAGAGCTCATGTTGTTGTAAATCAGTTTGTAAACTCCTGAGTTTATACTGCTATTCTCCCTGAGGTCTTTGTTTCTCTTTTTGTTCCATTTTCTCCCCAGTAATGTGATTCGTGATTTGCGTCTCTGGTGAAATCTATTCCACCTCTGAAGAAAACGTGAGAGGGGCCAAAGAGCACATGTGTGGGTTGTTCGAGATACCGCAGTGCTTTTTTTTAATTTATTTTTTTATGGTCATGAAGGCGAGACCCACCTGCGAGGTACAAGGCGAAGGAGATGAAGCGGTGATAGCGAGCCAGGAACTGCAGAGGCTCCTCCCTCTGCACCAGAGCCCCGAAGTAATCTGCAACAGTTTCCCCATAGAAGAAGTAGTTGACACAAATCAGGAAGTACCTGAGGCAATAAAAACAGAAGACATTAGACTTTCCTTACAGTTTATTTTTGTCATTTTTTTCTTGTTAAGGTAAAATGTTGTCACACTCATAGAAATAAAGGGTTCCAAAAGGGTTTATTCTGAAGGGCTGAGGGGAACCATTTGCTTCAGAAAAACCTTTGATTTAATAAAGTTTATTTAACACTACACCAAAATGGCAAATACTAAATACCATATTTCCCATCAAAACTTTTCATACCAGCAAGGAAGCAAAATTTGTTACAGTTGCAACACTTTCTGCACCTTGCAATAAAAAGGTTAAAACAGATTTGAGCAGGCAGAAGACAAACTACCAGGAACCTATTGACCCAGAGCAGCAGCTGATAGTCTGTCTGAGATAAACTGTTGTTTAGCCTTTAAGCTACTGTAAGATATTTTATTGAGTTTCCTTTCAGGGGAAATGCTCTGAGAGAATTTGAGTTCTCTCTGATACACATTCATAGAGTGTACAAGTGGATTGTCAAAGTTGAAAGGAGTAATAAAGTTCCCTACTTGGTTCTTGGTACTAGTGTTGGATGTGTGTGTCACTGAATGTCTACCTGCGTTTCATGCACGCTGTACATTGACCTCCTGTCTGTGTGTGTGTGTCTGTGTCTGTGTGTGTGTGTGTGTGTGTGTGTGTGTGTGTGTGTGTGTGTGTGTGTGTGTGTGTGTGTGTGTGTGTGTGTTATGAAGAAAGGCCCTTATGAAAGTCACAATTAGCCTCCATCTGCTTCCAACAACACAGTGATCTTTGCTCCTTGCTGTGTTACATACTGTGTGTGTGTGTGTGTGTGTGTGTGTGTGTGTGTGTGTGTGTGTGTGTGTGTGTGTGTGTGTGTGTGTGTACAGGTGATGTGTCAACAAAAACAGTGTAACAGAAATAGGAGCAAACTCTGCCACAGTGGTCTTAGGTGGATGTTGCACATTCAGAGCAAATAGCTGCAGACGTAGCTGGCCTGAGTCAGCGTTTTACTGCAGGACCAGGAGCGTTAAATGGAGTGTGGCTGCCAGCAGAAATGACTTAGTGTCACTTTAAGAAGACGAAATCCTGCCCGTTTCTGGCTTTCTAAATGGCTTTTCATATTATATTACACCATAAAGAAGGCTCAGCATGAATAAAGACCAAACCACCCTTTGACCCAGGTGTAAAAGAATACGATAGTTTTTGCATGTGGACCAGAGAAATACATTTTTCGACACCTTACTTTGAGAAGTTAAAGCATATATCTCATTTAACAAAAATAATCTAAACTTCTGGATATGTGAATAAAACTAGGCTATCTGTGTTGAAATTGGTGCGACATGAAAACATATTTAAACATATTTATGGAGGAGAGTTGAACACTGTTCTTTTGCATATACTACCAGCATTGTAATGATACAAAGGCTGGTTGAAAAGTTTCCCCTCTAGGCTAAACCATTCTCTGTTCATAATCCATCAGATTATCCGATGTTCGCTGTGAAATCAATATTCTCCTCACCAGCTCAGAGTCCTGAACCAGGGCAGCTCGTAGGAATGGTAAACTCTGTAGCCGATGGTGATGATTTCTTGGAAGCACTTGATTTGGACGGTCATGACCTACAGTCAGACGATGGGAACAGAACAAAAAATATGACAAGAAAGAGAGTCAGTGATTGAAAATGTTGTAAAAAAAAAAACAAAAAAAACAGCTGCAGAATCAATTGTTGCCTCTTACCACTAATATTAGAGTGACAGGTCCCATATAGATGATGAGGAAGAAGCCTGAAATCATGGCCAGAGACAGAACCCCTCGTATCCAGTAGTTCTTCCATCTGTGGAGAAAAGGAAACTCTGAATTACTGCCTCCTCAACATCACATAAATATTTCATTAATTCATTGACGCTTCATTTGAATTTTTCATTCAAAGTGATATTGGGAAATGAAAAATACGACACAGATATACGATTCACTGTCTGGTCTACGTCTCTATAAAAGAAAAAAACATAAAAATTCATCTTCAGAGCCATGAAATTACAATCGTAAAGCCGTTAGATTTACAGGGCTTCTCGATATCAGCTGACTCGTGGAGTTAAAGGGGCGGTTGATGAGAGAGAGGAAGCATAAAGACTGTGGTCAAGGCGTTTGTCGACGGATGTTAGGAAAGGAGACAATATACAGTCATAGTCACAGGTTCTATAACTGTAAAATGCAGATGTTTAGTTTTTAAGATATTAGCTATAATCATTAGTATGTTCATTTTAACAAGAGTCAAGACTATTTAAAAGGGTCTATAGTGCATGTTCTAAAGCAGTGCTATAGAGATTTGAGATAAACTGGAGGAGAACAGATATTATTCGTGCCGAACCAAAATCTTCACAGAGACCCGACTCTATCGTGGTCCCGGATCAAGCTGCAGGACTCAGGTGGACTCTGTGTTTACATCAATGATGCTTGGTGCTCGAAACACAGTCAAAGTTGATGGAAAATGTTTTCCTGATGTTGAAATGTTATTGTTAAAATGTCAGATTATTATCTGCCCAGAGTATTGTCTTTGTTGCTGCTGTTTACATTCCTCCTGATGCAAAAGTTCTAAAAATGCACTACAGGAATGCACCACTGTTTTTGTTTT
Organism: Anoplopoma fimbria; assembly: GCF_027596085.1. NCBI lineage: Eukaryota > Metazoa > Chordata > Actinopteri > Perciformes > Anoplopomatidae > Anoplopoma > Anoplopoma fimbria. The sequence continues at coordinate 25,828,240 of NC_072461.1, read as the reverse complement.
GTTCTTGTGTTGCAAATGGACTACAACTGCATCCCTGTGTTAAACAACTGCTGCAGCACCCGAGAGCGAAACAAAAGAGAAGAGGAAACGGCTAAAACGCTGCACAGGAGCCAAACGGGCCAGAGAGCCGGCTGTATGAATGCAGAAGGAAAACAGCTGCATCATGAAAAAAAAATGCTGCTTCCTCTCAGCACGGTGGGCTCTCTGATCATCACACCATCACTCACTCTCCTCCTCTTCACCTTCAGGTCCATCCATTCATCCCACTCTGCTATGTCATTCTGCTCGCTCCATTCACTCTGCTGCCCTCCCTCCTCCTCCTCACCTCTACGACATCTCCCCCATCTGTTTCTCTTTTATCTCCCTCTCTCCTTATTATTTATTCCCTTCCCTTTCTCCCTCCTTCTCCACCCTCCCCCTCTCTGTCTCCCTCCCTCTCTCAGCTCTGAAGGTCCTCAGGATTAGTGCTTCCCTCCTTGTGAGCCTTTAAGCCATCTGACCTGGCCGTCTCTCATTGGTCACACCCTCCACTTCTCATCACACGGGACCTCGTTCATTTGTGTTCAAAGTGCTGCTGACAGTCCTGAACTGCTTGTAAGAAGCGTGTCGACACAACATGAATGTAAAATAGCCAAATAAACCATTAAAAGAACTATAAATGTGCAAAGTTTTAACTCCAGCCTTCCCAGACTTTACTTCTTACTACTGTGTATATTTTATGGTTCTGGCACTCAAACAACAGTCTTTCTCTTTATAACTATTCCACATAACTCCATAAATTAAACGTATTGTCCATAAATAAAGGCAAAGGTCAAATATTGTTTAAAAAAGAGGAAAACAATACTTTACCACCTATTTTTCCAGTAGCTTTGTGTTCACAAAACAAATCAAGCCGATGAGGAAATAACCCCATTTTCTTTTTCCTTATTTTTCCAGATAAAAGTCTAAGTAACCTGAAAGAAAAGTACAACTGCAAGTTTTCTTAAATAAAGGAATACTACTAGCCGTCAATTCATTACATTACATTACATACAGTCATTTAGCAGACGCTTTTATCCAAAGCCACTTACAATCAGTAGCTCAAAGCTTATATTACATATCATTCACCCATTCACACACTGATGACAGGCTACCATGCAAGGTGCCACCATCAGACTCTAACTAACATTCATCATCCAGTCCACACCGATGGCAAGCCTTCAGGAGCAACTTGGGGTTAAGTGTCTTGCCCAAGGACACATCGACTACCGAAGCCTGGTATCGAACCACCGACCCTCTGATTGGAGAACTACCGTGCTCTCCACTGCCCCACACCAATATATGAATATACTTTCCCACAGTCACAACAAAAAAACAGATTTTCATGCTGCTTCATTAAGGACAAAGCTGGACATGTTTTCATGACATACAATCCTACCAGAAAACCATTCATACGAGTACCAACGATACTTGACAGAACCGGTTGCCAGCACACCTTCTATTCAGAACTTGACGTTCAGGTACATAATTAAATAATCTATGAATTTGTGACAATTCAATGACGTGTCTCCCTTCTTCAGGCCTCAACTCCATCTTCCGTAACCTGCTTATCCAGTTAAGGGTCGCAGTGGTGCTGGAGCCGATCTCAGCTGTCAATGGGTGAAGGCAGGGTTCACCCTGGACAGGTCGCCAGTCTGTCACAGGGCTGACATATAGAGACAGACAACCATTCACATCCACACCTACGGGCAATTTAGAGTCTTCAATGCACCTAAGCTGCATTGAAGTCTTTGGACTGTGGGAGGAAGCCGGAGAACCCGGAGAGAACCCACGCTGACACGGGGAGAACATGCAAACTCCACACAGAAGGTTGTCCAGCCCGGGAATTGAACCCAGTGCTAACCACTACACCACCGTGCAGCCTTTACTTTTACGTCAAAAAGGATCATTGTAGGGTCGAACCCCAACATTCCTCACTTACTCTGCGGACTGTGGACTGTTATGAACAACTACGCAACTCACTCAAACTCACAAGCAACTGCATTCCCTGTCCTGCATTAACATGTTCAGACATCTCTGCAGGATCTATTTTCTGGTCCAATTACCCTACATGCACAGGGGAACGATGATCAATCACTCTGTCGGGGTCACTTCTTGAAAGATGGAGGTAAAAAAAACAAAAAGCTTGTAACAGCAATATCATTGATGAAGAACATTAGAACAAGACCTCAGGCTTATTTGGTTCAAGGTACAAAAAAAAAAATCAAAGTCAATATCACCTGCACAACCTACATCTAGCCTTCATTTTTATAAAAAACTAATATGACCAACTTCACTTGTAATCTAAGAAATGTGAGATTTTAAAACTGGTTTGACTTCCTGTCGTTGCACACCAGCACACAGGCATGCAAATTAAATCTCAGAATATACACATTTACTCTTATTTGGGGCTCCTTGTTTCATTTTCTGAACAGAGATTATCTGTTTTTCTGTCTTGTTTCCATCTTAGACAACTAAACTCTAGTAAGGCTAAGTGCTAAATGTTAATAGATCCTTGATCTTGCCACACAACAGAGTAGCAGAATCATCTCCAGAATGCACTAGAGGAACAAACAACATCTGCTGGCTTCCATCTCGAGTGAGCATCAGTGTTTACCTGGGCGGCAGGCCCTCCAGAGCTTTGTTCAGGTACTGTGGAGTGTTGTCTGTGTCCGCTGTGGACAGAGGAACGTCTGGAGTGTCTGCTTTGGAGTCGCCGTCGCATTCTCCGTCTGCGTCGCCTTGAAAGCCCAGCCTGTCATCGCCGTCGGCCTCCTGTCAGAACACAAACACACACACAAAGATATTCAAATACTCACTTAACATAGTGAGCGTTGACACACAGGTAAGAACAGATTGATGTACAGGGAGAGCGCTCATGAGATGCAAATGAATGATGGTTGATGTTGAGGTATTCAAATAGAGTCTAAAGTGAAAGAAGGAGTTTAGAGAGAGGACACTTCAGAACGAGTGTTTTCAAATTCTGGCGATTAAAGTTGATCTGTACGTTTGTTTATGTGTGTGACAAATGTCCTCTTTTACACAAGAGGCATTCTCCAGGAATTCATAACCATCACACGTCTTGAAACTGGACGTGATGTAAACAAAATAAATCAGATTGTTTCAGTTTTTTTGTCCACCTTGGCTCTTTTTTTCCCCACGACCTATGTTTCATACACCGGCTCCAACTCAAACATATTTTCATCGGTCAAAATCGACGCTATAAGTAACTGACGGTTAATCAATATCCCTTTTATTAAAGTCTATCAGCTTCTATAAAACTTCACAATGCAAAAAAATCACAACAACGAACCATTTTAGCTATTTAAGTTATCAAAAGTCTGTTATTACTTCATGAATAAATATCTTTGACAATTGTTTTTTGCAAAGGGAGCAATAAAAAAAGGCAAATCTCATCCCTTCATTTCGCTGCGACATTGCTCAAGTTCTTATTTACATCATAGGAGGAGGCGTCAGACCGTCAATGACTTTATCATCCTACATAGCATCTGCTAGATAAGGACTGAAAGTGTGACACAGACTTACTGTCTGGCTCAATGTCCATATTTCCTGCTTATAAAACAGGCGTAAAATTCAACACCAGAGCCATGAAATTATAGTAAAGCTTTTGAATCTACAGGGCTGACGTGTTTATTTATAATCAGCTGACTAGAGAAGTTAAAGGGGAGGTGACGAAAAAGAGGAAGTATAAAGACTGTGGTTGAAGAATTTGTTATTGGAAGTCAGAAGAGAAGACAATATGTGGTCAAAGTGAATTGCTTCACATCAGACCCAACCAGCACATGTAACTAGCTATGGTTGAGGTTTATTGCCTGGATAATTACCACGGTTATGAGCAAATGACGCCTCTACTGTCGCATCAGGTTAACTTGCATAGCCACATTTCTCTCACAGAATATGTACTAACCTAGATCACATGACCTTCTACCTGCATTTCTTTTTTTTTGTTCTCGCCCCGGAGACATTTGACTAACAAGCCGAGTGAACATTCTTGTAAGAAGCATTTTTGTTCGCTTGGATTTTTCTGTGTGAAAGGAAACCGAACCAAAAAAGGCAAAAAGCTCAAAGTTTATATTTAATGCACATAAAGACATTTAAAGAAAATAGCCTGCTATTAATGCATGGTGCAGTATTGTGATTTTCTTTCATTACCCTCACACTCAAACTGTTCAACTAGAACTAAATAGTAAAAAGTGTTGATAACTACTAACACTACTACTTTAATGTAATTGTGACTTTGCTGCTTGTAAAATATAAATATGATTAAAAGACATATCTCACACCATGAACATCTGATAAACATTTAAAACAAAAACTTTCCAAATGCATTGTTTCTAGAGGTCCTTCTATTAAGTATTCTGTTGTCTTCATCATGTTCATGTTTTCATCTAGTGACCTGTACTGAAATATACTTATATACTATGTATTTTAAAAGGGAATTAGAACATAATAACTCCAAATATATTCCATATTTCAACCCAACAAAGTCCATAAAAGGAGACATTTTGAAGCTGGAGGATTAGTGTTGGAGTGTGACTGAGCTGAAAGTCTACCCTTAGTGTGGACGGGTTAACAGTCTGCTGTCCGGGAGGCAAACGTCTTATTGGTGTTAATGAATCTTTAATCTGGATTTAGACCGGGTCAACAGACACAGGCTCTGAGGTCGCAGGAACGCTGCTTGTGTTGGACAACGCAGACCTGAAACAGAGAGCAGTGCGAGCTCTTTATATGAACCTGCTCTTCACATCGGTTGGGGTTTCTTGTTGTTGGTGCAAAATTAATCATAATTAATGTGTTTTAGTTTCCTTAATTATGTTTTTAAAGATATGTTTCTACTTTAATGTTCATCATTTGAGATCATCAATGTATTTCAAGTACAATGTTAAATATTTAGTAAGTTTCACCGCTTTCTTTTACTTTAAATAAGTAAAAATGAGTTAAAAAGGTTTCCACATGGATATATTTTGAGTTTACATCAAACAAGGTCCTAATAATAAGTCAGCCCATGTATCAGATAACAGAAAATAAAGACAAATAAACTGGGATTGACCACTGCAGAACTAAATATAAATATAAAAGTTGATAAACTACAGTGATTTCATAAATTGCATTAGAGATTTTATATTTTTTATCCATTTCTCTCTTTATATAACATCTAAAATGACTTTTAGGGCTGGGTGATCATTTAATATGATAAATTATTTTCTTTAAATGATTAAATCATTTATTGAGATATCGTGATACACTATCATGCCGTCTAAATTGATTATAACAAGCACACTGACTCAAATTCATCAGAAAACCTGATTATTTTGAGCTAAAGTTCTCAATTAACTGATAAATTATCTTCATTTGTCAAGTATTTAATTCACAAAATAGTACATGAAACCATGTGGTTATTTCATCTAGACTATTTAATAATGATATAGCATGTTTTCTTGTTATCCAATATAGTATATATATAGTTATCAAGATATAAAATGACCCTAATGTCGGGATAGAAGATTTTGGCCATTTCTCCCAGATCCTAAGGAGTTTTTAAATTAAATTAAATAAAAATAAAGAGCCCTAAGTGTAAAATAAATAACTTTATGATCGGCTGTATGAATACACAATAAATATAATTACAGTCTAGAAAATCTGGACAACAAAAATGCTGCCTAGTGAGGATGGAAGGGCCAATCTGACGACCAGTGTGGACAAGGCCTCAGACACTGTAACATCATTAATAAATAAGTAAAGTGACATCCTAGAAATCAAGCCCGACACTTTAGTTCTTGAGTGAACCCCAGAAGGGATCTATCATGTAACAACGCAGCCAGAGGAGAGATGCTTTTTTTCTGCCCAAAAAGAGAGAGGGGCTATTTTTAAAACCGAGCTCTCAAACCAAATCTGGGAGACTAAGTTCCCTTTTTCCATTTGAGAGGCTCTCTGATGCTCCCGGACGTTTCTTTTCCCTTTCATGGCTGCTTTCACTCAAGACGTTGCTAAATACGGTCAGCGGGAGCATCAAGGTTAAAAATCAGAGAAGCTTCGTTTTAGAAACAAGGTCTCTGATCCCAGACGGACGATTTAATTAGCTGAGGAGGAGCGCTGAGAGCGTGAGCAGGCTCTGGAAGGTGGAGGAAGAGGAGGGTCACTGGAGTTTGGTGTTGGAGCTCAGGAGGGACGAGGTGTAATTGAAGAGTTCTACTCAGGTTTTAATGAGGAAACGTTGAAGACTGCAGGTTGGAACGGTGCAAAGCTGCAGAACAGGATAACTGATGTATCTCCACTGGAAAAGGGAAAGAAAAACACGACACTACACTGGCTTTAAAGAGAACGTTTCAAATAGTCTAGTCTCCGAGCTTTCTTTTAAAATAATCATGGCACTAAATGAACACCAAACACAAGCTAAATGTTGAATTTAGCTGGATAATTGACACTTAAATATCATCTAAAGACCTGTTTCTATTCTGATCATCATAAAAACAGACTGTCTCTTAGAAATATGGATGAAAACATTTGTGTCCCGAGCTTTACAAACAAACTAAACTATTGGTTCGTGTAGTTAAGTCTCGATACAACCAGACATTTTAGCTTTAGAATCTGTTTATATTTACTTCCTCGTTCTTTATAATTACTTCTCCTGAATAATCTAAACTTGCCGACATGAAAGGAAGTTTTTGAGCATGCCATGTTTTATTCCCATTAGTTGATTTAATAAATAACCTTCCAATTGATCAAGTCTTTTATGAAGCAAAAACTCCAAACGTGCTTGGGTTGCAATTGTAAAAATTTGCTCTGTTTCATATAATTTCTTCAAAGTAAATAACTTGAGGTTTTTGGACTGTTTGTCAGACAAAACCAGCAATTTCAAGACTTCATCATTGGGCTTTTTTGACCATTTCTCATAATTTGTAGACCGGATAACATATACAGTACCAGTCAAAAGTTTGGACTCACCTTCTCATTCAATGGTTTTTCTTTATTTTTTTCTACATTGTAGATTAATATTGAAGACATCCAAACTATGAAGGAACACATATGGAATTATGTGGTAAACAAACAAATGCTCAACAAACCAGAATATGTTTTATATTTTAGATTCTTCAAAGTAGTTGAATGAGAAGGTGTGTCCAAACTTTTGACTGGTACTGTATATCTTTAATATAATTAAGAAATATGCAACAATAATGGAAAATGGAAGCCTTTACAATGGGAATGCGGACAGCTAATGGGTTAAACTAAAGTACAGATTGCAGGGATGAGTATGCATATTTATTCTTAAAAATCACAAATTTTAAAGAAAGGTCTGGAGTGCTTGTACCAACCAACCTGATGCAACAAACGGTGCAGCAAAAACCAGAATGAGTTGGTAAACTAATATGTGCATTCACACTATTCTACTTCTATCACTATTCTAAGTGTTTACCAACAGCAGCTCTTCCATGACAACCAGAGAAGAAAAAACTTCAATCTGTCAGTGATTTATTTTCTTTCTCTGGTTCCACAATAACTTTTTCTGCAACACTCAGCACATTGCTTCATTCACACAAAATGTGTTACATGCAGAGCGACGAGGTATTACGGACTAATCTGGGTGAATGTGCTCAAGATTGTTAATTAAACTGTCAAACACTGTTAATCTTTTGATAAAGTCTGCCGACCGCTGTGTTAATACCCCGGAGTCAAATGCACCAAACAATCCTGCAAACATGTGGGATAACAATCAGAGTTATGCTACGCCGTAAAACAAGTCCACTAATATATACATATATGATAAAAATAACGTTTCTTTTTACAATTAACACTTTAAATGATGAAGCCACTTGCAAATCACAAGGTGGTACAAAGCTTAAACCATACTTTGGGGTTTCATTTGTACCTCTTCCTCTAAGATTTCTTTAAACTTATTTTATTCCTTTTACAAAATGAACCAAAACACTGACAATAGAGAAGATCTTGGGTGGATAATAATGAGAATAAGTATGAAACATGAAATTATACTCTGTAAAATCAAAAGAAATTCCGGTTAGAATTGAAATCAAAACACTATTACTAAGCTTGTTTACACGATATTTAGTAAAAGCTAAAATGGTATAAACAACTAAGTGCATGTTTGGGGAAATACAAACTAAATGGAAATGCTTTTTACTCTTTCAACCCATAAAGAATTCATAAACCGTTTGGATGTTTTAGGATACAACTCAAACTAGTTTTTCCCAAATTTAAACCAGTGACCGGACTGAAAACAAATAAAACATCAAGATAAACAAAATCATAGAACTATATCATCACTAGCAGAAGAGAAAAAAGAAGTGACATGAAGCATGAAAGCATGTGTTTAAACATGAAGGACGCCACAGCAGGTGGTGCATCCAATACAATCATCAGTTTCTCTACTGTCTGTGAGTACGACTGTCCTTGCAGCTCAGCTCACCTCCACTGTCGTCTTCGTCCTCCTCGTCCTCCTCCTGGCTATTAATGCCTTCTCTGCAGAAAGGCGGGAGGAGGACAGAGGACGGGGATCAGACGAGGAGGACAGGTGACGTTAGGAGAGTCGAGCTGCTCCAGTCACGTCCACACTCAGTCTGTGTTCATCTAACCGGGACTTGAAGCAACGCAGACCTTTGCAGGGTCGTTTATGGTCTGAATGTCCAACTAACAAATGCTAACGCTTGATTTATGCCTGATGCATTGGGAGGGTTGTTAGTGTCTGAACAGTCAAAAGCTTTCTGACATTTTATGGGCCAAATGATAAGTCAGCAAATCGATAAAACAATCGCTTGTGTCTTTTCAGGTTGCTTTTGTAAAGTTCCCCATTCACAAAAAGCAGGAATCTCTCTTTTCCTTGACCTGTTTCATAAAAATAAAAAAAAACTGACTCTATAGAACATAATTGTGCATAAAAGCTATTGTCTGTTAAAGAGGTGGGACAGACAAGAAAAGAAGGTTCCTTTGATGCGTCTTTCTGCAAAGCTCCAACATGATGCTGGGTTTTGGATCCACATTCTCAGCTCAGGGTCGATAAAATCAGAGCATCTCATTTCATTTCGATAAAACAACGATTACTTTGTGAAGTAATTGCATTTTACCAGCAACTGTAGTCAGAAAAACAGCCGTATCATGTTTCAGCATTTCAGACAGAGAAGAGGCAAAAGAGAAATGAAACTACGAGAACTGCTTTATGCAAAATGCAAGAGCAGAAGAGATTAGTGGGCAAATTAAGTGCCACTTACAAAGACAAATGAAACTGCATTAATAATAAATATCAGAAGAAACAGATAGAGGAGCAATCTAATAATATACCTCTACTGAAGACATGATTTATATTAATATTTCCTGTCAGGGTTAAAAACAAAAGTTCAACTAGTACTTAACAAGGAAATGTAACATTATTATTAAATTATAATGAGGATTTAAGACTTCTACCATATAAATGCAACTCTTAAACAAGTCAGAGGGACTTCAAACTCAAACCCAGTGATTCTGGGACATGTCTTTTACCGTCCTTCTCTTTTCATTTTGGCGTAACTAAAAACAGACCGTTTCAGAGTCATGCCATTGTGCCCTGCAGATAACAAGTAGCTTCCTGCTCCGGTGTGTGTGTTTGATTAGGAAAGTGCATAGCTATCCCAGAATGCCAAGAGCATGACTGACAATAAGAGCAATATAAACAGAACAGTGACCTATTATGTTGAAGTGGATTGTTATTTAACACCTCTTTGCTGCTTCCTGTCTGAGCTCACTGCTTTTGTTTTGGATAACAAAATAACATAGTTTTGTAAAAGTAAACTGACAAAAATCTGCATATTTTTTAAAAACAACAGCATGCTGACTAAAATTCAACAAGAAATTCACAAAATATAATTGTAAAGTACAACTTTTAGAACATGCTCAAGCTGTTGGCATGGTTTGAAAATTTCACCAGCGATGACAGAAAAAACCGACTTGCATTTTTAAAATGAACCCTGATGTTGTCGTCTCAAGCTGTTTCAACCAAAGTGTGCAACAAAAGGGCTAAGATGCTAAGAAAAGGCCTGTAGCTATTTAATAACATCAGATTTCAGCATTTCAAAAGGTTATTTAAGCACCCTGTGGTGCAGTTCATAAGTTACATAATGATGGGACAAGTTAGCAAGATGTTAGCAAGTTAATGTAGTTAGCTAAGGCCCTTGCAAACATAACGCTTAACAACGTTCTGATTTATCCACATTCCACGATATCCTAAAAAGTTGAATACCATTAAATTGCTTTAGCTTAACTTACAGAAATATAGTTAGCCTCAAACTGACATTTGGACAAAATGCTTTCTGCATATGTAATGTCAGACATACTGAGTGTCGAGTCTCACAGTTTTCTCATTCTTGCAGCCGACGCCTCTCTTTTGTTGTCTTGAAAGATCAGTTTATCAGGTTTGGGAGCCATTTGAATTCCATCAATTCAAACAACAGTAAATGCCTTAAACCTGTTAACCCTGTTGCACGGTTAACAGGTTTAAGGCATTTACTGTTGTTTGAATTGATGGAATTCAAATGGAGGGACCTTTGTGCGCAATACAAAGTCAACAGAGAGCGATGATTTGTTTCCCCTCTAGTGTGGGCGGGACGAAAATGCTCTCTGTCTCTTTTTCTGGTATCAGAGGGAGGGAAAACACTCCGGTTTGTTTGTATCTTTAAACCGATCACAATAGAAACAAAAGAGATGATCGCTTAGTAACATGGGCTCATTAATGCAGCACAAACACTGACCTGAAGAAACACTGCAGCTGGAAGCAACGTTCAACTCCCAACAAGAACTCTTTGTACAGGAGATTCAACCCGTCTGTAGACGCAGAGGTGAGACACTGATGTTCAGTTCAGAAATCAATATTGAAACTGAAGCCATTCGATCATTAGTTTTAGAAGGATGTTAATTTTGATCCCTTGGTGGCACTACATTAAAAGTCAGGGGATCGCAAGTAAAGGAGGATTAGGATTTGTTTTAGAACATAAAAGGCCAGGGTTCAACATTATTGTTTTTTTAACTGGGCAAGTGGATCAGAATTACAACTTCAACACAATTAGAAATAATTTTATGTGTTAGCGATTATCAAATAAGAACAGAGACTAAAGATAACTACATGTTTAATATTTTTTTAAGTGAATTAATCTGGAGTTTCGCCCACATCCTCTAACGCCAACCATCTAACCTCTTCTTTCCATGATAACTGAAATTCTCACAACATTTCAGCTCATAAACTTTGTCTTTACCCGCCGCCATTTTCTCGCAAATGCCCAATCGGTATACTGCGTATTTGCAACTCACAACAGAGACGAGAAGAAAGTGTGTCTCACTCCATAGCTACTTCCATCATCATTTTATGAACAATTGCATGACAACCCAACCAATAGTTGCCAAGAGATTTTCAAGATGATACCAATCAGCAAAATCCTCATAATCTATTCTGTCTTTTAATTCGCAAAGCTCGAGTTTAAAAACAGCAAAATAAACGAGGTTATCTGAATGCAGAGCTGTCCAAAGACATTTCTAACGGCGCAGAATGAAGCCGTGACCAGCAGAGCGTTAAACCGCCGGCTGCCACCATCACTGCTGCTGCTGCTGCTGCTGGAGGGCTTCAGGGACGGCCCACCAAGGTCATCCGTCATGTGGAGCCTTCAGCAGGCGCTACCATGACCACGACCACGGGAGAGCGGCGGTGTGAAGAGCACCGGGTCAAGATGAGAATCAAACACACACACTGGCTGACTAATTAATGAAAGTAAATATTGGCCAAGTAGACAGCACACAGGGACGTGTACATTTTTTTAAAAAAATAAAAAAAAAAATATATATATATATATATATATATATACACAGTGGGGGAAATAATTATTTGATCCCTTGCTGATTTTGTAAGTTTGCCCACTGACAAAGAAATGAACGATCTATAATTGTTATGGTAGGTTTATTTTAACATTGAGAGACAGCATATCAAAAAAAAAATCCAGAAAATCACATTATATAAAAGTTATAAATTGATTTGCATTTGATAGAGTGAAATAAGTATTTGATCCCCTAACAAAACATGACTCAGTACTTGGTGGAGAAACCGTTGTTGGCAAGCACAGAGGTCAGACGCTTCTTGTAGTTGGTCACCAGGTTTGCGCACATCTCAGGAGGGATTTTGGTCCACTCCTCTTTGCAGATATTCTCCAAATCCTGAAGGTTTCGAGGCTGTCGCTTGGCAACTCTAAGCTTCAGCTCCCTCCACAGATTTTCTATGGGATTAAGGTCCGGAGACTGGCTAGGCCACTCCATGACCTTAATGTGCTTCTTCTTGAGCCACTCCTTTGTTGCCTTGGCCGTATGTTTTGGGTCATTGTCGTGCTGGAAGACCCATCCACGACCCATTTTCAGTGTCCTGGCTGAGGGAAGGAGGTTGTCGCCCAAGATTTCACGGTACATGGCCCCGTCCATCCTCCCCTCGATGCGGTGAAGTCGTCCTGTCCCCTTAGCAGAGAAACACCCCCAAAGCATAATGTTTCCACCTCCATGCTTGACGGTGGGGATGGTGTTCTTGGGGTTATAATCAGCATTTCTCTTCCTCCAAACATGGCGAGTTGAGTTGATGCCAAATAGCTCGATTTTGGTCTCATCTGACCACATTACCTTCTCCCAAGCCTTCTCTGAATCATTCAGTTGTTCATTGGCAAACTTCAGACAGGCCTGTACATGTGCCTTCTTGAGCAGGGGGACCTTGCGGGCGCTGCAGGATTTTAATCCATTACGGCGTAGTGTGTTACCAATGGTTTTCTTGGTCCCAGCTGTCTTGAGATCATTAACAAGTTCCTCCCGTGTAGTTCTGGGCTGATCCCTAACCTTTCTCATGATCATCGATACCCCACGAGGCGAGATCTTGCGTGGAGCCCCAGACCGAGGGCGATTGATGGTCATTTTGTGTTTCTTCCATTTCCGAATAATCGCACCAACAGTTGTCTCCTTCTCACCAAGCTGCTTTCCGATGGTCTTGTAGCCCATTCCAGCCTTGTGCAGGTCTACAATCTTTTCCCCGACGTCCTTAGACAGCTCTTTGGTCTTGCCCATGGTGGAGAAGTTGGAATCTAATTGATTGATTGATTCTGTGGACAGGTGTCTTTTATACAGGTAATGAATTGAGACAGATGTCTTTCATACAGGTAACAGTTGAGATTCAGAGTACTTTCTTAAAGTGAGAGGACTAATCTAACCGGTCTGTGGGAGCCAGAATTCTTGCTGGTTGGTAGGGGCTCAAATACTTATTTCACTCAATCAAATGCAAATCAATTTATAACTTTTATATAATGTGATTTTCTGGATTATTTTTTTTATATTCTGTCTCTCACTGTTAAAATAAACCTACCATAACAATTATAGATCGTTCATTTCTTTGTCAGTGGGCAAACTTACAAAATCGGCAAGGGATCAAATAATTATTTCCCCCACTGTATCAATCAATCAGTGTGTGGGGGGGGAATGTTCATGCTCATAAAACTCTTGAATACGCCTCACGTAAACATGATCTGTTCGGGTGTTGCTGCAGTGACACAACAAAGTGATCCTTTAACCTCCAAAAGAAAACCGTTCAGGATTGACTCATCGCTGTCCACTCTGCACCGAAAGTCTGCTTCCAATTAAGAACAACTCAAACCGGCTGACAAAGTTGTTTTTTTCATTATTTAATTTCATTTGACTGATGATGTAATTACTCTCACTCTCTGACAGTCTGCAGACCAGGACATCTCTGTGGGGGTGGACGGTGGAACACACTGCACAACATTGTTCTCATGGTTTCTTGGGGTGGATCCCAACAGTCCGATCCTTCTGGTCTGAGTCACAGGAGAAGAATGTGTTTGCAATACAGGCTTCTATAACAGAAGTCACAAGGACTCTCATTAGCTAATTAACTAGGTTGAAGTTTGGCTGCTTGTCGTCCTGCCAGGTTCAGAGATTTGGGCAGCAGGAAGTCAAAACAAAGCCAGACTGCAGTCTAGACGCCTGGCAGAACATGACAGCCTCATCTGCGTATTTGATTTACAGTAATAGAGAGGCATCCCTCCCCTTCTGCTGTTACGGAAGGGGCCTTATTTTGGATCAAATCTGACCAGTACAGACAAATCATGTTTTGATACCATTTGAATTGTGCTATGAATTAAACATATGTTTGTCAATGAAAAAGATGACGTTGCACATCAAGAGAGTTGCATTTTGTCTTAAAATCTTAAAGTATAATACTGTGAAAAAGACTCGTACCAGGATTTTCTCCCAACAATAGCGGGTCGTTCTTTTGCTTCCGGACATGAAAATATGAGTTGCTGGATAAAAAAAACACATCAGGTAAGATGATTACATTTGAGCAGGGAACATAGCTGAGTTTGCTAGCTAGCAAACTAAGCTATGTTGACGCCCATGTTGGTGTTGGTGCCGCACAGTGTGGGAGATGTGTGATGTAGTTCACGGAGCGATTTCACACAAAAATAAAAGATCCTACGTTAGAAAATGTGAAAAAAAAAATAGATGTCTCTCACGATAAAGAAAAAAACAGTTGACTATTGCACATATTTTCCCAAAATAAGATCCCACCCTGGAAGGAGTGCTCTCTGTTGACCATTCTGACTTAAATACCGTCAAGTAAAAGTGAAGAAATAACTAGATATGATTATCTGCTTTGCCCTTAATTAAATAAGTTAACCTGTACTTGACTTTTCCAGTAACTTATTTTACCAATCCTGGTCCCCAGTAGTTGGTGTCTCCCATGATGCATCATTTCCTCAACTGCTTTCACTTGAGACAGCTAGAAGCCCTCAACAGAGAGAAACCTCATTGTGGCAAAGTCGCACTTCTTAGCCACAAACGAGGCAAATTGCCAAACTAACCAAACATCACAGAGGATGAAAATGACCTCATCAAAGAAAACATTAAGACAATCCATTGACATGTCAGGTTGTGTGTATTGTTCGTTCATAAAGATTAGAGCAGAGTGAAAACACAGCTGATTAAAAGGAAGCAAATATTACGGGAGTGAACCAGGGGTCAAGTGTCTTCCCTAAGGAAACATCAACATGGACTATGTATGTGTCTTTGTCTGGCAACAAACATCTATGACACATCATGTAATATGTGTGACAGAAATGGAAACATTAACAAAAAAATGTTTATGAAGGATTCAATCATGTGTTATTTGATTGCCGTATGAGGAACTTTCACTTCCACAGATTTTATGGACGTCTGAGATGAAACAGTGAGACACATTTAAAAGATAAACACTGCAACATGTATAAATGGATCATAATTAATGTTTCAAATAGCCTTAAATTATCATAACACAGCATCTCTCAAAACTCAAGTCAGAGTAGGAAATGTTAAATCTCGCATCACAGTGTCTGTTAATCGTCCTACCTCTAATAACCCTACATCTGTAAATGATCCTTCTGATCATTTACACAACAAACATTTTAATGCACTTTCAAAATAAAGGCTAACTCCTCTGTGAATGTAAACAACCTGCACTATGTCACTGTGTGAATTTGTCTAGTCATGCCTCTCCTAATAGTCGGGGACGGACGGCTTCCTGGGGACAGCTGAGGGCCAAAAATGGACTTTGACAGAGGTGAGGAAAAACAAGTTGGGACTCTAATGAGACGTCAAAGTTTGGCACTGTGCTAGGATGACCAAACTGTCCACACACCCACACCCACACAGCCAGGCAAAAGTAACACATCATGTATTTCAGATCCAAGAGTCAATCTGTTTTTAGTACAAGTGACTCAAGTGGGAAAACAAACCATCTCAGTCACAATCTGGATGGACCCTGGATGTGTTCATTGCACAATAAAGACCATCATGTTGCAGAGAACACATCTTATGGTCTTAAACAGGATTTATATAAGAGAGGGTTTCTTAATCTCTATATAGAGAGGTGAAGTCCCAGCTCCTCAGCAAAAAGCAAATTATTTGTGAGTTTAAAAAAGGTCATTTTTCAGGTGAAGACAGTCACAGATTTCACAACTCTTCTCTCTTCTTGCACAACCTGCAACACTCACACCACCTTGGCTGTTACTTTGGTTCGCTAGCTTGGCAATATCAACGCACAAATGTAACCTACTCTGACCTAATGTGTTTAATTCAGCTAGAGAGAGGTCACTTCTGAAACTTTTGGGTGTTTTTAGTCTTTCTAATAACATCCAATAACACATTCAACACAACTTTCTTGACATGCAAAATTATCTTCTTAAATTGACAAACATAATATATGTAATTCATGGCACAATTCAAAAGGGATTAAAAAAAGTATTTCTTTCTCACCATCGAATATAGTACATATTTTTTCTGAAATAAAGGTCCCATTGGAAGGGGCTGGACTTTGCCTCTCTATATGTCATTTGTCTCTACAACAAAAGCTGTTAGGTGATGTGCAATACTAGATCTGCATCACTAAAAAACAAAGAAATCTTTCTAGAAACTGCCCTCTTTCAGTTTTCACGTTCTAGGACAGGATAAACGTATGACAGTATCTGAAACATTTAATGTTTGCCAATCAAATCCAGTAAAAAAAACAACAACTTCCAGGCGTGGAGGTAAATATGTAAATTGGTAACGCTGACGGCACACTTCACCAAAGAGGTGACCTTGTGTGAGGCAGACAAACGGCAGCACATGTATGATTTAACGGAGGTGTTCAGAGACATTATGCAGCGTATCGCTCAGAGAGCTCTTCCTCTCTGTGAGTTAATCAGTGGGCCGGCTGGGATTGCTCAACCACCTCTGTATACGTTAACCAGGGGCTGATGGAGGTGGTGGAGGTAGGACGCGGTTAGTGGAGCTGTTAGGTGGGTGTCGACTCGGTCTAACCTTTGAAACATTCCCACTGACGGTGAGACTCTGGGGAATAATGGAGTCTAAAGTTAGCAGTGTGGGAGCTGACAATTCAGCTTATAAAGAGATGGAGAAAAGGCTTTTTATGCTCAAATACAACTCATCTTTGTCAATAAACATCAAGGGTGCATCCGTCCAAACATACATAAAGAGAACAAACTGCTATATAAAGATTCATTTCTTCACTATTTTCCTAAAAAAGATTTAGTTACAGTATGCACATTTAGGGATAATGCATATGTCCATAATCAAGTAATCCATTGATAATTTATTCTATTATTTGATTCATTGTTTTCTATTAACAAATGTAAAAAGAACAGTGAAGGGGCTAGGAATGCAGATAGCAAATGTCTTATTGTGGACGGTTTCACCTCCAGTCTTAATGGCTTACTGATACAGCAGCAAACACGACCCA
Source organism: Anoplopoma fimbria (assembly GCF_027596085.1). Taxonomy (NCBI): domain Eukaryota; kingdom Metazoa; phylum Chordata; class Actinopteri; order Perciformes; family Anoplopomatidae; genus Anoplopoma; species Anoplopoma fimbria. Next base: position 25,810,911 of record NC_072461.1, on the reverse strand, counting down.
TTGGCATTAAAACCTGCAAATTGTGATATTTATTCTATATCTTCTGATGTTTGGAAAGACTGTCCAGAGAGGCATTGAGTTGCATAATTGCTACTACTAATTATTCGCATTACTGAGTAATTTTTTTAATCATTTTTCTGATTAATAGATGTGTCATTTAGTTTTCTTTTTTTTAATGACCAAGGAAACATCTCTTTGTTTAGCGTGTACAATGGTCCTAAACCTAAAGATATTAAACAAATAATTTTTAAAAAAACAGTAATCCTCACAGTTAAGAAGCTGGAGAAAACAAATATTTGAAAATATTGCTCGCAAATTGAAAAAAACAAAACATAAATCAGCCATCAGAATGATTTTCTCTCTCCAAGGTTGAGAACAATCTGCAAAGCTTAACTTTTAAACCAACATGGACGAAAGTCCTAAACAATGCTCAGAATGAAGAAACGCTTGAACAGATGCTTAATCCAAAGTAAATGAAATTGACTTGATGAAGGCGGTGTGATTCGGATGAGAGCTCCAGAACAAGTCAGTAAGTGGACGTTGAGTGGAGAAGAGATTTGTCACCTGATGTTTGTACAACAATGAACCATCAACCTCATCACAGACGCTTAACTAACGAATCGCACCACAAGCACTACTAGTAAACAAAGAGGAAGTTAAGTCACTACTTCACACTTCCATATGCAATCTCTCTCTATATTTATATATATTCTATTAAGTAACAGTTTTCAAAGAACTCGGACACTTTACAAACGGAAATAAAATAGAGAGAAATAATTATTATGAAGGAAGGGCTGTAAGTGGTAATCTTATTTCTAGTATAAATATATATTCAAATATTACTATATGACTCTTTTCACTTGAAATCCTGACTCAGTTTGTGTGGAAAAGAAACAGATTGTACATAACATGTCTGAGCAAATGTATTTAAGTGGGTTAGTTTTAACTACTAAAGCAGAGACACTGAAGAAGAAGAAGAGTATTTAAACTTTTATAGATTTATTGTATATAAAAGGGAACTTTTTGGAAATCCAGCCTCCTGGGGATTTTGTATGTCTTTATATTTTGTATGATTGTATTTCACCATTTGTATGTCTCACTCGTACTTTATATTTCTTCCATGTTTATCTATTTAATTTGATTTATTTGATTCTCACTTGTTATTTCATTTCATAGTTTAGTTTTATTCTATCGATTGTTTTTAATGTTTTATCTATTGTACTGCTTTCCTGCCTTGTCTGTCGAAGCACTTTGTAAAGAAATGTGCTGTATAAATAAAGTTATTATTATTATTATTATTATTTCTTTTTTTTATAATGAATGACTAAATAAATGAGAAGCTCTTCTCACTTCCTAGTTGCTTTAGAAATCTCACCAAAAGATACACATGCAATCTCTCTCTATATGTATATATATATTCTATTGAATAACAGGTTTTAAAGGGAACTTTCTGAACACTAACATTTAGGGGATTATGTATGTTTTTATATTTAGTATGATTATATTTAATATGATTATATTTCACCATTTGTATGTCTTCTTCTTCCATGTTCATAGTATTTCTTTTTATAATGAATGACTAAATAAATGAGAAGCTCTTCTCACTTCCTAGTTGCTTTATAAATCTCACCAAAAAAACTCTCTCTCTCTCTCCATTTAATAGAATATATATATATATATATTCTATATTAAATATATATATAGTTTTGCATATGAAAACTGTTATTTAATAGAATGTATATATATATATCCTATTAAATAACAGTTTTCAAGGGAACTTTCTGGAAAAACTAACATTTAGGGGATTATGTATGTTTTTATATTTAGTATGATTATATTTAGTATGATTACATTTAATATGATTATATTTAATATGATTACATTTAATATGATTATATTTCACCATTTGTATGTCTTCTTCCATGTCCATAGTATTTATTTTTATAATGAATGAACACATAAATGCATTGAAGCAGATGGTATTTTGGTGTTGCAAAGACTAGTTCAAAAAAATGGGAAAACAGAGACACGCATCTAAAAGCTTCTATAAATCACTGCACTGTTCATATCCTTAAACCTCTCAAACCCACCTGATTATGCAGCTGACACACACTAAGCTCTGACATTCATTTATATATATTAATATTAAACATCCAATAATGACAAGTGTTAAAAAAACAAACAAACTGGGGAATCCCACAGACCGTGAACGCAGCACCGGATAGAACGCTATTAGCCTAATTAGCTCCGATGCTAACTGACAGCTCGGGTTAACAGCAACAACAAGGCAAACCGGGCTAACCTGTTTGGTTTTTTTTGTTTTAAATGGGTGAGATAGGGAGGGGAGAGGGTGGGGGAAGGTGTGCATGCGGTGTCGCCGTACCTTGTCGCTGATATTGTCGGTGCTGTCCCGGTCTCCGCCGCCGTCTCCGCCTCGCTTCCTCAGCTCCGTCATGTTCCGCGGAGGGAGAAAGAGAGAAAGAGAGAGAAAGAGAGAGGGAGAAAGGGGGGGAGAACGGGGGGGAGAGAGAACAAACCCGGTTGTATTACTTCAGGTAAAGTCCTGGCTCTCTAACGTGGGGGGTTTGAGTCCGGAGCTCGGTCCAGGGAGACGGTCAGCGGCTACTGGAAGTCGGCAGGTTGATGCTGCGGAGCCGCTGCGTGTGTTTGTTTATCACCGCAGTCCTCGCTGCAAGCCACGCCCACCGACCGGAAAGCGCTACAAAGTAAAAGCACGCGGTTCCGGTGGGGGCTTTCAGAGTAAAAGCGTGACGTGAAATCGCTTCCATTCATTTATTTCATGTATTAGTGGTAAAAAAAAAAGAATATAAATAAAATATAACAGAATATAAAAATATAACAGAATATAACAGAATATAATAAAATATAAGAGAATATAATAAAATATAAGAGAATATAACAAAATATAACAGAATATAACAAATATAAGAGAATATAACAGAATATAACAAATATAATATAAACAAAATATAACAAATATAACAAAATATAAACAAATATAACAGAATATAACAAAATATAACAGAATATAACAAAATATAACAAAATATAACAGAATATAACAAAATATAACAAATATAACAGAATATAACAAATATAACAGAATATAACAAAATATAACAAAATATAACAAAATATAACAGAATATAACAAAATATAACAGAATATAACAAAATATGTAACAGAATATAAAATATAACAAAATATAACACAATATAACAAAATAACAGAATAAACAGAATATAACAAATATAACAGAATATAACAGAATAACAAAATAAACATATAACAAATATAACAAAATATAACAGAATATAACAAAATAAACAGAACATATAACATTATATAAAAAATATAACAAATGTAACAGAATATAACAGAATATAACAAAATATAACAGAATATAACAAAATATAACAGAATATAACAAAATATAACAAAATATAACAGAATATAACAAAATATAACAGGAATATAACAAAATATAACAGAACACATTTTAAGTATTAGTGGTCAAAAAAAATTCAAATATAAATAAATATAACAATTATAACAAAATAAAAAATAACAAAATATAACATATAACAAAATAACAGTATAACAGGAAATATAACAAAATATAACAGAATATAACAAAATAATATAACAGAACACATTTTAAGTATTAGTGGTCAAAAAAATTCCCAAATAAAATAAAGTATTATGTAATAAAAAATAAATAATATACAAAATATAAACATCACCAGCAGATGACACTTTAAGTATTAGTGGTCAAAAAAATTCCCAAATATAAAAATATAACAGAATATAACAAAATATAACAGAATATAACAAAATATAACAGAATATAACAAAATATAACAGAATATAACAGAACACATTTTAAGTATTAGTGGTAAAAAAAAAAATCCAAATATAAAAATTGGTACTGTACATGTATTTATGTATTTATTAAGTCATTAATTTCACACACATAAATACAGTATGCGTCAGAAATACTAAAGGTAAAGTATAAATATACAAAATATAAGGGACTACATTTTAAGCATTTTAAGTATTAGACTATAATACTATAATAAATGCTGCTGTTATTATACAGTACCAGTCAAAAGTTTGGACACACCTTCTCATTCAACTATTTGAAGAATCTAAAATATAAAACATATTCTGGTTTGTTGAGCATTTGTTTGTTTACCACATAATTCCATATGTGTTCCTTCATAGTTTGGATGTCTTTAATATTAATCTACAATGTAGAAAAAAATAAAAATAAAGAAAAACCATTGAATGAGAAGGTGTGTCCAAACTTTTGACTAGTACTGTATGTAAAGAACTTGTATACATTTACTTGAGTACAATTTTGAGGTAACTCCATTTTATGTGCTTTAAACTTTGACTACACTACATATATTATTGGAAGAAGTAGTACTAGTGTTGTATAAAGTAGTTATACCACAGTGTAAAGTAGTTATACCACAGTGTAAAGTAGTTATACCACAGTGTAAAGTAGTTATACCACAGTGTAGTGTCGTCCATACATAAACGTACTTGAGTAAGTATAGTGTCAAAGTATCCTAAAATACAAAAAGTACATATGTGTAGCTTGTGAATTTCCACTGTGATCAATAAGGGCTTATCCTAATAAAACATCATTATGTATTTGTTGATCAAGTTTTTTCATTATCAATCTGATTCTGCAAGTTAACTAAAGCTGTGAAAAATAAATGTAAATACTTTCACAGTAAAAGCTTTTCCTGAAATCGCTTACATTAGTCAAGCATTTCACACATAACTAAAAATATGCGTAAGAAATACTAAAGGTAAAGTATAAATATACAAAATAGTATTAGATTTTGAAATCTTTCCCAAATGAAATAAAATGTTGAAGTATAGTTGAATAAAATACTCTTCTTTAGTTTGCTGTCTGTGCATTAGTGGTTCAAACTAAGTAAAGAATTTATATACATTTACTCGAGTATTGCACTTCAATTTTGAGGTTACTCCATTTTATGTAATAATAGTTATAATAGTTATTCTGTCTGTATATTTAATATTTCAGTTATTGTGGATTCTTTACTGTTTTTATTGCTTATTTGCTTATTTATAATACTTGTTTTTGATTGTTTTTTTTACTATGTCTCTTGTTTGCATCATCCTCTCTGCTGCTGTAATCCTGTAAATTTCCCCGCTGCGGGACTAATAAAGGATTATTTTATCTTATCTTATCTCTTATATACGTTGACTCCACTACGTGTATTAATGGAAGAAGTACTACTCAAAGTAGTTTTACCACAGTGTATTGTTAGAAAGAACTAAAAGTCCTCCATACAAAAACATACTTCAGTAAGTATAGTGTCAAAATATCCTGAAATACAAAAAGTATATATGTGTAGTTTGTTAATTTCCACTGGGATCAAAAAGGTCTTATCCTAATAAAACATCATTATGTATTTGTTCAAGTTTTTGTATAATCAATCTCATATTTCAAGGTAACTAAAGCTGTAAAATAAATGTAGTGGAGTAAAAATATCTTTATTCCCCTCTGAATTGTAGTGTAGTAGAAGTATACGGAAGACAGGAATACTCAAGTAAAGTACAATATTTCAAAATTGTACTGCAGTAGTTTGCAAAAGTAATCAGTTAATTTCCACCACTGACTACAATCAGGGGGTAATACTGTGCTTTCTACTAAACTAAATCTATCTGAGAGCTTTTGCTGAATATAGAATATAATCAGCCTGTAAAACACAAGAAGCAGATTAAACTTCCTAATATTGTTAAATAAACTCCAGTTCAAACAACTGCAAGAGTAAAATGCTGCTTCCACATTGTTGCACAGTACAATAATCCAATCTTATAATAAGTAATATTTTAATTAAAAGTATTACTAATTATTTTTCCCATAGTACTACAAATTATGTTTTAATTTGTGAGTTTACTGTATAATTGGCATAATTTGTAGAGCCATAAGATACATTGAGTAAAAATTATAATCAAACTAGAAAGTGTCAACAAACGTACCATTAACACCAAGTGGCTTCTACAATAGAAAATGTAGTTACATTTATTTTACTTTTTTCTTAAAAAGGAGAGATTTATTTTGAAGTAGAAGCCACATAACTTCCTGTTTCAGTCTGTTTCTCTGTTTAACTTCACAAGCCTCTCTCTCTCTCTCCAGTCTAATCAATGCTTGATCGACCAGCTCTGCTTCATGCTGCAGTAGGCTACAACCAGAGTCCCAACTTAAAACCATTTAAACTATAAATATAATACTTGTAACATAAATGTATGATGCAAATAATGATTATACTGTCAAACACATTATCGACTTCAGTGTTTTGTATTTGCACTATTACTTCTGCGTATTTCCTTTGATTTTAAATACATTTTTGGATTTATCCAAACTAAATAATTGTGCAGCTAACTGTTTAAGTTATAAAGTATGTTGTAGTATAGTTTAACATATTTTGAAATAACAGTATGGGTAACTTTATATTCATAAAAACCTAAATAAACATGAACCATAACTGATAAATTACCAATTAATTTGATTTTGTAACTCACAAATACATTTTATAAATTCGTCAGATTTGTTGATAAATAAATAACTTAAACGAGCTATTTGTGATCCTCATGTTTATATTTTCTATACTTCAGATTATTTTATTTACCTGAAGTTAACAATTTGTTCCCAAAATGTACAAAAAAATTGACTTGAAACATCATTGAGACAACTTAAAAAAATAAAAGAATTGAATCAGTCTTTTGGTGGTAAACAGCAATTATTTATTGAAATGAAATTAAAAAGAATAAGTACCAGATCTATTGCATTATTGTAACATTTTGTTTCTGTAAGGGGGAGCGGGAGTTACTCTACTGTTTTTTTAAACTCTTGTAGGATGTAGTGAACACAAATATACAAGGAACATTCAGCTATCACAGATTGCACACCAGATACTGTAGTAATGCAGTCTAATACAAGACCACCAAAATAAATCCAAGAGTTTCTCTTTTTTTCTTCTCTTTCTTCTTCTTCTCCATTTGTCCTTAATCTTTTTCTTCCATAAAGAGTACAAAAGTCCGCCCAGAATCGGGGACACGATCTCCGGCTCTGTACACAAACCGCTCGGTTGCTAGGGACAACGCATCAGACAGTGCCTCCCAAAAAAAAAAACCCAGACAAAAATAATAGAAAATAATGCTGAGAACATGTACAATGCACTGACACAGAAAGTCAGCTGTGTTAATAGACATGCAACAAGTAACAAAACTTGCTGAAATCGCAATAATAATAATAATCATTAAAAAAAAAATCTAAAATCAGTTATAATTGCATAAATACTTTGTACAGTTCATTTTATCCGCTGTGAAATTCACCTTTCTGTTAAAACGTCAACGTAAAAACTGCATTCAATAAAATCCTGTGATTCCTCTCGACTTCTTCGTTGGTTTTTTTTGTGTTTTTGTACACGTGAAGGTGCAAAGGAACTCTTGATTGATAGAAGCCGACTCGGCCTTTTTCAGCTAAAGATGGCATGATTGCACGCTAGATTACAGTACGTAAACGCAGAATGATATAAGGGCAATGACAAGAGAGTGCATTATTATTATTGTTTATAACATCTGGCAGCTGTGGGGGGTGAATATTTAAGTGTTTTCCTTTTTCTTTACATGTTTGGGACTCGGTGAAGACGTAGTGGGAGACAAAGAGGAGACAGTTCTTTCTGGAAAAGAAGGAAAGCAGCACTTGAATGCACATTTGTTGCCCACAGAACCACACCAACAAAAAAAACATGTGTGATGAGAGAGGAGGGAGAAGATAAACATGTACAGACTTTACATAAAAATACTTTCTTAATGTCCAACTGTTAAACCAGCAGCAGAAGCAGCCTTTCAGCAGAATAAACGTGAGCTTAATGGTGATAAATTATGAATTATCAACGGCAAACTGTAGAGAAACATATGAAACCCCTCTGATGTTAACAGGTCAACATGGCAGCCGTGTATGGAGGTCAATCTGTGACTAAATTAATTAGTTGTATACTGTTTATAGATCATACTAAATATTCTATTAGTGAGTTTAATTGATCTCTTTGCTGAAGATTTTAGACAGTAAGTCAGACAGATGTTACATTTGTGCTTGAATTTGAATATTTCTCACAAATGTTTTGGCATCATAATGATTTTAAAGATGCTGATCAAACAAATGAATGTTAATAAATCTGAATTTGTTTGTTATTATCTCTGCAATCTGCCCACCAAGATTTGTGATCATTTTAGTTACTCATCTGTCTTTCTGACTACAAAATGATTTAATTATGAATGTTTTCTTTTTTTTGGTCTTTGTTTTTTTTCTCTCGGTCCATGTCTTATTTTGTCTGTTCCAATATGAATTTATAAGACGACTCTAAAATGGAATAATAAATAACAGTGAACATTGATTAATGTGCAAAACCAGATTTTTTTGGCACAAATTAAACCTGATAAATTTATACACAGGTAATTCCTTTGACCCATCTTTGACCAAAAAAACCCCCCAAAAACAGTGTCATCTTACCAAAAATGTAAATCTACTAAATACATGTTTAGCCAACTGAACTCAGGATAAATACACAAAAAAACACCTTATCGAATTCAAGTCATTTCAGTCTGATTGATCTCATTTAGCTGAAATCATTAATGAATTTAATTGGTTATTAGCAAAAACAGGATATTTCATTAATGAAATGTGGAACCATGATGTGGATTTAATGCTCACTCCAAATCTACGGACCAAGACAAAGAAAAATAAAAGCTAAAACATTTATCGTTTTAGAATAAAACCCCTCCAGATACCTTGAAATCTGAGCTACGATTTTGTCCTGTTTGAGGGAATTTCATAAAGTGTGAATAAACACTTCAAATGAATATTTACATCTTCTCCTGTGTCTCTAATAATCTTTCTTTTCCTGCACAGACTCTTTGAAAGCTGCTGCTGCTGCTGTTTAACGTCATCATTAAAGGACTGAGGATAAAGTGTGTGAGTGACTCATCTGCTGGAATAAATCCAGAGTGTCAGAGCGAACAAACCTGAATAGAAACCAACAAGAAAAAAATAAAAAATACACAAATATACACAAAGAGTCCCTTTTTAGTGTGCATTCTGAAAATGCCGCTTTGACGCTTTACAGTAATAAAGTAACTAAACGAGGCGACAACAAAAAGACATGACGGAGAAACAAATGTGCAGCAACATAAAGTAACTAATCCAGATTATTTTTCCGCATATGATGAACTCATCATGATTTCTCTCTCATCTTGAAACAAACGGAGTGATATGGTTTTTAAAAAAATACAATTCAAATAAAATCTAGAATGATAATGTGTCCAGTCTTCAGACAGCAGCAACAACGAGAAGAAAAAAATCTCCAAAAATGTGAAATAATATAAAGGACAGAATAGATGATTTAAAAAAAAAAAAAAAAAAAAAAGTTATCATAATTGATACATTAAAAAAAATTGGCAAAAAACAATCCGATCATAAATCTCTCTGTGGTGGTGATGGCTTGACGCTGTGGGCAACACTCACGAAAAAATAAACATTGTAAACAACAACGACGACAACAAAAAAATGATCAGGAAATGAAAACAAAAATAAGTCATTTTGCATAACTAGACCCACGAGTGAAGTCGACCCACGGACATTAATTATTGACATTCATATCTCTTCCTCTGGACTCGCCGTGACTCGTGACTCGTGACTACACACAATCAATTTTTAGTTTGTTTTTTAAAGCCAGGAGTGGTTAGTCACATCGCTATGTTACAGGCAATTTGTTTTTTATCTTATTGACCTTATTTTTTTTGTTCTGTGTTTGTTCCTCGTAAAATTAAAAAGGCCATGGTAAGTATTTACAATATTAACAAGTTTGAGAAGTCTTGTGGTGAAAGGTGTTTTCCTGTTTTCTTGATCTCAAAGCAAAAATGGCGGTTTGGTTGATTGAAGCATCGACGGTGGTTTTTGCTTTTTTTTTTTCCTCCGGGTGGTGCAGGTGGTAAAAGTGGTGGTTGAGGGGTTTTCTCTTTTTTTTTTACATTTCCTTTCAACATTTCCTCGTTTCCTCTCCTTCACTGAGTCAGTGTGTTACAGTTCATGTGTTTACTGGACGTACGAGAGGGTAAAGGGGAGGGGGGGGGGGCATTTTGGGAGTCGTGGGAGGTTTTGAGGGAACGAGAAGGAAATGCTCCTCAGGTCGGCGTCCTCAGCAGGAGGTGGGGTTTCTTCCGGTTGGAGGCGGAGCTCAGTTTCTGCCGCCGTCCTCGGCGCTCCGCTCGTGTTGGAGGTTGTAGTAACAGTTCTGACAAACTCGCACCGGAGACGAGATCTTCAGCCTCTTGATCTCCGACTGGAAGCGACTGCACCTGGAAGACGTGAAAGAAGGAGACATTTGTTTTTAAAGCGTAGGAGGTACGACATTCAGGATGTAACAGGTATGGAAGCTCATTTCTGACAATGTGATGAGAAAAGAAATATCCTGTAAATCATTTATGATGAAAACTTTCTCAAAAAATGACATAGTATCTCAAAATATTGAGAAACAGTCATAATGTATATACAAATAATTAGTTAGCACCTGAAAATAATGAGACATTTTCACCAAAATTTGATTTAGTATCTTAAAGAAATGAAAAATTTCAAAACAATTAAAGATTTTCTTTAAAAAAAATGTCTTCTTTTGGCAATACATTATATAACAGCAAAAACATGTTTTAGAAACTTTTTAAAAACTATTAAAAATCTAAAATTGATTATCTCATTACATAAACTTATTTCCAAAGCCAGTTTGTATTAGCATACACAGCTATTAATGTCAACAGATCTTACTGTTAATAATGAATCCATCATTAATCATACTCAATAAAACAATCTCTCTTAAATTGCTTATTTTGTCTTAGAATAAGAAATGTTAGCAAACGGTTAATTAATGCTGAATACAATGTAAACAAAACCTGCAAATACATTTTGTTCTGCCACTCTCTTTTGTGACAATGAGCGACAGTAAAAACATCAGAAACATGCAGCTGCACGTCCTCAGTAAGTGAAGGTTTCCCTGCAGCAGAGTGCTGCTGTGCTGCTGTGGCCGACTCACTTCTGGCAGAAGAGCTGCCCACAGTTCCTGCAGTGGTGGCGCCGCTCGGTGAGGGAGAACCGGACGGTGCAGCCGGAGCAGCTGTCCACCACCTCGTCCTTCACCCAGTGGTCGGCCGCCGAACGGCCCGGCTGGTCGCTCACCGACCAGCTGAAGACCCGACCGCGGCCGTCGCCCACCAGGATCTTACTGTGGTCCCTGAAGAGACCACGATAGAGGGGGGGGGACGACAAATCAGCAAGGACGGCCTTTTAAGATTTTTATGGTTTATGTTCAATAGTGTGCAGTAAGAGTTTTGGCAATATGGCAGCTACAGTACGTCCCTCACATCTACCATTTATTTAAAAGGAGATCACAGTATGTAGAATAATTAGAATAATAATAATAACTTTTTAAACACTTTAATAGAGTTAACAAAGTGCAAGACAAACTAATGTAAGAGTTAAACCCTGATAAAACCAATTAAACCAAACAATATGATAAAAAATAAACTAAAAGACAAATAAAAAAATACAAATTTACAACAATAAAGAATTCCTCTTTGTCGGTTTGGTGCCAGACACGCTGCTCTCTTACTTGGAGATGGCGAGCGACGTGATCTCGGCGGGCTGAGCGTTGTCCTTGCGATCAAACGCCGTGTGCATGGTGAGTTTACTCCGGAACACCAGCTGGCGCTCCCACCTGTAGCCTGAGGACACAAAGAAATGAACATATTTAACACAATGTCTGCTTACTTTATAGGTTTTTGTTTCTTTCTATGATCAGAGAAAATCAAATATCTGATCTCCGTACACCCACCGGCCCTGAGCTGGTTGTAGGTCCGTGCGTCCATGGTGGAGGGCTGTGTCCCGGAGCCGTGGCCTGGATGAGCCGAGTGAGGGTGGTGGTGGTGGTGGTGGTGGGAGTGGGAGTGAGGATGGGGGTGGTGGTTGGGGTTTGGGTGGGGGACCTTAGTTTGCCCCTCGGAGTAGTTGACGAACACGAAGCCGTCCTTCTCGTCGATGCTGAGGCTGTCCGACCAGCGGTGAGAGTCGTCAGAGCTGCTGTCCATCGACCACGACGCTCCGGTGCGAGCCGAAGGACCTGAGAGGGAATTCAGAGGGAGGGAGGTGAACGTGAGCAGGGAGTGAGGGGAGAAAGGGAAGTCAAGAGTAAACGGTAAACAAAATATGTGATAAATAACCCGCCAGCCGTCCCTTTAGGGCCCCACTGATGCTGTTGTCACCAAAGCAACTGACAACAATCGTCATTTTCCTTTGTATTATTATTCACATGACTATTGAAAACAGTTAAATGTCTTTTTCTGCTCCTATTCTATTTGTATGTGCATTCTACATATTTAAACTAACAGAAAATGATGCATTAATAACATATGAGGGTTTAAAAGGTTCTCAAAGGTACGTAACATGGTAAAAACAGAAACAGTAAAAGACAATTAAAAAACAAAGCAAATAAATGATTTCTTTGTGGGTGGAATGACAAATAAAGAGAAACTTTTGTATAATGTTGGACAAATTCAGCTGTGATTCAAAAAACGTGACGAGTTAAATGCATCTGTGTTTTTAATTTGTTTCTGCTTATTTTGAAATTCACATTTTCGAGAAAGTTTGACTTCCTCAAGTGACTGTAATTCAGAGATCATACTTCTATCCCCACTACTATTTATTGGTTTAGTTACTGTGGTTTCGTACCTCTGGGTCTGTGGACGGTGCTGCCCGGTTGGCTTCCTCCACCCGTTGAGGGGTTGTGTGGTGCTTTGGGCTCCTGACTCAGACTGGGCTCGTCTCCGTCCGACTCGCTGCTGTCCTCGTCCCCGTTGTGACTCTCGCCGCCCTCTGAGACACCAACAGAAACTATTTTTTACCGGATTTCTATACAGAGTTCATTGTGCAAAATCCTTCAATAAAATATAAACAGTTTTTAATTTTTTCCCCATCAGGACTCACCGATCTTCTCATCACCACAGCATTCAGGCACATCTGGCTCTACCGGCTCTGGAGCAGGGGTTTCTGGGACTTGGAGGAACTCCATTCTCCAAAACTACAAGAAATAATTAAGTTTAAACAGGTTTAATTACACAAAGTTGGGTTAAACTAAGGGTGCTTTCACAAACCATGGTCCGTTTAGGCCCACAGTGATATAGCTGATATCCAGAGAGACAAGAGTGTCCATGGTTACCCTGACAACGCCGTCCGAGTGTCCGGTGACGATGACGTTCTGCGTGTCCCACTCGTTCATCTCCGACACGCAGCAGCACAGGATCTGCTGGCTCCGCCCCGTGAAGGTGTTGGCGCTGGCGATGGGGCTGCCGTTGATGCTCCACACGTGAATGTAGGTTCCTGCACACGACACGATGTCCCCCTGCACACGCACACACACACACACACACGCACACACACACACACACACACACACACACACACAAAATGTTTGTTTATCAGCTCATATTTTATTGTCCTGGAGTAAAAGTACATTTATTTCCAGAGCATCAGAGGAGAACTTTGAACTCACCGTCAGTTCGTTGATGCACAGAGCAGAGACGGGCGCCCGGTGTCCTCGGAGCTGCGTGACGAAGGAAAGCTTGTTGAGGTCCCAGATGATGCAGGTTCGATCCCGCGAGCCGCTGACAACGATGTGGTACGCCGAGGACGCCGTCAGACACGTTACGGCGTCCGTGTGGCCCAGTAATGCCTACGAAGAAACAGCCGGGACAAAAACATTAGATCAGACTCAACTATCTTTAATACTTCAGACACAGACTCTGTTTGTTGGTGTTTTTTGTACCTGTTTGAGCGTCAGGGCCTTGGCCCTCTCTTTGGAGGTTCCCGTCTCCCACACACAGATGGCGGTGCTGGTGCCGCCGGTGATGACCAGCTTCAGGTTTGGACAGATGGCACAGAGGATCTGACCCCACTCCGACAGACACTCGTACACCACCAACGCCTGAGACCAGATCAGAGGGTTGGAGATTGGTCAAGGATGTGGAAAAATGTTGAGCATCAACTTCGTCTTTCAACAACCAACCCTTTTAAACTGATCCTGATAAACTGATACGTTTTTCCAGATATTTACAAAAAAATGTTTTAATGAAAGGTAAAATGATGATCTGAATGAACTGAAGTCGTATATACAAACACTTTCATTTTATTTTCATTGGATGTAAAATAAAATTATGTATTTTCAACCCATTCAAAAATGTTAAGCATCCTTTTAAACCTGCAGATAAACTACATTTCAAATACAGAATGAAAATATAATCCTTGGAGTAAAATAAAAGCACTGCTCACTGCAGCGTTTTTAAAATTCTTTCATTTAAAAACAGTATTCCTAATCAGCCATGTTTTTAAGGAAGGCCTGATTTATGCAGTGAGGGTAAAAAAAAAAAAAAGTTCACATTCTCCACATTAAGTAAAAATAAGAGCTTAAGTCTTATGTAATGGCTGCTACTGTGAAAAACTAAGGGGGCCAGTTAGGAAAGTGCATTTTTATTCAAAACCAGCAGGGGGAGACATTGTCTTTAGTCCATGTTTTCACAAAGTAGAAATCTCTCCTAAAATCATTAACAAGTCACTCTGGAGGATGAAATTTAAATAAATACAAATTTTAACCAAATCGTCCAGAACATAGAGCATGAATAAGTTAAAAAGGAGCGTGTTTGAGAAGTTGAAATCTCTAAGAAACAGTGTTTCTGTTATAATAAATGTTACCTTGTCAGATTCGTAGTTAGCCAGACGGCAGCTGAGGTCGGCGTAGCCCCAGGCGAAGGTCTTGCTCCATGTGGGGGGAACCAGAACTTTGTTTTGCTCCACCGCAAGGATGCCCTTGTCGGTGCACATGATCTGTCCCACGGGCTCCTTCAGCTCTGGACACGGGACAAAGAAATATGTGAGTGCCGAGTCTGAAGGGACTTATGCACCTTTGGTAGATGAAAAGAGTGTGGTGCTGTGAGGGTTTCAGTAAGAGGATGGTTTGGGGCTTAACTGGTCCTTAGACTGCAATAGATTTAACACAAAACACAAAGAGTAAGAGTATATGTGTGTACTTGTACCTTTGACTGGTGCTAGAGAAGGTCTGAGATTGTCCAGGTGATGGAAGAAGATCTTGTCGCTGTTGGAGCTCGGAGGAACGCTCGTTACGTCACCGTTGGCTTTACCGCGTACCCGTTTAGGAGGGTGGGGCTTCTTAAACAGCTGAAACAAACACACGTCAACATTCAGTGAGTATAGAAAAGGTAAGTTTGTCACTAAAGGAAAAAATGGAGAGCATCCTCACACTGGATTAAAGCTCCCAAAACTTTATGTTTGGAGACAAACAGATCTGTATAAGCAAAATGTCATGAAGAAGCATTTTTTTAGTAGATGTAGACAGTAGATGACTGTCGACAAGCCCCAAGTTTGGAGAAACAGATACAGGAGCAAAGAAACGTACTGCTGTAGACCTAAAAGAATCAATATAAGTTTAATTGTACTCTATATTTAGAACATTTTCACCACTTTATCCTGCCGTCATGCTCTCTTCAAAGCCACAAAACAGTAATTGTATCATGCTGAACAGTTGGCTGTCTCATTGGTTAGTTGTTTGTGTTCATTTGTGACATTGTGTTTTGTTTTAAAGGGTCAATTCGGATTCACCAAATTCACACAATAACACAAACAAACAAATTCAATGGAGGCAGCGATAGGCCAGCAACTCCTGTGTTTAGCAAGTTTAAATTAATGTTTTTGTCAAAGGAGTCTGGCAGATTTGAGAGAATAGATAAAGGCTTCAGATCCCAGAAGAAAGGGCTATCTAACGGTAAAGTAAGGCAGTGAAAAAAGGCAGTTTACGCTTGTATCTTAATATAGCGTACACTTAAAATGATATAGATCCTTTTAGGTGTCCTTTTAGGTTTCTAAAAAACAGTCCACAGCGGTACATTGCTTCTGCTCCCGGCTGGTATTCCTCCATCATCAGCCAGTATCTGACCTGTTTGGGGATTTGCCCGAAGTTGTTGATGAAGCCGATGGTGGCGGTCTCCTTGAGCGGGTCGTTGATGTTGTAGATGTCCACCTGGCCCTCGTAGAACAGGTGGTGGAAGACGTTGACCGCCTCCACGGCCGGCGGACCCTGCTGCTTGTAGCCGAAGATCAGGTCGATCCATTCGTGGAGGTGGGCCGACACGTAGTCGCACTCCAGCGCCTGCAGACCACACAGAGGTTAGTGTGTACTCACTGAAAACTCAGAGCTAAAATATGTCACCAGTGGGTTCGTTTCTTACATCTCTGTGGACTCTGATGAACTCTCGGGGGTCGCCCTTGGCCCATGGAGGCAGGATGACGTCACCCAGTTTGGTGCCGTTCTGCTTGGCGCCTGGTTCATCAAACAACAGAGAGCAGACAGAAACATTAATATTCATACACTCAATTATCTCGAGCCGTTATCGTCCACGCTTCCCAGATACTGACCGAGGTCGAAGTTGTTGGCGTTGAGCAGGAACTCGGGCAGATAGAAGAACTCGGGGATGAGCTCCTTGACGTCAGCCATGTTGTGTTTGGAGGCAGAGAGCCAGGCTTCACGCATGCTGTGGAACATCCTGTCAGCCAGGTCGAAGTGACCTCCCTGGTTACCACACAGACGCACAAAAAGAGAGTTTGACATTCAGTCCAGACACTTGAGAGCATGAACAGTTTTTCTTATAGGCATTTATGTTAAAATGTCAAAATGCTGTTATTGTATGTTCTTTTCATTTGGTTCTATTTTCCTCTGCAGATGGACTAAAAAAACAACCATCCATGTTCTTATTTACTAAACAATTTATTACTCTCTGTAACTGTGCTTTACAGAAGCCTTGAGAGGGGCAAGAGAGAGAAAACAGTCTGATCTAAATAGTTTTCTCTCTTGTGTTTATCATGACAATTAATATGTTTATCATAAAAGAACAGGTAAAAAAGCAAGTATTTCTTGGCAGGATTTTGTTGTTGTAATACTAATTTCAGCCACAAGAGGCTGAGGTGCACCACTACCCAATGTTGTAAATAGAAGTAAATGCATGACTGTTTTATTCCAGGTGAGTTTTAATTTACATAACTTGCTAACAAAGACTTTATGTTCTTTGTGTTTAGAGTGCATGGGGAAATAAAAATGTACCTAAATGCTTTAAGTCCTATTTGGACATAGGGCAGAGGCGCACTTTTGTGGTTTTATTGTGGCCAAAATTATTATTACAACAAAAACTCTTATTTTTCTTTTTCACCAACTATTTCATAAATGATATTATTTTGAAGGAAAATTTTTTCCAATTCATAAACACAAGAGAGAAGACATTTCAATCAGACTTAGAACATGGAGCACCATCATTGTATTTCTCACCCCTCAGGGCTTCCGTACTGCTTAATGTCAACTATTTCTAAAATCAATTTTTTTCCCCATCTTAAATACACCCTTCTGGTTTGTATGACATTTTAGAAATGTCCTGACAAGTTTTGGAAAATGGAGCGTTCAGATCTAACCTGAAGTCTGAGGAAAATCTGAGTGAAGGGCTCCATCCGGACCAGATAAGAGGCTACGATCATGGCCGACGAGTAGTGGGTGCCGTAGTGGTACGCTGGTGTTTCACCTGGTGGGAACCGAAAACAACACGTTCACTTACACTGGTCCATGAAAACATGATGATATCTATAGCAGAACCTTTTTTTTGTTGGTGTTTCTACATTTAAAGGTTCAGTTCAGTCAAATGGTACATTTGGTTCTGGCTGTTGTATGTTTTGAAATTGTCCTGTTGCCATTTTGGGTGCAAACACTTTTTTTTCTGTGTCTATTTAACTTGAGATAATATAAATTAAAGACTCAATCCTGTTAAATAGTTGATTGGACTCACCGGTGGGGTCTTCCCAGTCCTTGTACCTCTTCTTGTACTGCGTCAGTCTGTCGTCAGTCTGAGCGCCCATCGGCTTGGCGAGGTTGCGGAACGTCTTGGGGTTGTTCAGGTCCAGTTCCTGGTTAGCAATGTAACAAAAACAGGATTAATGAGGAAACAGGGATCAGCTGTGTATAAACCCTGTTATCTGTTGTTCCAAAACCTGCACTCACCTCTGAGTCGAAGTCGGCCAGGATCCAGGGGAAGACGGGGTACTGCATCAGGTCGTTGTAGGAGCGTCCTGCCAACGTGTTCAGGTGCATCAGGTACTGGAAATTACTGATCTCTCCTCTCTGGAACACAGATAGAAAACACATCAGTGAGGCTTACAGGAGCTTAAAGAATGACACTTTAATATTTTGAGTTTTTAAAGTGAACATCAATGAGTCTACGTTCTTACCTCCCATCTCTGAGTCACTGACTTTTCACCGACCAGCGTGCTGAGGAGACCAGATCTGAAAAAACACCAGGACGGAGAGGAGGTTTAGTTTAAACAGCTCATGTGGGCAGATGAGCAATATCTAGTCACAAAGCAATTGCTGCATGGGATATATGTGATGGTGTGTCCTTGTCTTTTCTATGTTACTGCAGAAACCCATATCCATTATTTAGGGAGATATAATTAACACAAAGACTAAAACAAGTTTATAAATATGAATTTGTCTTCCCAGATTCCATAAATCATCTCTAAACCTCCTGAAATGGTGAAACATTTCCCAGAGAACCAGTAGAATTAAAAACGTTATGTTCGGCTGAATGAACCATAGAGGAGGTGTTACCCTTGTTCCACGCTGGTGTTTGGTCTCTGGCCGGAAACCGACTCCGAGCTGTCAGCCAGTGAAGGAACCACCGCCAAGAACCTGCAAGGGATTAATAAAAAATGTAATAGAATGTCCACTTCCATCTGAATTTCTTTTTTTTTTACGGTGGCAATTTAGTTGATTTGCAATTACATTTTTACCCGACATTTGTTTGCAGCATATATCAGAAATAAAAAGCTTAGGACAGCTGCATTGAAAAGACATCCCACCCATCCGGACTCTGAACCCTCCCCGCTTGTCCCCTTAAGTCCAGATCTTCACAGGAACAATTATCACCATCTGACTTTCTTTACGCTGCATATAAACCAGTGTAACTTGATAAATATGACAATACTGGTCCATTATTGTAGTGACATGAAGCTTTATGAGAGGTTTATATCTTCTCTTTAGGGCTTCAACATTTGAAGCTACTTTGAATGAAGCTTTAATTGTTGTCATCACCCAAAAAAAAAAAACCTTGAACAAAGCTAAATAAATTAAGTATTTTCTTCTATTAAATTAACTTTCTTTAATCAATGTAAATCTTCAGTGTGAGCCTCTCTCTGTGTTCGGCTAGTGGGAGGAACAACAGTCTTTTCACCAAAGTAAAAATGTTGTTTTTGAAAGGCTAAACGCCAACAAATATGGAATATAGCAGAATACTTAGTTATCTAAAAACATGTTGTGAATCTTTTTTCAACACATTTTAACTTCATTTGACTGCTGACATGGAGCAGCAGCAGTGGCAGTCCACACTCTGTGTCTCCATTTGTATTCAGTACCTTTGGTAAACTTTGTTGCGGACTCCTTTCTGGAAGGCTAACAGGTAGTTTCTCCCGTCAGCTGAGAAGACTTCCACCGCCATGGGCTGAAAGGTGACGACAAACAGGACATTTAACAATTAACAATTACAACTGCTGTCTCCATTAGGAAAATAGGGGGCTGAAAAATACACAAAATACCATTAAAGCTACAAAATATAAATGTCTAACTCAAAGATGTGTAGTGTGTGTTGGTACTGCAGCATGTGTGTGTGTGTGTGTGTGTGTGTGTGTGTGTGTGTGTGTGTGTGTGTGTGTGTGTGTGTGTGTGTGTGTGTGTGTGTGTGTGTGTGTGTAGTGTAGTGTATTATGTGCATGCTGACCTGCAGCAGGTAGCGTCTCTTGTGCACTTCCTTGATGTCCTCGTAGGCGAAGATGCTGCAGGTTCTCTTCAGTTGGCTCTGTCCTTGTCTCGCTCCTCTGGGGATGATCGCTTCATGCAAACTGAGAAACGGACGGCAGACAGCAAAGCATTTATCAACTGTCAATCACTGTCACATCTATCAACAAAAAGGGTTTATTTCCTTATACCACAAACATCCTGATATTCAAGTAAAACAAAAATGACCAATATGAAATCATCTTATGGTCAAGAGTAATGATAAATTAATAATTATTCATACAGAAATAGTATAAAAGCAAAA
Organism: Anoplopoma fimbria; assembly: GCF_027596085.1. Classification (NCBI taxonomy): domain Eukaryota; kingdom Metazoa; phylum Chordata; class Actinopteri; order Perciformes; family Anoplopomatidae; genus Anoplopoma; species Anoplopoma fimbria. Next base: position 25,790,601 of record NC_072461.1, on the reverse strand, counting down.
TAACTGAAACAAAATGCCGCGACTATAGGTTCACTTTTTACCTTTTATTATAAATCTATTTGGCAACTATTTAATAAGGTTATCTAATTAATAATTTAATATAAAAACATATCCAAAAGTAACTGCAGCCTAACGTGGATTTAAAGGTGTTTGATTTGCTTTTTATAAATAAACAAAACGTATTTGGGCCTCATAAAATATTTAAGAATTTATTTTATTATGAAAACTTTTGTGTTTTAATCTGATAAATGACAATAAGTTGATTAAATAAAATGACATCATTCCTTTTATTCTTAATAAACTTATGAGCCAATTGAAAGCTCTTGAAAACACCATGGTTTGAGTCAGTTTAACACCCGAGGGTGAAACACAATGAAATCAAAGCTGCATCTGTCGGTTGTTTTTTACTTTGTGTCTCAAATGAAAATGGACCGAGCGAGTTTCCCTAAAAAAGATAAATATGTCATTACTCTGCCGAGTTTCACAACGCATGCTCTCTCAGCAGCATTACATCATTCCAGCAGCAGAAAAACTTCCACTGCAGCGTCCAGAGGCATGATGTCATTTTCTTTATTCATTTAACTGTGTCAGCTTCATGTTTAATTATGCAGCGCTGATGTTTAAAGTCTTGATTCTCCTCCAGGAGTTCAGACCAGGATGTGAAGTGATACAGAAGCCTGGACCTACTTTGGCGGCAGCGTGTCGATGTCCCTGATCTCTCTGGAGACGGTCATTGTGTAGCCGTCGATGACGTAGAAGTGCTCCTTCCCAAACAGCAGCAGACCCTCGCTGGTGTCCAGACCCTGAACCCTGGCACAGCGGTACATGTGCTGGATCTGGAACGGGGAATGTGAGGAGTGGATTAATTAGTGGATTTCGAATGAATAGTCAGTGGCTTAAAGTCCTCCAGGCCAAAATCTGTTACAGAATGAATGAGAGAGATGTGCTTTCCTCCTAGTTAGTAACTGATGGTGAAATAGCCACCTAGCATGCAGTATTGCAAGAATATTGAGCCGTAACGCTTGTATCATAATACGTATCTCCAGATTCTTGCCATCACACAGCAGGTGACCAATAACTCCTGTGTTCTGAGAGGCAAAATCACTGTTTTTGTCAAAGGAGTCTTGTGGATTTTTAAGAGAGCATAGATAACAGCTTCAGTCCCCCGTCAGAAACAGCTGTTACCGGAAGATAAAACTGTGAAAATATTCTAAATATAGTGTTTGTGACTGGTTTTGGTGTCTAAAATACGTCCACTGTAGTACGTTGCTTTGCTCCCGTGCTAGTACTCCTGTCAGTAGTAATACACTGACTGTGGAGAAGTACCTCATACAACCACATTTCAAAACATCCAAACTATCCCTTTAAGTGATAAAGCAACAAACATCCCTCAGTCATGTTTTGTCAGAATTATAAGTTTGATACATGACATTTAGCAGGTGCAGAAAGTAAGGTTATAAAACTTATATATTTCTGCACAGATAAACTAAATACATCTTTTCCAACATGTATTCTCCTAAATAATTACTTAAAGAAAGTACTCTAACACTGGACACTGGTTTTAGCCTCTAGCTATTCTAAAAATGTAAGTAGAAACATTGTGATTGAATAGTCCATCCTCTCTGACCTTCTCTCCCTCCTCCAGGAGGCGCAGCAGCGACGTGTTGTCGGTCCTCTGCTCCTCCTCAGGGCCTCCCGACTCCAACAGCTGCTCCTGAAGCTGCTCCTGACTGTCCTCGTCTGCTCCGTCCGCCGTGGACCGAGACCTCTTCAGGGGAGCCTTCACCAGACCTGGAGAGCACAGCAGCGTGTGAAATAAAAACATTCTGTGTTTTCTGAATAACCTTTTTAAAGTTACAATGAAGTGTTCTCTGGTTTGGTGTCGGTACCTTTGACTCTAGCGATGGTGTCCTCTCCGTGTTCGGGTTCGTGTTGTGTGGTTTCTCCTTCGGTGTTGTGCTCCACAGAGTGCTGGTACATGCCGGGGTTTCCAGACAGCAAACGCACGTAGTACTCCTTACTGTCGTAGCTGATGGCTCGCCGGTAACGGAGAGGCTTCTGGAGGATGGGGGGGGGGGGAGAACAAGTATTTGTGTCACCCGTTACTACGAGGAAAACATCTTTGGCTCGGGAAAGTTGGTATGAGTTTAAGATGATAATAATTAGGGGTGAGAAATAAAAACCTCAAGATGCAAAATACTCCCTGCGATTGGTAAATGCCTTTATTCTTAATATATAATTGAGTATCTCTATATTATGTTTTGTGATAACGTATCGATTCTCAAAAACACAATTTGAATTATATATATATATGTAGTTTAAGTAGTTTAAGAATATATATATTGTAATGTTGTCTGTTTTCATTAACCGAAAATACAACTTATTTTAATCGGATATACCGCCTTGCATGGAGTATCACAATATGTTGAACCGTAACCCCTGTATCATTATACGAATCTCCAGATTCTTTCCATTACACAGCACTAAATATAAATGTATATTAGAATGGTTTGCTTGTGTATTATTGCAAAAGACCAAATAAATGCATGAAAGGGGATTTCTGTACTCAATATTGCTGCACAGAACATCAGAACCAGGTCCTTCAAAAGGTACCTTATCATATTTTAGCTGTAACTAAGGGACATTATATTGACTTAAAGCATGAAAAAGACATTTCAAAATGTCTCTTATGGTTAGTTGTATCACAGGGATGTGAAACCACCAGCCTCTTCCATAACACCAATAACTTTGTGCACATGTAGAAATTCATTTTCTATTGTACAGTAGCCAGGATCCATTTTTTTCTTAGCATTCAGAGTCTATGGTTCTTTATCTTCTTGAGTATTTTTTCTACTGGATGGAATACATCTTTGAAGTCACAGCAGAATATTAGTACTGTGTCAGCTGAACGTAAACACATTCTCATGCAAATGTGCATAAAACCAAACATGTTCAAAACAGCACAGAGAGATTTCCTGTTCCTTAAATGTGGCAAAGCAACCCAATTAACACCAAACACCTTCTCCACCTGTCAGCACCACACGGTACACAGGGTGAGTTTTAAACATGGCGGCCGTCAACTCCACAGCAAGTCAAAGTTTTACTGCTCGCGTTGCAGAAAAAGCAAGAAAAATGCTTCAAAACTGTCAACTCGACGGAAACAGCAGCTCCCTAATTAATATGATCCTCATTCTTAAAGCATGTTCGTTACTTTCATGCAGTCACACCAGGCATCAACAAAGCTCAGTTATGTTTATCCTGTTAGCTTCAGGAGGTACCTGGGCCAGGGCCGAGGGTAGCAGTGGCACCAGAGGGGGAGAAGAGGGCTGGAGAACGTAAAAAAGAAAGTGGAGGAGGGAGTTTTAAACGTCATTTAAGAACCCTGCTGACTTATTTGTAAAGTCTGTGCAGTAGATATTAACACTGCATATATTCCATATATAATTGTCTTTTAGCAGGAAAACGAAAACTGCTAAGCTGAAATACTCAAGTTGAGCAAATTGCCAGTAATGGTATTTAGCTGCAAGGCACGAGTGGAGGACTTTGTCAGACAGCCTGCGACTTCTCCCCGAGCATGTTTAAATCATGTATTAAGATTAAGCCTTCAGGAGTTTAGAGTTAATTAAACACGGCCAATTTGTGAGCCAGAAATGTCCTCCCTAGAAGGGTTCTGCTGAATAACATGAACTCATGGCTGTTCCAATTAATTCTACGGAGTAATTAGGTACATTGATGGAGCGTTATGATTTAGTCTGTACTGATTATTACATTTAAAGCTTCTATTGAGGTTAAAGTCAAGGTCAAAGTTGTCATATTCTATGTTAAAAAATATTTGTTATCCATGAAAATTGTTTTGTAAAAAGTAATTCCTTTGACTAAATGATTTGTCTTTTTTATTAAATAAACTTTATTAAATGGAATTAACTCATCACTGTGTGCCTCCCTTTCTGTGTGGTATGTGGTAGAGCAAATCTTTTTTTGATTGGAGTGAAAATGTTGTTTTGAAAAGGCTAAACGCCAACGATTAAGGACTGAATCTGAATATTTTGTTGGATAAAAACATGTTGTGAGTTTTGGAAATGTTTGCATACATCTTTTTTCAATGCATGACTTTTTGGCCTTTGCAACATTCTGAAGTTATTAGAAATGTTTTAATCACATGAGTCTGGAACAATCCTTTGCAGCCACCACTGGGATCTATTTCTACAAATACTGTAATACTACTAATATTAGTGAAGTCTGATCCTTCTCTGTAACTTAGCAGAAATACCAGCTTTAAATAGAATTAATAGACAAAAAAACGAAGCAAATGTCAATGTTTTAAATCAAGCTTCAAAGCTGTAAATTACTCTAAATATGATAATAATGATTTAAACTTTTTATTAATCACGTTTGGCTGCTTATATTGCTGGTATTCTAGATATTCTTATCAATTTCTCTGAGTAACATCGCTTAAAATGTTAAAATGAGAAGATGAATTGTATTTTCAGAAGGCTGACAATAAAACAAACCAAACAGGACATCCCTTTGAGTGTGAGCTCTCTCTTTGTATCGTCCTGACCAGGATAAATCAGTGTGGAGTGATGAGAGGAACCCGTCGGCGAACAGAGAGGAGGGATTATTTGTCGAGCAAACAAAGCTGAATGTGTGCTGGTGGTGCCAGGAAAACCGAGCCGCCGGCTGTTGGTGTCGCCTCCACAGACAACAATGATGAGCGGCTCAATTTCAGGAAGCTATTCTTACAAATTCACAACTCTTATGGAGGAAAATATTTTTTAAATATATATATTTTGGGCTAAAAAGCATTTTAACTTCAGGGGTTTGTGCCATTTATCTCAAACTCTCTTCTGCTATAAACTCTGTTACTAATAACTAACATGATTATTGTGGTGTTGCATAGAGACTGAAGAATGTTACTTCTACTGTCATGGCCCTTAGACTGTAATTCTTGCACCATTTTGGGGATTTATTGTCTATTTATTGGTTGCTAATAAAGTTGGTGTTCGAGGATTGGAGGCTTTTTTCCTCTAGTCATTCTTACTGGAGGTTATTTTGAATGTGAGCATCAGCTTAATATCTAAAATGTAGATAGAAAAAAATCCCAGTGAAGATCCAGATAAAGATAAAACATTCATTTATGTTAGCTCAAAGTCCTGTAAAGGATCATGGGAACGTATTCATTCAGATTTAAAGCTGAATATACCTGTGCTGAGTTGGTGTTTGGCTCCATCTCGGGGATGTACGGGTAGTGGATGTAGAACATGTCGTTGCGGACCATCTTCTTTCTCATCCTGCAGGGCCCCTCCGTCATCTCCAGGACAAACTTGTCCAGGTGGGAGCCGATGGGCGGGCCCCAGAGGCCCCGTTCACGCAGCAGCTCGTACTCGATGGACGCCCACTCCTCCGTCACGTACTTCAGGGCGTTCTGCTGTCGCTGGGAGACGGAGGGATGGAGGACAGGTGAGTCAAAACTATGATATACATTATACGTGCATACTGAGACCAGCTTGTGAAAATGTTCATGTTGAAAAACAATCTGTTGGTTTATCAGGGTAAGCTTCTTTTTTTTTAATCAAATAAGTTATATCTGCTTAAAGTTACTTTCATTTTGTGTTGTTTTTTTAGTGATGGAAGTTCAGTACCTCCTGATATTCTTTGTACTGCATGGCCACCAGGTCTCGAACAACAGCGATGTGAGTGAACATCCACTGGAAAGTCTCCTGTTGATCAGAAACACAAGACTGTAACAAAGCAGAGCAACACACACTTCATACACTCTGTCAGCTGTCTAAGTCTGTGTGTGTGTGTGTGTGTGTGTGTGTGTGTGTGTGTTGTGTGTGTGTGTGTGTGTGTGTGTGTGTGTGTGTGTACCTGTGCTGACAGGCTGTTCTTGTTCAGGCTGTTATCCCTCTTGTTGCGGCGGACGCCCGTCAGCTTGGAGAGGCCGAAGCCGCTGCTGACTCTGGACAGTTTGGACTGGGTCGCCGGCGCCACCGCCTCACCGCGACTGATGCACTTCTTCTCATGGACTGAACGGCAGAGGAAAAAGAAAAAATATCCAGTCACATGAGTGAATTCTTGTTTTTATTTTTTCCACTTAACCATTTGGACAATCACAATTATTTTCAAGCGAGATAAAGCAGAGGTCAGATGATGACAAAAACAATAAATCATGCTGAATATTTTTGCTAAACTGTGGATTTGTGGTAAAAACTGCCAAACAAAACAAATATAATTCTGATTATCCGGGTAAAAAAAAATAACAAAACAAACTGGTTTTGCAATATTTGCCTCCTAGATTTCTACCTCCTAGATTTCTACCTCCAGCACAATACAATGTGAGTGAAACCCAAAAAATAGCCCCTAGAATATAGAAACTCTTCTGTTATTATTTGACCAGATTTTCTGCAAATTTAGAGCAAACTTCTAACAACATCTGGTGACCTGCCAAAGTGTCTGGTTCAGCAGACTGTGTCAAAATGTTGGCAGGAAGCTGATGGTAATTCATTGTAAAAGTACAAAACTGATGGAATGAGCAAGAGACAAAAAGAGAGCAGATCAGCAGAAATCAGCCTTATTGGAAGGGCTTCAGTATTTTTTTTGTAGAACGAGAGGAGCTGCAAAATAGCCGATCTAGTTATGTAAACCAGGATACCTCAAATGCAACACAGACATGGCTCAGCTCGAGTGTGTTTGCTTATATATGTGTGTGTGTGTTTGTGTATGTTAGTGTTTTCCTCACCCAGGTGGTTCTGCCAGCTCTTCAGCGCCGGCTCCTCCAGGGCGGGGCGGGCCGTGGCGATGTCCACGTGTCCTCTGTCGTTGCAGGGCAGAGACACTTTGAATATGTCCTCCAGCATCTGACGCTTGCTGTGCATCAGCTCCGTCCACACCCGGTTCACCGCCTTCAGCAGCAGCTGTCGCCCTGCAGACGGAGCACAACAACAAGTCAGTCAGCTTTAATGATGAAGGTACAGCGCTGTTTTGGTTCTGAATAAATTAGTTATCAGTCTTGTATAAAAAGCACTCTACTACTGCAAAACTGCAGAAACACAGGCTGTAATTACTTGAGGCTCATTTGTAAAACACCTTTTCATTACCCGACATATTCTTTACAATCTTTTTGCCTGCTAGTTTGCAAAACACCTCAAGTTTCCATGCAAAAAAACCCACAACACAGTGAACCAACGCTTCTAGTTTGTTAGACTCTGTGTGATTCAGGGATCAAGTTGCAAATCATGCTCAGAGGGCTTTACAATCTTTACAACATACGACGTCCTCAGCTAAAAGGGACCAATAAGCACCCTAACATATGCACAAACACATATATATGTGCACAAAATTGCTAAAATATATATCACTTTTATTAAGTTTTGAACCAGTGCAACAATCATATGCTGCTAAAATCTGAAAATAACAAATTAATTAAAAAGTAGCCCATCACCATCCAACACGAGTGACCTTGGAGAGAAATCCTTCAGGAAAATTGAATGAATATTCCAAAATGATGGTGTACAAGACCAAGAAATGTATTCACTAATAAACACTATGTGAATATGAATTCTAAGAGATATTCTTTTTTTTTTCTCTAAAATGTTTCTTTCTCAATAGAGGATATTTTTAGATGGTTCGGATGAAAATCTTGACACAACACATATGCAGTCAGTCAGCAGGGTTAAACACACAAACACACAAACCCACACACACACACACACACACACACACACACACACACACACACACACACACACACACACGTCACACACACGTCACACACACGTCAGTGTCTCACCCTCGCTGACGTCGTGGCTGTGCGTGGCGTCGGCCTCGTTCTCCGTGGGCATCATGACATGCCAGGTTGTCATCCTGGCCTCCGCCTCCAGACCGAAGCCCTCCACGCTGCTGCAGAGACAAACACACACAGCGACTTAGAGACAACCTGCCACGTAAAGTCCTGATGGAGTCTGGGGGGGTAGATTAGATTGTTTGCTCTCTGTGGTCGTATAGTGGGTCGTGTTACAGCATATTGTGTCCCCAGCATGGTAGGAAATTCACTCTCTCCCCACCTGCTGTCATTTTGGAAACTATCAGTACTTCTGGCAGGACAGAGACGCACAAAAAAAAAAGACCTAACACAATGTTACTGCAATGGCGTGTAAGTGGACGCCATTATTAAATTTACAAGAAAAAACTCTCAAATATAAGAGAAAAAGAACTCAGATCAGTATGTTGTTTTCTTCTGATTAGGTTCAATTCTTGGCAATGACCCTTCAAAGTCCAGATGTCTATAATAATATGTTGATTCTGGGCTAAAATCACAAGTATTTCATTATTGCTTAAGTCTTATTTTATTAGGTCAAGATTGCAAAGAGATTTTTTCTCATAATTTTGTGACTTTAATCCCAGAGATACTTCCTGCAAATGTATGACTTTATTATTTAAGAGAATAATCAAGTTTTTTACTTTAATCTTGGAAAATCATAATATAGCCCCCTTCAAGCAGCTCCATGTTTCTTTTTTGTTTTGTTTTTACCAACAATTCCCTTAATACATAGAACAACACAGTCTGAGAAACAAGATAAAAAAAACAAAAGTTGTGACACTTTGTTAAACCGGTGTTTTAGTTCTATAAACATTCATCAGAAACAGAGCTGTTCAGAAATAATGCAATAATAAATAAAAATAATCAGGACAAAAACACTACAAATATGATAACAAATATACAACAGAAATGGTGATGACTTGTTCCTTCACTTCCATTCAGAATAACTAACTTACCTAAATAGCTGTAACCTAGGGTAACTAGCTGAACTCTTGATAAATCGCATAACTGGATATAAATAAGATGTTTGAATTGGCTCCTCTATTCTCTCCTGTTTCATTCAACGTCCTTCAGTTTCATGTGATTTCACCAGAAACAGCCGATGATTTGCGTATTCGTCAGAAACATGTTTGCACATCCTTCATCTCATCCTCCACACTGATTAAACATGCACAGAAGTCATGTGATGAGTCTGTAAAGAATCATGCATGCTTCACACATCAAATGACACTAGGACGGATTTTTATCAAACACATCAAGAGCTTCAAAAGTCACGTTGCTCATTTCCTGCTACATCTCCCAAACGCTAAACAAACCGCTTCACAAGTAAACACTGGTCTTGACCTTTAACCTTCTTCTACAAAGCCTGGTGTGAACTGACCTCCCGCTGTGCAGGCAGATGAAGCAGTGGGCCAGGCAGGCCACAAAGTCCTGGTCGTGGTTGCCCGGCCCGAGCACCAGGTTGCGGTTGACGGTCAGGACCCGCAGGGCGTCCAGCAGGGCCACCTGCTGAGCCACCGTCTTGTGGGGTCGGCAGAGCTGGTAGAGCACCGTCCGGTTCAGACAGTGGTAGATGGTGTCGAGGGAAAGACCCTGAGAACGCCGCTTTGACTGGAGGAGGAGAGGGAGGAAAACAAACAGGTGGAGGTTAGAGGGAATGAAAATAAAGAGTTGTTGTTTGGTTGTGGATAAATCTGCTGTGCAAATATTTCAGCAGTAAAAAGATTTGTTTGAGCAACTGGGCCTGAAGTAGGTTAAGTCTTTGGAGGGTTGTGAGTGTGGCTTTGTTATTCTAGTGGTAGTTTAGTGCAGAGGACTGCTTAAGGACTTCAACAGGAAACGTATTTACAAAATACACAACATGCTTCTTTCCAACAAGACACAAACACTGAATAAAAACTGCTACTTTGACATTGTATTCTGCAGTTACTACTTGAGTTTTCATTGATATCATTTGGATAAATAGATGAAAAGACACTTCTTTAGAACAGTTTCAAGACCAACGTGAGAAAAGTCTAAATACAACAATACAACCTGCATTTCTACTACCTAGTTCATGAAGTAGTTAAGGTTGTACACTTGGACTGGGTACTTATATTTCAAGTCATTTGAATGCAATGAAAAGTAAATAGATCACACACAAAGGCGCATAATGGTTTGAAAAAAAATGAATTTCAGAGCATAATCTCCTAATCTCCTCACTCGCACAGTAGTGTGCACAGAAGGCGTTGAATCCAAAGTCCAGACACATGACTTTGATTTGAAAATAGACTCTGTGCTGGTTATTCCTTTTTACTAATTTACTAGGGAGTAAAACATAAATGATCATATATTTGTGAAACTATCCCTTATCATTTTTGCAGCCAATCAGTGAAAGAATGACAAACCCAAAACATAAACTAGATCTTACATACTGTAAATATTTAGAAAAATCCAAATGCATCCAAATCCACATATAAAACATTTATAGTATATTCATATATACACAAACAGACACACTAACAAATACACATCTGTCAGTCAGTGAGGCTCTAAATGCACTAACAGCTATAACTTATTTTTGTGAGTAAGTGAGGTCGCCTGCAGTCACATTTGATGCTGTTTATGTAATTTATTCCGGAGCGTGTTCACTGGTTACATTAACTGTTTTATTTCCAGACGCCTGGTGCATTTTGCAGAGTGTGGTAAGTTTGTCTCCTTTAATTTGAGTCATAGCCAAACATCAGTTCTAGTATAAATGAGGTCCGACTTCTTTTTGCCTCCAGCAACTGTCTGCAGGTACAGGAGGTGGGGAATGTAAATTGACTGAGAGAGACGCAGGAAATTACTATTTAATGTCAACTTTTCGATTCCAATTAGGAAACTTCCGCAAGGCTTTAAATAGTAACTGAACACCAGGCTGAAAAACATGTTTACCTTTGACCACATCCAGCATCACTATGGGTGTAGTTGGGTGTTTTTTGCACCTGTAACCACACCCAACAAAGATATCACCAGGTCTACGACTGCAGCAAGCAGAGACACTAAACCGCTGGAGGACAGCAGAGATCATATTGTCAGAAGGTTTTAGGTTACTTTATTGATCATAAGACTTTTGTTTTTAGCGAGGTAACCAAACACTGCATTTACAGTATTCAAATATTAGGTGTACTGAATAGTTTGCAGCATTGAAACTGATCTAATTCTAAATAAACATTTAAATGCCTTTTTTCTTGTTTTGCATGTCTATTTAAAGCCGGTTTTCCTGCACAGTTGATGATAAAGATCAGGCAACACTTAAATTATTAGCATTATACTATTTGTAGAAGCGTTTTAAGTCCAAAAGTAAAAATGCATTGAAAAAAAAATTGTAGGTAATCATTTCCGAAATGCACATGTTTTCATGTAACAAAATATTCTGCTTTAATCGTTATTTGTGGGCGTTTAGCCTTTCAAAAACGACTTTTTCCACTGCGGTCAAAAAACTACCCTGCAAACAAAGGGAGGTCACATCTGTTATAACTGGGGCGGTCCAGCAGCAATCTAACAGCACCATAAATTACATTTATATAACAACAAATCTAGTTTTTTGCTCTTTTTTTGTGCAAAATATGACAACAGACATTCAAAGCTTCTTTGGAAAAACTCAGTCGAAGCTTTCAATGTAAAAATAAGACAATCTGCACAGCCCTTCAATCTAATATATGATAACTATCTAGCTAACATGGACTTAAAGTGTTAACTCAGACTTATCTTAAGATGTCTTTATATCAATCCTTTAAATGTTTGGGTTAATTTGTCCACTCTGGACCTTCAGAAACCTTTGAAGGTGGTTCAGTTTTGTACCTGTCCTATGAGCTGCACGATGAAGTCCACCACCAGCTTGGACTCCTTGTTGAACATTCCCTGCCACAGCTTGTCCACCACCCGCTGGGTGAAGTAGAAGACGTTGTTGACCAGAATCTGATAACTGCCTCCACTGCTGAGGGGCAGAGAGGCGTCTTCACCTGGATGCAGAGGAGCAGCAAGAGAGGAGGTCAGCTGCTATTTACAATGTCTCCTTTGGTGCATTTATCCTCAACCTGATACCATATAAATCACATTATCCAAACAAATCTAAGTGTTTTAACAATTTACCAATTATTAACAATGGTTTCACACACTGATTTTAATTACTTTTTGACTTGTAGGTATAATATTCTCCCATAAGGACAGAGTCATATGTATTTAGTAACAGATATAACCTTCCATATTGAACAAAATAGCATGCTGACAGTAATATGTGCTGCATTTGTTTGTTTTTTATCGTTCTATAGATTATATGCTGTAAGAACATGAGCTAAAATGTAGGTTGCTACCTCAGATATGTTTAGAAATGAGGTCAGATGTGTTCAAAAGACAATACAATTTGAAATACACATTTTTTACTGTCTAATAAATCATATTTGAACAAAAACAGACCACAGACTATAGACTAAATATAACACAAGCAGCCATGCAAAATGCTGAGGATGCTTGCTGTTCTCTGGGCTTCAGACTGTGATTTGCTGACTCATGATGCATCAGAGCATCTCACAGAGCCAAACTAAGAAATCGGTCCAAGCTGTCCTGCAGTGTACTCATCTGGGCCATTTTTCTGCATAATCATCTGCTATTTTTGTGCAAAGCCTCTGGACAAAAACTGTTAGATTAAGTGGCCGGTACGTTTTCTCTACTAGCTTGCTTCTAAGGTTATAAGACATCATAGCTGCATAAGGAAAGTGTTTGTTGTTTTATGTTTGAACTATAGATTAATGGAAAACAAAGTGTGCAGGTTGAGGACTTGGTTCTGACCTAGAAGGACATCAGCAGCCAGAAGATGCTCCATGACGCCGTCCAGGATGTTGGACTGAAACTCCTTCTGCTGAGTTCTGGTGGAGCGCTCCGGAGAGGCCTGGTACCAGAAAAACACATATTTAGTACCATTATTTACTATAAAGTTATAATGGGTAAACAGGTTAGTGGGTTATCAGACGACCCTGGTTTACGTGCTCACCTCCAGCAGCAGGTCAATGATGGGCGTCTGCTTGCTGGCCGGGGTCATGCAGAGGTTGTCCATGATCAGGACCCTCATGAAGTCAAAGACGTACTTCTTGGCCGGGTGGTTGGTCAGAGACGTCTTGGAGCCCACGTTGCAGTATTCAGACTGGCTGCGGTTCATACCCGAGTCCCCGGCGAAGGCCTTGAACTCCTCGGCGGGAGACCCCGCCTCGTCGTCCAGATCAGTGACCTGGAACAGATGGAGGGAGACAACATATTAGTTTTTTTGCATATTAGCAAGCTACAAGAAAAAACTACAACATTCTATAACAGAAATGTCTAATCATATAGATCAGCTTTGCTTCCTCCATGTTTTTGCTGCTGTTTTTTTTCTAACAAGCAATTATCTTAAGAAGTGAACTGTCTGAAAACACATTGTTCTCTGAGGAAATCTGCAGTGTCTTGCACTTTTTTCTTAAAACTGCTGCAGTCAAGATGACAGTGCCAACAGTTTGAAATGAGACTCCAAAGGGACAATAACTTACAGTTTTTATTGCCCCATAAGAGAGAATCACAATATATCTGCAGTGCCTTTATAGGGCTACTGATCAATACCTGTGATTACTTGCTCTGGTGATGAGATTTTCTGCTCTTAAACCCAATTTCAGACCGACTGCGCTTAAACTTCTTGCTTCAGACAAGAGATATGTGTTGTAGAAATGCCATTAAAGCTGCTTCACCTCCTTCTAGTTACAGGTTTCCTATTGCTTGTACAGCCTTACCATCTCAGAGTAGGGCCTGATGTTGAAGGGGAAGACCGTCGCTGCCAGGGCACAGAGGAACTCAGCGCTGTGCCACATCGGTGCCAGGTCGGACACGTTGTGGTAAAGGTACCTGAAGAACTGCATGAGGGTGACCGGGTACTCCCTCAGCCAGGAGCCCTCCTCCTCCGACTGCCACGGCTGGAAGAAAGAGACGCAGAAGAAAACGAATCAGGCACCGACTCGACAGAATCGTGTTCATTCAGACTTCATATTTAGAAGCAGTTGCATAGCTAGTTTTTTTTTTGGTTTGGAGGATCTGACTGAAGTGGAAATCGTTTCTCATGAGTGAGAGATGGTGAAAAAGGCATTTGGTTCCCCAGAGTTATCGAGCGAAGCTTCTCAGCAACCAGCAGCGGGCACCGTGAGATTCCCAGAGAAACTCCGGAGTGTGTGAATGAGTGAGGATGAAAAACAGCATGTGTGACGAGTCATTTTTTGTTGGATTAGTGGAGCTTAAATAAGACACCTTTAAAGTATCCAGGCGGCAACTGCTGTGAACTCCGACATAAAGAACCACTTAAAAAGGACTAATGAACATGAGAAAATGAGATCAAAAGTAATCTGTACTTTTGGGAAAAGGTGTTGGATTCAATTAGTCAAATTATGGGTAGAGGTTTTTCTTAAGCCTTAAAGCTAATTTATGCAACTTTTTCACCTTCAAATAAGAGCCTTAAGATCATTTTTAGGACTAAAGAGGCGCCTTTCTCCCTATTACGACATCTTGCAATATGCGCCTTTGATGAGCACTACGTAGCAATTTACGTCACATACCACCAGCTAGCTATAAAAGAAGCTAGCTCTAGCTAGCTCGTCTTCTGTCTCCGAAGTCAAGTCACAAATTTGTATTTACCACAAAAGTGTACCATTCCAATACTTAAGGGGCGTTAAATCGCAACAATACCATTTTCTTTTTCTTTGCATAATGTTGCTTTAACTATGCTATTCAGATATTGACCCTGAGAGCATAATGTTCTCAAGAAATTAAACCTCACTTTTCTCTTTCAACAGTAAGGATTATAGGATTATATTTTCTAATCATGTATTCTTTCTAAAGGGTAGGCCAAAGATCTGGGCTAATCTTGATAGATCTAAAAAAAGGACTTCTGTTGACTGGAGGCCTGTTCTCACCAGGTTGAGCATGCTGCGCAGCATGGCCAGCAGTAGGAAGGCCGCCTCGGTGTACACGTTGTGGATGGAGCCCACGACGGTCCCGCTGGAGGCCGGTATGCCAAAGATGAAGGTCCAGATGGAGTCCAGGTCAAACTGAGAGGACAAACAAACAGTGGGGTAATATACAGTCAGAGAAACACACTACATATTATCATACTGTATGTTACTGTTCTTTCTCTTATGTGTTGTTCTGACATCTGAAAACTGCTAATATCTGTATATCTGGCATCAAGAATTAATACTTCATGTGTTTTCAGTTGCAATTGATGCATTTCAGCTTTTCTACTGATCGTGGTAAGTGATAAGTGGGTATAGTGCTTACAGCTGCAAATGTAAATTACCCTCAATATACATTCAGACTCTGATTGCTGTTAAGCTGTCAGAGAACATTATGCTGGCAATTTGAATTTTATTAAGACTATGTAATTTCAGTGAATGCCTCAAAAGGCAGCAATGTCCCCATTTTCTAATGCATCATTCCCACAGAAGAATCATTTAAAAAAAGTACATTTCATTTAAAGTAAGACAGAAATATTATTTCATATTTACTGATCTTTATGGAAACCATGAGAGGAAAATGAGAAAAAAAAAAACCCTACATTTTCTTAATTCTTTAAACCCTTTTTCTTCAAAAGTTTTGGCAGGTCAAAAAAGTATTTTTAAAAAATCAAAAAGTGTTGATCAGATCAAAGTCTTATCTAAATATTTTTGTCTCCTTAGTAATAATGCAAGAAGATATAAAAAATGCCAGGTGGAAAAGATTTTGCCAGGATAACTGTTCCAAGTTCCATCATTTTGTTTTTTCATGATAGTTTTTTAAGTGTTTGTTGTTGTAATACTCATGCTGGCCACAAGAGGCTGAAGTGCAGCACTACTCCATGTTCTAAATAGGATTAAAACCTTTCATGTTTCCTTCCAGGTGAGCTTTGATTTCTCCATGAAGTCTACAAACAAGGCACATATAGTGTGTGTTTTCAAGTTGAAGACAGAAAGAAATTGAATGTTTTTTGTCCTATTTACAACATGGGTGCCCGTTTCCAACACTTGTGGCCAAAATGGGTATTACAACAACAAGCAACAAGACTCTTTAGATCAGCCTTAGAAAATGGATGACCAGAATATATATATATTTTTTCTCAATGGTCTCTCAGGGCTTCCATAGGTTTAAGTGTATAACATTTAAAGAAATACTGCAAATCCATTGGTTTACGTAGAAAAAGAAAGAAAGTCGGGCATACTAACATGTACCTGCAGGCTGTCCGGCAGCTCGATGACGGGCTGCTGCAGGAACAGCGCCATGAGCAGAAAGTAGAGCTCCGGCACGTTGGTGTGTTTGGGCAGCAGCGTCTGCAGCACCGGCAACCCGGGGAAGTGGCAGGCTTCTCGGTTGATCTCCCGCAACGTGGAGCGCCCACCGGCACTGCGGCCCACGTTGAAGCCTAGAGAGGAGGGATGGAGGACGAATGAGAGGGAATAAAAACAGGTGGATTCTGCCGCATACGCTCTCTGACTACAGGGCATCTACCAGCTGTTGGAGCAGGTTTCATCAAGGTCGTGGTTATAATTATAACAAAAGACTGTAATCCTCTAACTGAGCTAATCAGGCAGGATTTAAACTGGGCACTAGCAAAATCATTTAAAAGAATAGGATTTGGTTGAAGGACAAACTCCAAAATCTAAGGGCTTCATTTTGAGAGCACACATTCTGACAATGCTACAGCAGTGGTGGTTTAGGCCATGTCACTACTCAGCGAGGTTCTCATAAGCAAGGTCAATGGTTCTCAACCTGGAGGCTGGTTAGAATATGTAAATGTAGGTGGAATGTAGTTTAAAAAAAGGAATCTAATACACAGATTAAGGAGTAAATCCTTCATTTTTGTCTTAAAATAAGCGCGTAAAAGTGCGGGTAGAGAGAAGCTTAAAATAAATCCTAATTTCCCAGGTTGAAAACCGCTGAGCTCAGGATGAACTACGGTCGCAGCAGCAGGGAGAGCAGGGAGGCATAAAAAAAACCAAATGAGAGGACGAACCCTTGGCTGTGAGACGCACAAACTGCGCAGCTTTCTGTTTACTGAACGAAGGCCAACTCCGACGGAAAGCGTTGCCAGAGTGAGGAGAGGCGTCTGCTGAGCCATGTTACAACATACAGTACACACACTGCACATTATCACCGCATGCTTCTGACTCTCCAGGTGGGGAATGTTCAAATTTATGGAATAAAAACAATAATTTGAGCTAAAAATCAAGCACATGTCCTTCCAAGATAATTCCCTAAAATCCACTAAATCCAACTTCAGAGTTGATACTGTCTCCCTACTGCGTTTCCATGGTGACCCTGATGTCTCGTGGACTCACCCAGCACCGTGCCGATCTTGTTGGTCAGGACGGAGTCGGTGTGGTCCAGCCAGCCTCCTCCACACAGGCCCTCCTTGAAGCGGTTGAGGATGTTCTGGTTGGAGAGCAGCACCACCAGGATCCACAGAGCGGCCGTGACCGTGCTGGAGTGGAGGTGCTCCTCCATGAACATCAGCAGCCAATCGAAGCCCAGCGTCCGCACCAGCTCCTCACACGCCCTGCAGGGGGGGGAGACAGAGATTTTTAATTATTATATATTATATTAAGTGTTTTTAATTAACGGGTGCAAAGTGTCAAGTAAACCAGAAAAAAAGTACATTGATCAGCTTTGCTTTAGTGGTAAAAATCTAAATAAGATCCTGGAAATCTGACTTTTTGCAGAACACATTTGATAAACTACTTATAAGATTCTTATTTTGCCGTGGGAGTTTTCTTTTAAAAAGGTCAAGGTCAAAGCTTTTAGGATAAGCAGATACACGAGGAGGCTTTTTGACTCACTGTGCGTTGACGGTGCATTTCTCTTTGGTGGTGAAGAGCAGTCTGAGCAGGTTGTCCAGCAGTCGGTTCCTCAGCAGGATGAGGCTGGCTGACAGGAGGCCGCCGAAATCATCGTCATTACCTGGAGACACAAAAAAAAAATGTTTTGAACAACCCAACATATAACCAAAATATCATTCAAAACACATATTTTTATACGTCCACACATGAGTATATTTATTGTTACCTCCATCGATCTTCTCCTCGTTATTGATTTCCATGACAACAAACTTCTCACACACGGCAAATGTGGGCAAAGTAGAAGAGATGAACTGGCCAAACCTGTGAGGAGAAAAACAAAAAGGAAAGCTTTTTGTTTGTTTTGTGATTCTGCTTTCTGTTCCCCAGTTTTTCAGCATTAAGTATACGATAAAATCAAACAAATACAATACACAAACATGCTTCTTGTAGTTTACATATTCCATTGTTACTTTATCCTGCATGACGTTAAGTCTACTCCTTGAGTATAAGTCTGAACATGTGCTTACCGCAGCAGATCATAAGGGTTGGGGAAGCCCTGCAGCAGCAGACTGAGCACGTTGCTGATGGCCGCTACGGTCGGCTGGGACAGCGAGGTGTCCCTCAGGGTCAGCAGCAGTCTGGGGATCAGCTGAAACTCCCTCAGCAGTTTGGCGTTCTTAGCCGCCTCGCTGTTCAATACAAGAGAGTTGGACACACAGTCAGATCAGAGTTTTAATCACTTTATGATTCACTATTTAATCAGTTCGGTATTCGGGGTGAATTTCGGGGGAAATAAAGTTTTTTGACACTTGCCTGGATTCAGTCAGCAGTTCGATGAAATGCTCAAACAGAGACAGATGGAGCTCGTAGGGAGCGTGGAGCCAGACCTGAGGAGCAGAAGGAGCAGAGTGAGACCTCGGCAACACAAGTTATGCTTGGAAACACAAACGACTGGCAGAGAGAAGTGGTAGCTTGGCATGTCGTCAACATAGGTAGAAGCTTATTGCCAGTTAAATGCTTCTTTCAACTGCTGGACTCCAATAATGCTATTTGGTGAAGAGCACTTCATTTCATCAACATCTACTGGTTCCATTTGGCCCTCATAAGCCCTCACCTCGAAGTCACAGAGGAGGTCCTGGAAGGCGGTGGAGTTGGGAATGATGGAGGTCTCGTGGCCGCTGTCCACCGTCCCCACCAGAGAGAAGGTGAGGTGGAGGATGTGGCTGTTGAGCAGCGAGCGCTTCTTCTTCAGCAGCATAGCCAGCAGCTGCAAAGGGACGGAACAAAAATATATATTTTAATCAGCAAATCACATTGCATTTTTTAAATTAGTGTTGCATTCCTGCTTCATATCTAAGTCTCAATAAACGTATTAGCTTTCAGTTTAGATTGTGCGGAAAAATAACAGCCATGGTGGCATGACAATATTCCCAAGAACATAAATAATAAGAAGACGTGAGAATTTACGGAGCTCCTGAAGGGACAAGGAGGGGGAAATTATGAATAATTGAAAACAAAAAGATGTACTTTCACCAGCTTTCGTCTAGGTCAATAAAAAAAAAAAGATACAGTAAATAAATGAATTAATAAAAACAAATTAATAATTATTAATTTAAAAAAATGAGGTTAATGTACTTCCAGGTCAGTTCAGTACCATGGAAACAATCACAATAAGGGAACGCACTAAACTAAAACAGGTTAACAAGAAGAACTAAGTATAAACATGTTTTACTCTGACGGAGATCACTCTTAATGTGTAACGTCAAAGTTAACTGGATGTACAAAATACAGTTTGGTGAATATAAAAGGTGTGATAAACAAAAAAAAGCATCAAAACAATCTGGAAAGTCACTTGCCACCTTTTGTCTTCTGCCAACAGTTATGAAACCGTAAAAACCTCCACACCAAACCAATATTTACAGACTAATGTGTTTTTATTCACCTGCTTTTTTCAAATAAAGTCAAAATCCAGATTATCAGAGTGTCATGTGACCCGTGTGTTAAACTGTAGACTGGTGTCTAACCTGGTATCCTTTGATGCGTTCCATCTCCTTACTGGCCAGCGGGTTGCTCTTCACAACACACACCAACGCCTTCACAGCAGCATACAGCCCCTCCACGTCGGACGCCATGGCAACCAGGCCCAATATGGCCGCCGCCCCGCCCACATACTGCAGGTTGGTGGCCACGGGTTTGGCCACGAACGCACGGACGCCTGAAGGGATGAAAATGTAGGGAATGTATTACAGCTCCAGTATAAATGTTTCATACAATTTCATATTCATGAGCTTTTCACAGCAAACAGGATTATCTGCTGATGTTATGAGTCACTTGGCAGAATTTGTTTACCTAAATATCCGATGACAGCGGCTCCGATGGTACGCGCCGGCCCGTTGAGGTGGCCGGCGGCGTTGTGAATCAGCTTGACCGGAGTGGCGTTTTCATGAGAGGACACGGTGAGCTACAAACAGAGGGAGAGAAGATGAGCAGTTAGGACAGGGGTGTCAAACATCACAGGTCCGATTCTGAGGACTTTGTGAAAGTGTGAAAAGTCTGCTTCACAGCTGTTCCTATTTTTCCACCGGGGAGAAAAGTAGACACAGAGTCGGGTTTTCCCAAGAAAAATGGTTCCTATTATTTACTCATGATCACATAATGTAGATGGACATATGATTAGAAATACAGGGTTTCTGTTTCTTTAAAGGTAAATGTGAAGCCAGTGTTCTTGGGTGTGTTTGCAGCAGCTTTCAGTGCTCAACGAACATAATATATACTGCACCATAATCAGACTCATCATGGTGAAAAATACCAGAACTTGCGAGGAAAACTAAAAACAGAGAAGATGAATGAATTGTTGACAGTTTTTAGTCGTAACCGAGAGATCAGCAAAACATAGTTTGACAACTTAAGAGTTAAAAAATTACACACACAATGTTGATGTTCTCATTTGTCAAATTTATCCTCTAAAGTCTTTTCTTATGGATTATTTTGTTTTGTTCTGAGAAGGCTTTGAACTCTGCTTGTTATGGACGCTGTTACATAAGGAGCATCAGAATATTGTGTTGAAAGCTGCTGTCTGAAGTCTCAAGGTCTGAAGTTTCTAAAAAGCTTTATTCAGCCAGTTAAAATGAAATATGGGAAAAATAACAAAAGAAAGTGATACCACACTCTTTTGCTCTACCAGAAAACACTATATTACACTATTTATTCATTTTAACATGATTTAGCAAGTTAAAAAATTTGTGAAAAATACTGACGTTATGTGACATTTTCCTCGTTCTAATAAGAAAAGAGTGATAAAGTTATTTCTCAAACAAAAACACCCATGTATTCTGCTATAAACGACTCTCTTCCTGTCCTAAAACAGCTCCCTGCAGAGCCAGAAATGCTGCCTCTGCACTTCTTTGCAGTCTGCTTCCTGCGGGTCGCAGCGAGCCGAAGCTCAGTGGGGGAGAGCAGTGCAGGCTGGGAAATAACTTGACAGGTGGCGCGAGAGATAAGGACGGAGGAGGGAACTCATTTGGAGCTCAAACACACACAATAGGAGGGTGTGTTAGCTGCATATATACATATATGTGTGTGAGTGAGCATTCGTGCATATATTCTGTTGAAGAGTGAGTTTGACCTTTGCACGCCCGTATGCATCTGTATCTACGTCTATATATATATATATATATATATATATATATATATATATATATATATATATGATTGTGTGCAAACTAGGGGTTTAAAATAGGAATTTATGCACTATTATCTATAATCAATCTATAAAATTCAACTCCAAGAATATATTCTATATAATTAAATGCTAGAAGAAGTACATTTTGTTGCTAATATTGCAGTCCTTGATATCCAGAAGAACCGCTACTTCAGTTTCACGATAACAAAATTCAGAATTCGTTTTTCTACGGTAACCCAAAATACCAGCGACCAGGACTTCACTATTTTTTAAAAAAAACACTCATTGTGTGTCTTTATTCAGGTGAAAACTGCTGCAGTCTATATTTTGCTTTCAGTCCATGAACCTCAGTCTCAGTGCTTTCTTTTGAAAACATTCCCAGAGATGTGATTTCTTCAATTCTCTACGTAGAGGCTTTAATAAAAACACAATCCCAGCATGCTGACTCTGATTCTACCCAGCAGTGGTAAACGTCTGACCTGTTTGGCGATGGCTTTGCTGTCCAGTTTGTTGTAGACTTTCCTGATCTTGGCCACGGTGAGAGTGGAGACGGAGAGAGCGTAGAGACTGAAGGACACCTTCTCCTCCGGAACCAACGCCACCGGGGCGGCCGGAGCCACCTCAGTCTTTGAGTCTTTACCTGGGACGATAAAAAGATGGAGCAGAGGTTAGAAGAGAGAGAAACAGAGACTAAAAGAAAGAACATATATAAGGGTTGGAGAGTAAACCAAGATGGCCACTCACAGGGCAGGTAGACGGCCTGGAAGCTGCCCACGTAGATGGGTCCCAGCTCAAAGATGGCGGCCACACTGGCGGCGGGCAGCACCTCCTCCAGGAAGTGGCTGGGCCCCAGACGCCACACCAGGCTGGAGAGCTGGCGCTGGGCCGGCGGCGTCCCCACGTACCCGTAGACGGTGCTCAGCACGGGGGGGTTGGTGGAGCCGGAGCCGCCCGGCGCGCTGTGGACGTAGTGGAGCTGGAGGAGAGGGTGGAGGTACAGGTGAGTGACTTCTATAAAGGTACGTCACATCTAGAGGTAAGGTTTTTATTAATGGAGGAAACATTTGAATTTTTAGCATTTTACTGTAATTGCAGATATATTGCAGCTATTTTTGATTCATTCTTAGTATTTAGACGAAAATGTTTTTTAGTTTTTGTAACATTTTAGTCATTATTTTCATCTTATGAAGATAAATTAAGTCTAGTTTAAGTCAACAAAAAGTAATGAAATGTAAGTTTCCTTTTAGTCCACATGTTTTCACTCTGTCCTTTTTTAGTCATCAAATTATATAATATATTTTACTTGTGAAGCTAAAACCAAGAATTATTTCACACAAGACTTGATCTTATTTGATGAAAAACACAGTTTCCTTTTTGTCTTTTCTCATCAACAAGTTTGATATTGCTTTAATTAAGTGTTCCATGATGGGGTCGTTATCGTAACGTCTACGTTGAGGAAAACAAAAGGTTGTTGTTATTTCGTCATGGTTTTTGTTAACTAAATTAATTCAGCAGCAGAATGACAAGAAGGATTACAAAAACCAATTTGCATATATTAGAGAAACTGCAGAATGATTATCCAATAATCAAAAGAATAAACCTATTATATATGTTTGAATAAAAGTTATTGATATTTGTGCTGAAATGACTAGTTGGTTTATCAGGTGACAGATGTTTTATATCATTGCAAATTTGATATTTCATAGTTTTAAGCTGTTGGTTGAACAAAACAAGACATTTAAAAACATTCCATTTCACAAAATTTCTGTAATTTCATGACCAAACCATGAAATGACCACAACCACAAAGCCCAAAAATGATTATAAGACTAAAATATAATGAAAATAGTTGTCAGTTGCGGCTTTTAATGATACACAATATATGGTTAATGTAGAGCACTGATTTATAGATAGTGCTGTACAAAGGGTTAATATTAAAATGCAGCCAATAAATGGTGTTTGTGCCACTACCAAACGGCTTTTTAACAAACATCCATATGTTTGAGACTTGTAAACAAGTAAAAACGCTGCACAATGTCTCATCTTTGCATTATTTATAAATCATAAGTCTGAGGGCTGATTAATGAGAAATGAATAGAAGCTACAATTCCTCTTGTGGTCACTGAGTCGAAATGTTTCTTCCTCTTAATTTAAGAGCACCATGTGAGAAGATTTGTGCTTTACAGAAACTCATTACTAAAGGGAGAAAACCACAAGTCCCCTCTGACATGAACACAGACTCATAAGAAACACATGGGCGGCTTGTCTGTTTCCTGTTTGAGGAGCTGAGCAGGAAATGAAGCCGTCGTTATCAGCGGTGCAGAGAGGAAGCTGATACTTGTGGTCTGCTGAAGCTCTAATCTCAGGAGGAATCTGAAGTCACCAAACCACAAAACCACATCCCAGTCTGCTGAAAGCCTGGTTCAGAAATGTGTTTCTGAGCTTTTACGTTCATTAAAATGGTGCTCAGTGTCTGCACGATAATTGCCTTCTCCATCAGAGCAGGTGGAAGTTTGTTTTTAAAGAGAGTTTAAATGTTATTGTTTATTTTTTGCAGGGACAGCGTGCAATTAAAAGTAATAGTATCAGAGTTAGCTAGAGGCTAGTTTGCATCTGTTGTCCCTGAAAACAGATTTAAGTTTATGTGAGCAGATATCTACTCTGTGTTTCTATTCTGTCCATATATGTAATAATGAGTAGAGGATATAATAGATCTTTACATTACAGCAATAAGATGGTAATAACATAGTAGTAGGATAGTAAACGTCTTATGAATGGGTATATCTGGGTAATATTAGACTGAAATGTATGAAACAGGGTAATATGGAGCCAAAAACAAAGGGTTATAACGATGAGTCACATTTAAAGAACTTAAAAACTATGAATTATTAGTATAGTAATATTTTGGTAACAATATGATAACCTGCAAACAATATTTGGATAAAAAAAAAATGGGGAATATATAATTACCAAGGAATATTTTTAGCTTCTGATGTTCATAAAGAAATGAAATATTCTTGATTTTTTTTTGTTTGTTAAGGAAAATATGCTACCCAAAGTATTGATACATGATGGTCCCTGATTAGTATATTTATTTATTTCTCAAAATCATATTATGTGTTCCTTTTACATGATACAAACAATATTAATATTGTGACATTAATGGGTTTATAACGTGATAAATATTAAGTGATATAGGTTTATATATTATGTAGGCTACTATAGCAGTATACCTCCAAAATCAAATGAGATACTAGGAAGTCAAAATTTTCAACTTCCATGTTATAATGCAGAAATTCCAAACAATCCCTGTTGTGTCACAGTATTACCATACAAATGATAAGTGTAATGCCGTGACTTGTTACTACCTGTTCTGTGACTCAGGGCTGCAAAATGATAAACAACCTGTTTCTATTAAATTCGATGCTAATAATAGATTAAACCAAACATCTAGAGTCCCAGTTCTCTGAGGTGTCAGTGAACAGTACAACATCCATGCTTCATGCACCGTTATTGAATTTATGTAATGTTTTGATGATCGATTAATCATTTAGGTAATTCATCAAGAAAAAAACAACCAAATGTTCACTAATTTCAGATGCTTAAATGTATTAATTTGCTGATTCTCTATTTGTAATGCAAATTAAATATCTTTGGGTTTTGGACTGTTGATCTGACAAATCTGAAAAAGTCATTTTTTTGTAATCTGTCATTGTCTTTTTTCACTTTTTAAAAAAATTGTTTGGACTAAATTATAAGCCGTTTACTTGAACAAATAATATCGATAAATCTCTTTAAAATCATATGTTGCAGCCCTAAATGGGATCTATAAACTGCACGCACACACACAGAGGACACTGGGTCTATTATAAATGTCAGTGTTTCCATTAAAAGCTCAGACTCTTTCTGCCATGTCGTGCGTACCCTTTAGTCTGTAGCTTTACCTTGACGGTGTTGATGAGCTGCCCGTCGAGGTACAGCGTGGCCATGCTGTTCTTCAGCATGCCTTTGCTCATGACCAGCACCAGGTGGTGCCACTGGCCCTCCGCGATCAGCTCGCCGCAGCGGAAGCGAGCACAGCAGGGCAGGATCTCATAGAAGGAGGCTTCCTCACTCGACTCATCCGCTGCTTGATTTTTGGGGGATGAGTCAGAGGGAGAAGGGCAGAAGTAAAAAAACATGACCTCTGGGTAACTGAGTGAAACCCCACAAGAGAGACGGCTTTATAACAAAATACTCCACACAATGTTTAAATATGAACGTTTAAACACAATGTACAAACAGTTTCTACATTCAAATACATACTGTAGGATGATGAACATGCACTATATATTATTCCATCATCACTGATATCTGCGACAACAGAAGCAGGTTGAAAATTGACAACATGCTCTGCACCAAAACCTTAAAGAGCCATGTTTTCTTTGTATGTCAGGTTTACACAAACATACTAAATAGCGTACTATTTAGTACTAGTTTAGACTAGTTTAGTACTAGTTCAGACTAGTTTATAGTCTTTAGTACATTCTGTTCACTGCAATACTCTCTACCCTGCATCCACAAACTTTGATCTGGGATTTCCAAAACAACATAAACCGGTTCAAGTTCACCCTGCCAACTATTGCATGTAAATCTTGATGCTGCAACACTGAACTTTGTCAAATAATCGGCCGGTTTCAACCCGCACCAGGTGTTCCTCAGGGCATGCTTCAAAGGGGAATTTTCTGAATCCTTTCTGAATTTATTAGCCAGGAGGCTAAATTATGACAGCATATTACACAATAAATGTACCAAAAATAGGCTACATTAATAGTCATACTAATCATTATTAGCATTACAATAAAGTAACTGAAATTATAGCCTGTTGACAAAAAAGGACTAAAATCAATTTCCTCATTAAGACCTGGAAACACCATAGCATCAAATTTAAAAATGCACTTTGTCCCTCTATGAATAAATCTATAAAGCTTTGATAGACCGCTCCAAAAACTCCATATTCACCACTTTCAAAAGGCTGTTGTTTCCTTTATGACAATTATGAAAATAGGATACCAAAATAGAATACCATAGCGTAATCTACATGGTTGGTTCTTATGTCATATTTGTGTTCTGCCACTTTAAAGGCTCAGAGTTGTGTGTAAATGTTGACTTCCCTCACGGTGGCCCTTTCAATAACTAAACTGAGCTACTTATTTATTCATTTCTACTTTGTTTATAATCCTGAACTCCACCTGAAGTAGAAAAACACCACCTGAAGCAGTAAATATAAACAGGTTGTTGTATTTAGCTCCACTGTACTCACAGTAGGACTGCAGCAGCTCCTCCTTGGTGGAGACGGTGAGCGAGCGGTCCTTGGTGGACAGAACCACGGCCAGGCAGACGTAGTGCTGCTCGGAGGACGTGGCCCGACGGACGACGGTCAGCAGCCGCACCGGGTGGGCCTGGGGAGCCGCGCTGAAGCGCTCCACGCAGAACCAGGTGGAGTAGGTCAGGCCCGACGGAGGAGGAAACAAGCGCTCCCCTGGAGGTGAGAGAAGGGGAAGGAGAAAGAGATCAGAGGAGGTTTGAATATTCTCCTTATTAGTCGTTCTTACTGTGTACACCATATTGCGTTTCCACCATTTGGAGCTCTCTGGAAAATCTTTTTTGCCTGTGAGACATTTTCCTTTATTTACTGAGTGGCACAGATATTGTCGTTTTTGGACAGACGGCATGTTTACTCTTGTTTTGTTGCTGCAGGCGCCTACGTGATATTAAAGAGGAAATGGAGCTGGAGATGTCTCCAATTTCTACAAGAATGTTTGCTGATAGTGGCAATAAAATGTTTAATGTGAATTATATTCATGCATTACAGCTGCTTAGCTTTATTTTGTTTTATATTGTCACTTTCATTTTGTCTTTTGAGATGAAACACCCCATTAATCCCCTTGAGTCATTTTATCTCACCTGTATTGTTTTATCATTTGTGTATGTATCATTTTTCTGGCTTATCACTGTTTTTTAAACAGGTTTGTAATCACTTCAAACCATATAAATTATGTCAGGATTTATACAAAATAGCTTCTGGTCAGACATAACTGCAGAACATTGATGGTTGAATTTATAAAGCAATGACTTTGTCCACTTAAAGCACCATGAATTTAGCATAATTTGCAACCTCTATCTGCTGTGCTCCTGTTCACAAAAGATATTGCACTAATGATATAACACGCCCATACATTTTCACAACTTGGTGCACAACAGCAGACACAACAGCAGAACAGAACACTGACGGTTGAATTTACAAAGAAATGACTGCGTCAGCTGAAAGCACCATGAATTGCAAAACTCTGTCTGGTCTGTTCCTCTTCACAAAATATATTGCGCTAATGATATTACAGCGCAAACAAGCCCATAAGGTTTTCACCACTTTTTTTTTTGAGGAGGCAGAGAGAAGAAATAATTTGATTATAATAATTTTTTTGAATCATATTTTTTGGGGGAGAAGACAGAGGGAAGAAATATATTTCATATATTTTCACAAATGACAGGTAGCTACTGTAGAGGAGCTTTAATTCATTGCGTTGTCATGACACGACTGTCACTGGGTCCCAAGATAAATGAGTTTGAGCGGAGCACGACGACGCCCTCGTCTGGCTCCAATCACGGCTGCTATCACTGCTGCTATCACTGGAGGGTTTCGCTGTGAACCCCCCTAATAAATGCACGTCAGTTACCATCAACTCCCTGAAGAAGCTGACAATTTAACCGCAAATGCATGTGGCTATTAGCGCTGATCTTTGTTTTTGTAATCAGGCTCATTTGCATAGAAAGGGGCCAATTTTGCAGCAAATTACTGCATATTTCTTAATTCAAATATGTGCAAATAGCACAGGAGCACGAGGCTTTATTTTTGCTTGGCAGCGGAGTTCAGGGTGCAATCCACCTTGACGTGTTTTTTTTTTTAACACTTTATTTTTGTTGCTTTTTCCATCATAGGTAGATCACATACATACAAAAGGGTAGAAAAAAACAAACCAAACAAAAACAAAAGGGCCCCGGATTGCTCTGTTCCTTCAAAAGCATTATAAATCTTGATATATATTCAGGGTTTTTTATCCTGTCTTATCGTTGAGATGTAAACATTGTCCATTTCTCCCAGTTCTCGTGACATCGCTCCTCTTGGGATCTTATCCTGTGAGTTAACAGTTCCATATCATATATTTCCTTCACAATTAACAGCCAACCATCTTGTGATGGTGGTTCTTCCTTGTACCATCTCTTTGTGATAGCCTTCTTACAAGCTGCTAACAAGATTTTCAGCAGATACCTGTCTTCTCTTAGCACAATATCTCCGGTCATACTACCAAAGTAAAGCAGCATACATGACTTAGGTATATCATATCCCAGAATTTTGACAGTAACCATATGGACATTTCCCCAAAACTGTACAATTTTAGGACATAACCAAAATACATGAGAATGATCTACATTTACTGCCCCACATTTCCTCCAACATGGTTGAGCAATAGACAGATATTTGCTCTTGATTTGGGGGTGATAAAGAATCTAATGACATTCTTCCAACAATGTTCTCTCCAAGTTCGCGAGGATGTTGAGGACTGTTGTGTCCTCCAAATATAGAGCCATTCATCTGTTGTAATATTCACATCAAGTTCTTTTTCCCATTTCAGTTTTACATAAGATGTTGTATTTCCTAAACTGTCCATCAAATGTTGATATAAGGTGGATATGATTCTGTATTTCTTCGAGTTGTAAACTCCAATTACGGTTCTGATTATTCCATTTTTATCCAAGTTAATATTGTGCTTTATTTCTCTGTCAAAGAAGTCCCTTAATTGCACATATAAGTGGTCTTGATTATTTAGTAAATACTTGTCTTTAAGCTCCTGAAAACTCACAACATTCCCATCTTTAATAACTGTGCATATTGCTGTTATTCCATACGGTATCCACTGTTTAAACCTCAGATCAAGTGTACCCGGGATAAAATGCCTGTCATAGGCTATCCATCGAAGAAGCCTGAGCTCTTCTTGTAATCTGTATTTTCGTACCAGTTTAAACCACATCTCCAGCGTGAATCGGGTGATAGCATCCATCTGTTCAAGTAACTCTTTTGCTATATTTCTGTCCCCAATAAGGCTTTGAATTTCCCTTCCTTCTACATATCGTTCTAGGTTTTTCCATTTCGCCTCATAATTTTTAGTACACCAGTAAATCACTGGTCTAATTTGTGCTGCATGGAAATATTCCCTAAGGTTTGGTAGTGACATTCCCCCTTTATGTTTTCCAATCTGTAATGTTTCATATTTGACTCTCGGCCTTTGGCCATTCCATATAAACCTTGATATAGTTTTATCCCAGGCTCTAAATTGTTTCTCAGGTATACCTTGACGTGTTTTGATAATTACAGGTTTTCTTTTTGTTGGTTTTTTTTTTGTGCAGGTTTAGCGGCCGGAAAAAAGGCCTGCAATCCTTCTGTGAATTTGCTCTCGGATGCGCAGAATTAATCTAATCTTAGCCTTAAAAAAAAAAGTATTTGAGCCTCACAGCATTGCAAACTCACTGTGGCTCAGTTTCAGGCAGGACCAAATGAAAACGGTCCAGAAAACCATCATTCACTGTCGGCCCGCAGCGACATTAGCTAGAATTGATTTTTGTATTAGACTCTACAGGAGCACAGACCCAACGAGGAGCTAAATGCAACCTCATTGATCCATTACTGCTCGTTTGTTTAAAAGGAATATGGACTTGTGGAATTACAGAAAAAACACTAATGCTGCAAGAACAGAGACAGTGTGTGAAAGAATACATACATTTCTTATGAATATCAGTCGATGGCTGATACAACAGAGGTGCTACTAGTTTCTGAGCAGACTGATATTTTGATGAATGAGCATCCTGATGATGTCATCCAAAGATATGGGTCAGATAGGAGTGAGATATGGGAGGAGAGAAGGAAGGAGGAGGAAGGGGATTGAGACAAATGAGGCAAGAAAGGAGGCGAGAAAAAGTGACAATCGAAGGAAAGATGGAGGGAAAAAAAGAGAAGAAACAGTGAAGGACGAACAAGTAATGAGCGGAGGGAGAAAGACAAAGAAAAGGATTGTGGGTAGGAGATGGAGATGAAGGATGAAAAGGACGGAGAAAAAGGAAGATGTGAGTGACAGGAAGTGATGAGGGAGGAAAAGAGCGAGGTCTATAAATAGTGTTGTGTGACTGGCTGGAGACGACAAGAGGAGGAGAGCGAGGGGTGGAGGAGGGCAGAGGGAGAGGATGAATGGGTGAACAGACGGAGAAATGATAGAAATGAGGAGGGAGGGGAGGTGAGGTGAGGCGAGGAGAAAAGGGTAAGAGGAGATAAGACGAGAGGAAAAGGGGAGGAGAGGAGAGAAGATAGGTAAGGAAAGAAGAGGAGAGGAGGATAAAAGATGAAGGAAGAATAGGAGAGGAGAAGAGAAGAGTGGAAAAAAATGAGAGGAGATGGGGAGGAGGGAGGTAAGGAAATGAGAGGAGGAGGGAGTAGAGTAGAGGAAAGGAGAGGAGAATAAAGGAGAGGAAAGGAAAGAAAAGGAGAGGAAAAAGAAGAGATAAGAGAAAAGGAGAGAGGAGAGGAGAAGAAAAGACAAAAGAAGTGAAGAGAAGAGAGGAAAGGATAAGAGATAGAGGGAGGGAAAGGAGAGGAGAGGAAAGGAGTTGAGAAGAAAAGACAAAAGAAGAGAAGAGAGAAGAAAGGGAGGAAAAGATAGGAGAAGAGAAAAGAAGATAGGAGAGGAGCGAAGAGGAGAGGAGAGGAGAGGAAAGGAGAGGAAAAAAGAAGGGAGGAGAGGAGAGATGAAGGAACAGAAGAGAAGAGAGGAGAAGAGAGGGAATGAGGAAAAGAGGTGGAGGACAGGAGAGGAAAAAATAAGAAAGCTGGAGGAGAGAAAAGAAGAGGAGGAGAAGAGAAGAGAAAAAAAGGAGAGAAGTGAGCTGGCTGTGCTTCATAAATACTGAATGAGTCTTCAGGCTAGAAAATGAAGGATAACGTCACACGTTTATTTTAACTCCAGCTCTTTGGGTTGTTTGGGTTTCAGGTGTTTTGGTTTTCCTTTCACACGCACAAATGATGAAAACTGAAAACATCACAACCAGAACACTCTGTGGGCGAGATGAGGAAATCCTGAGAGGTTAAAAAAAGAAAACACTGTGAACAAAGAAAGTGAGAATCAAGAGGAGAGCTGAGGAAAACAAAAGGAAGCGATGAGGAAGAGGGTTGGAGGTGTGAGTCGAGTGAGAGTGTGTGTGTGTGTGTGTGTGTGTGTGTGTGTGTGTGTGTGTGTGTGTGTGTGTGTGTGTGGTTAAACACTGTGAGGATCTACAACAGGTGGGATGTTCATCAGGAGGAGAGAATATCTATTTCTTGCTCTTTCACTGCTTAAATACAGAAATGTTTTATACCTCAGTCCTTTCTGAACAACGATGGAACATGTTAATACCACAGGGACAAGGAAAACGTACGCCAACTAAGAGACAAATATGTTACAGATGTAAGTTGGTGGTTAAATCCCTTAAATATGAATATATGTTGCCATGGTTATGCAGTGTTTTCCCTTTTGAAGAAAATGAAAAGACAAATTAAATGTACAAACAATCTAACAAAGTCGCTGCTAAACATCAACTCAAAATACATCAGTTCCTGTCCTGCAGTCAGGATCAACTACGTATAAAAGGTATTAAACAAGGAAGAAAAGTGCTAAATCTAGTTTAGTTTGCAACGTTTGCAATAATGTTTTTAATAACTTTGTCAATATGCTAACAGCCCAGTACCTTTTTAGTGTAGTTTATATGAGTTATATGAGGTATACCAATGGTTTAAATTGGTCAAAATCAGGGCTCGCCAGTAACAGTTTCCCGGTTACCATTGGCAACCATTTTTGAGGATTTGGCAACATATCTTTTTCTTATTTTCTTTTTTTAAAGATTACTTTTTTTTTTTTTTTTTGCCTTTATTTGATGGTGTAGCTGAAGAATGGAAATCTTCTCGTCGGTTCACCAACTAGTCCTTCAAGTAGTCGATATGTCTCTATACTCTGAGTTGGTAACTCAATTATCTGACATGCAACGTGAAGAAAACCGCGGTCCGTCTTTACCTGTTCCCATCCCGCTCAGCACCGCTCCGTCGCTGACACCGGAGGCGTTGGTGTTGTTGGTGGGGGCGTTGTGGGGCGCCAGGCTGGGCAGAAACAGGCACCTGGACGGGACAACACAGAACAGATGAATGTCATCAGAAACTAAAGATGCTAACAAGCTGAATTAGAGGTTTTTCCATTAGACAGCCTCATCTGTGAGGTTAAAGAGAACAATCTGGTAATTCAAGCGCTGGAGACACAGAAGCTTTGTGTTATAATATGGAAATCTCAACTTCCTGATTCTCAAGGATTAACTATGTATGAGAGCTGGATGAAAGCAGACATTCAGGCAGTTTTTCAAAAGGAATAGAAGTTGCATCTCCTTGCACTTTAGCTTAGGTCAATGCTGCTACTGATTATAATGAGACAATATAAAAGGGTTTAAAAGTCTCCAGTTAGCTTCCTGCTAAAATGAGGGACCTTTATTCTGTTTGATGAAGATTTAAGTGCACGCTCTGTCCTCCACTCCTTCAAGGATTTCTTCAGCCGACAAACACTGACAATCATTCTAGCAAAAAAAACAAAACAGAGAATTTGAGTTGTGAGCCGGCGCTGTGTTCTGCTGACTCACTGCCTCTCGGTGAAGGTGTTATTTTCTCCTCTCTAATCATCCAGAAACAGAACTGAAGACACGCGTGCTCTGAGAAATGAACATGGGGATTTGGGGGATTTAAAGGGACTGTGGTGAATTCAACCAGAAACCTGAGAGGACTGGACCGAGAAACAACAGGGGAGAGTCTTGGATGACAGCAGAAAGTCTAAATATCTAGATATAGACACAGGCAATATAGATATCCCTTTATTGTAAGTCTAGAACAAACCAATTTATTTCAAGGCTTTGGTCAATTGTCTTATTTATTTCTCTCTAGCAAAGGAAGCCAAACTGCAGCAATAATTCAGGACAAATCAGAAGAAATTAGCACAATATTGCAGCACAGCACTTCAGTCAAAAACATCGCTACACCATAAAGACAAAGCACTTAACTCTGGTGCTGAAAGAGAGAGTCAGTTCACTGATTAAGTGTTATAAAAAAGACCAAGAGCAACATTGTGTTTTCTCAGCTGAAACACTCCTTGTTTCCTACTGAACCAATCAGCTTTGGGCTAAAATAATATTTAAAAAATATCACAAATTCAATTGTAAAAGCGACCCTTAAAACAGTTGGAAATAAATGCATTTATGAGTAATTTTTGAAACAACAATGGAGCTCTACGGCACAGACGGCTTTGGAAACAGACACTAGTTGTTGGTAATGTCAATTCATTTGTTTTGGCCTTCGAATGGGATTTTTGGTCAATAAGAAAAATAAAGAATGTCTATGTTGCCAAAGCTCCCATAGCTTCCTTTGTTCTAGCTTCTCAAACCGGAGTAAATGGAAACATCTTTTGGTTTTTGACTGTCGGTTGGAAAAAACTAATTTGAAGACACCCCCCTGGACTCTGGAAGGATCGAGAGAGGCATTTTTTAAAACTCATCCGACATTTAATATTATTAATAATTGATTATATGCATAGACTACATGAATCAATAATACAAAATAATTGATGGTTGAAGCCCTAGATATAATCCGCCCAGTCGCCAGGAAAAAGAATGTCGGCATTGTGCGTTTCTGCAAATCACGGAATACTTTGAATGTCAACGTTTTTAAATTCGGTCATAACAAGTAAAGTATTAATTAAATGACTGTTATTGAATTATGGGGTATAATATGTTTGAGTATGAGAAACAAGACATTCCACTAAGGGCTGGTGTGGGTCAAACAAACACAGGACTTTCACTCAGGAGACCGCTGTTCATGTCCCATGTGAAACAAAAGCCAAACATTGACTTTACGCTTGTTATGTAACAATATGCAAGTTGTGTTATTTCTTTGAGGTAGTTGCTTTGTTTTGTTTAAACACAAACCATGATCTTTTTTTTTGAACCCTTAATTAAGTAGTAGTTTTGTTGCCTAAACCTAACCAATTGTTTCACAACGTTAACCGTAAAACAAGGCTGAAATGAAACAGATTTTTGGTTCAGAAACAATCTTTTTTATGAGATCTCTATAAATTATGCATTGTGAAAGAGAAACTGATTTAGCTCCAATATGACCTGATTTTTTTTCCTTTTGGCTCTGTCTTTGTTTTGTTTTCCACCTGGACAGGAAGGTCACAGGTCAGGGTTATCTACCGGACAGCGTCCCTGGACCTGGCAGGGATTCAATGACTTATTCAAGGACGCTTCTCAAAGGCAGACGATCTGGTCCTCCTTTAAACGGACAGTCTGTCGAATTAGCAGCGACACCGCCCTGCTGCTTCATGGTAATGTCATGTATGCTGTCTTATTAGTCATCACCTAGATTAGGTTTAACAAAAAAAAAAAAAAAAAAAACACTCCAGGGATTTCACCAGCTTGCTTGCTATGCTAATTCTTTCCTCCCCCTTCCACCCACACTGGATGGGGGGGCCCTTGTGAGACGGCTGGCTGCGTGAGTGTGCACCGGTGTGTCTGAGTGTGTGTCTGAGTGTGTGTGTGTGTGTGTGTGTGTGTGTGTGTTGTGTTAGCATGTTGTGCACGATACAGAGTGAAGATGTGCATGTGTGTGCAAGAGAAGAGTGCCTGTGTGTGATTCCTAATAGCAGCAGGGGCATCAATATTTCATGGTGACAGATGGGAGAGGAAGGAGGGGTCCGGGTTTGTGAGTGAGTGTGTGTGTGTGTGTGTGTGTGTGTGTGTGTGTGTGTGTGTGTGTGTGTGTGTGTGTGTGTGTGTGTGTGTGTGTGTGTCCTCTGTTTATGGGGAGGAGAAAGTGGGCCAGTGCCTCGTTGCCTGTGTGCTGCTGCTGCTGCTTTGCCGTGTTTTCAGGAGAAACTCCATGTTCTATTCTGAGGCGACGAGTCAAATGGGTTCTTGTGGGGAGAAGAAGGAAAGATGAGAAATTATGGGCCAGGAAATATGGTCGCCGGGTGGGTGAGGGGTTTCTAAAGGCAGGAAGTCAAAAGGGAATCTGGCTGTTGGGGTTTTTGAAGATGTTTTTGGACACTATATATAGATGCCTCATTAAGTCCAGTATGTTTTCACAGGAGTTTGTCTGAGTAGAGAAAGATGAGGATTCTTTATTTTCTTTAAAACATGAGGACCTAAGCTAGAACTGGTATGTTTTCATTTATAAAAGCTTTGTAATGGAATGAATCACCGTCTCCATGATGCTTCAGAAAATTCAATTTGAGGAAATTTACGAGCGATTGAAAACATAATTTCCCCAAAAGCCTTTCCTTGTTTCGAAATTGATTTTTTTTTTTTATTTCATTTTGTTTTCTAAAATGAAAAAACACCATATGTTGTATCTTGTATTCTATAATTACATTAAAAAGGAAATATGAATCATTCTGTGTGAACTGCTGCTGTAATGGGATCTCAAATAAAGAAAAAAAATGTCCAAAAACCCCAAATAAAACATGGACGACGCCTTAAAATTCCCGTTATGTGTATGCATCCTGAAATCAATCTATATTTTTTTTGTACTGAGAATGAAAACTCATTCTTGACCCTGGAAATAGTTGTTTGGCCAAAAAAAAAAAACTCAAGGTCCATTTACTTTAGCTTTTTCTGGAGCTTTCAACTGCATGAGCTCAAATAACTATCAACTGATTAAAACTGTGAAATGTGGTTAAAAACTCAGTTTATTTAATCAAAAACATTGCATCTATTTCGAGGCGATGTGATGCAATTACTGCAAAAAGTATATTCTCAACAATAACCAAGTTTTAGGCCGAAACAAACAACAACAACACAAGTTAAGCTCACACCTAACAGAGAAACTGTAAGTAGAGCACAACATTGAGCAAAAACAAAATGATGACAGGCGGCGTAAGACGATGCATCACACCATCTATGCTGGAGGCTGTAGTATATTTCATATGCAATCTAACACACTGCTGGAGTTACACGCAGCATGATGACTAATGTCACATTAAGATATAGAAGCGTGTTTCATCTCCCAGCTCCAGCAGTTCTATTCATTTCATCTGCCACATCTCGAATTCTGCACCACGACAACATCATCTGTCTGAAGGACATATGTGGCGTGTGTGTGATGGATAAAATAAGATGTTTTGCTCTTGGAACTGTGTTTGAAGGTAAAAAACGTGCAAAAGATTCAGGAAAAATTTGAAATAACTATGATACAAACTATGAATTTCTTCTTTTCTTTTGAGAGGGTCTTAGGAGGGTCATAATTCATCCCTTTGCTGCCTTGCTCTATAACAGCGTCACACACAAACCCAATCGAAGTGATGCTACGTAGCTAATTAATGCTACTCATGTAATCACAGGAAATGACCTTTGGCATTTTGCCGCTTAACTGAGAGAAAACGCAGACCATGACCTTTTTGCAAGACCTGCATCCTTATGAATATTAATGAAGAATATAACAAACCCTTAAGTTTCTCAGCGTTACATGTCTGCATGTATGTGTTGCTAAAAGTGTGTGTGGGCGAATTGCCAAGGTCTCGTCCCACTCGCCATCATTTCCACTGACCCCCCCCCGGCTTTCACGAGCCGCTAACATACAAAGCGCCGGTGAGCAGCAGAGCCCACAAAGCGCCGGGTGTCGTAGGACATAAAAAGGCGGAAAATGAGCCTATTTGTATGCGCGGCTCCACAACTGGAGGCGAATAACAACCTCCTGCTGAGACAGTCGCTGCAGAGAGGTGAAAAAAAAACAAAAACACACACAACCTGTTAAATTGCAGGGAGAAATAACATGTTGCACCCTGAGGTGTGTGAAAGAAAGGACTTCATAAAGAGAACGATTTTAGAGAAAATAGGTATACAAAGAAATCGCATCATCTGTTGCTGCAAAAGCTTTTTATAGTAATGAAGACTCCTGGAGTTTTAAAAGGTCCTCATGAATATTTATTAAATTAATAATGGATCAAATGACGAGAAGTAATGAATGGAAAAATCAAAAGGTGAAGGGATTGAACTCCGTGCTGTGATTCTACTCGGCTTTATGGAGATTGTTAGCCTCTTTTATCTCGTTGTTTTAGTTTTACAACATTATTATATCTGGTTAAATCTCAACACTCTCATCAGTTTATTCCCAGCAGCAGAATTAAAAAGTTAAAGACTAGCTGGTGGAGAAAATGGAGCATTTAGCGGCTAAAGAGCCAAATATTCTTCTCAAGAATGGGTAGAGACCAAAAAGGAGCAAAAAGGAGAATAAATGTTTCCTAAAGCGAAAAACAAAATTTTGGAAACTGGGAAATATTGGCAAACATAGAAGCCAGAAGAACTAAAATGGTACGTTTGTGTAGTCAGGATTAGGAGTGTAAAGAGCATTTGACTCCACCCCCTTTTCGTGGGTAACAAAAAGCTAAAGAGTGGAAAAAATACAGATATGTAAACACTCAAAAGTTTCATGAACTCACCCGAATCCCTCCAGCGAGGTGTCAAACTCCACGAATGCAGGCGTGACGGCCGACCCGTGCAGGCGTATGTCGTGGGGCGTCGTCATGGACACCAGGCATTTGACTCGGGTGAGGGGGACGGTGCTGCCCTCGGCGGAGCGCACCAGGCTGCGGCTGATGCGATACTGGCCGTTGTCCTCCGCCGGCGTGGCGAAGACGCTGTCAGGACCGAAGCCCTCCATGGACATGGTCATACTGTCTGTGAAGTCAGGAAGGACAGGTACAATGTAATTGGTTTACATCTAGTGTGGCTTTGGTTAGTTAACGAGTTTTCTCTTGTAACTAGCTCAAATTTGGCAACCTTCTTTGCTGCTGCCTGCATTCTTTTAGTATCATGTTATTGATCTCCCAATATACAAATAGCTGAGGTTTTCTCCATCTGCAAGTTATGGCAGCAATTAAGGCTCAAGTCCTAAATCAGGAGAGTCCAAATGTTTATCCCTAGAGATCCTTAATGGTCACACATAACATTATGGAAGCCCTGAAAGAAAAGTGAGAAAGAAAAAAAAAAAAGTCTGATCTCAAAAGTTTTCTCTTTTTATTTATGACTTAAAAACATGATAAAAAAAAGATAATCTATCCAAATTACTAAATTATTTTATATTGTTTGTTGTTGTTATACTCGTTTTGGCCACAAGAGGCTGAAGTGCACCCCTTCCACACGTTCTAAATATGACTAAAGGCATTCATGTTTTCTTCCAGGTGAGAAGAAATAATTAAGAAAAAACTTTTTCCAACTGGCAAATGATTTGTATACCTGTTCTTACATCATAAACACAGGAGAAACAATTTAGATCAGAATATTTTTTCACAGTGGCCTCTCAGGGCTTCCATACTCCATGCATATACCCAAAGTTGTTAATTCTTCTTTCTTTCAATTCTGTATCTTTTACACATCTCACTCTACTCAGGCACTAAAATGATCAACTGTTCATTTGCTGTATTTGTTTTAAATGCATCATATGAACAAATGCATAAGTTAATTAAATTTCGTTCAGTAATTTCAGGTAAAAAGGCCTTCGGACTAACAGCTGGATAACAGCATTAAACAGGCCTGGATCATTATCGTAGAAGGACTAGAATTAACTCCGGGTTTAAGGTTCAATAATGTACCTTCTACTAAAAACATGGATTGCTGCTCCTATTTATTAAGAGTTCGAACATCTGACAAAGAGAAACTCGATTAGAGCAGGAACTACAACACCCAGTAAATGCGGCTAATAAACCGTGCTAGACAGCAGCATGTTCATACAGTGGCAGCTTGTAAAGAGCGGTAATTAGTCGCGACTCTAACTCCATTCACTGCTGGGAGGAGACACAATAAGCAATTAGGACATGCTGAGGAGCCCACGAAATCACAAACATTAACAGCTGTTAGTCGGAAAACAAACCATTTGCATTAGACTCAGAGTGGCAAGACAGTCTTTGTTTAAACGGGGGGTTTACACATCAGCTGGGGATTAACGGGAGGCAGGGAGGACTACTTTGTGTTTCCGTTAAATACTTACATTTCTACTTGCAGTGCGACCGTATAACATTAACTGTATACATTCAAGGTTTACCATAATCTTACATTCTGATTAGTTTTTCCTACCAACTCTGAGGAGGAAATAAGTTGCACTGGGTCATGCATACTAAAGTCAGGCTGTTCCACTGACTTTGCAGTAATCTGAACCTCTCTGAAAAAACTGCAATATTTTAAACTGGCAATTAAACGGCAACGGAAAGCTCAACCTCTGCAATCACAGCCTTTTCACCGGAGGATTCGTCCCGATGAGCTCGCAGAGAGAGAGCGTAGAAGAGGAAAAAAGGAAGCAGGATTGGTAGAAGATTGATGGCCTTTTGCCAAGCTTTTAGTACAGAATGAAACTTTCTCCCAGGAGGAAGCTGTATCACTGTGGCAGATGGGAACGGCTCCCGAATGACAGTATCATTTCATAAACGTACCGGAGGACTGCTGTGGACTAAACTCTTCAATTCTCGGCTATTAAAAATATTTCTGCCCACAAATTCAATGTTTGCTCCCTAAACTATTCTATAATGCTTTTTTATTCACTAGAAAAATGCGTAAAAGCAGTTTTAATGATATGAAATTTGAAACATGCACCATTTCAACCTTTTTTTAAATCGCTTGTTACATAAAAATCCTCCAATATAAATGTTTATTAATTCCCAATAGCCAAGTTAATTGCTTGTAAAAACCCGATTTGATAATATTAATTTAAGCTAAATACTTTAAGTATGACAATCTTAAAAAAAACTAAATTATAGAACACTTGAAATGTTCCTTGTTGTGGCCCCTCAGTCAATCCTTTTTTAAACAGGTCTGATAAACAGCACCAGGAACAGCGTTTTCCTCTGGAACCCCTGGCACAGTGACTTATCATGTGATCAAAACCGGGTATGAGAGCTGTGATTGTCTTACTTCTCATCTCGGTGTCGTAGCTCAGAGAGCTGGGTTTGTGAACGCGGTACTGCTTCAGTAGCTTCTTGTCCCAGGCGCCGCAGTTCAGAGGGTTTCCGAGACGCAGGAACTCCCTGGAGGAGGAAGAAGAGCAGGATGTGGAGATTAAAAATACACCAACAAAGAAGAAAAACAAACAGGATGAATCACATGGCAATATGATATTACTGTTCAACAAAATTTCAAAAATGACCTTTCAATGACCCATAACAAAATCCATATGACCATCCACAACTTACAGTAGACAAACTGAACTGTTGATAAACTTTACTCCAAATGTTAATCAGTGTTTGAAAAATTAAACGGCTACTTTTTTCAATCTCTAATAGCTGATCAGGTTCATATTATAAATAAATAAAAACAGGATGAAGTCTGAAAAACAATACGGCAACAAGCTGTAAGTCTGTAGCTGACATACTTTCATTACAGAGACATGAAACATATCAGATACAAACTCTATTCAAACGTCATGTCAGCTAGCTAAGTAATGCTGGGAGAGACAGAAAATTTGAACAAATCATCACGTATATTACAGCTACGTTATGTCAACAGCTACAGAACATTCATTTAGTGTGTTGTCAAATTACGTGGAAGGTTCTCTTGTTAAAATATATTTCATTGAACACAACACAAGTCCATGACTTTTCCTGATTTTTTTCATCTCAGTGGAAACCCTGAATCTTTTACGGTTGTACTTTGTCTAGTTACCCACCAGCTTTTATGTGACTATAATTCTTTCATATTTAAGTCAAATTCTGTTTTTCATCAGCCCTCATTGACTGCATTCGATGCTTGTTGTCACTGTTTGGTGTTACAGCAAACTCAACTTTCTAAATCCTTTCAGTGGCTTTAAAGTGGAAGTACTTGTTGAGCCCAGGATTTAAACTAAGCCGGACCACACTCACCACTAAACCTACAAAAAAGCATGCGGAGAAACCAAATTCATGTGCGAGTGTTATGTGACTTTGGACAAGAAGATAATAAATATATGTAATGCGGTTTTTTCGGTAAGAACTTTCCATAAGACTCAAACACATTTAAAAGAAAAATGTTGAAAATTGTTCATCACCATAATATGCATGTTTTACAATAATTTTAATATAGAAATAAACAAGTGAGGCGGCTCCAACCAATTGTAAATACGTCCTCTAAGTTCTAATGAAGCTGTGAAGGACTCTGGGTAAAAGCCTCCATCTAATTGTATGCAGTATGTTCAGTCATTAAACACTTCCCAGGTTGACTTCTACTCCTCAACAGCTGTGGTTAAGGGCATGTTTTAGTCTGTTTAAAAGTCAATGAGAAGGTTGACTGGAATGCAAAGTGATGGTTGGTGTCAGCTGTCAGTGAGCGACACCACCGGCAGGAACGAGACCAAACAAAAAGACTCCGGAGATTAGCTGGGGCTGATGTTAGCAGAGGGAAAAAAAGAAACACAGGAAGGAGGAGAGGAAGAATGAGGAAGACTGACAGCACAAGATTGAGGCAGAGAGACAGAAGAGGAGGGAGGGACAGATTGACAGCTACAGATATGTTAAACTGCAGCACAATGACGAGTGGGGGGGATATCAGCCAGGGATTTACATATAAAAAGAGGCAAACGTGTGCACGTCAAATAACTCCCCCCCCCCGTTCCTCAAACCCCAATCTCCCATCTCACTTAACTAGTCAAGCGGGAAATGAGAGCGGCTCAGTTTAGTCTGCATACGTAGCGTTTTTCTTTCACACACTGTCAAAGAAGATTACGCTTCTCAAACAGAAAAAAATAACTCTTTGTATATCTCATTAGGTAAAAACTAAAAGTAAGCATGTTGGAAAGCTAAAGGTGAACATGTTCAGACGCTAGCAAGATGCTTAATATTGTACAGTAAACATGGTGACATGAGCATATTAGTAGGTCGGTTCCTCAGTGGATGGAGAACTTAGGTTCCCATCTCATTCCCCATCAAATTTTCCTGTCATCTTTCTGCTTTTCGACTACCAAATAAAAGCATAAAATGCCCCCAAAAACAAGAATATTAAAAAAACAGCAACATAAAAACATCTTAATGTGCTCCAAATTAATATTTCGTACTAAACGTTAGCATGTTAAAAAGCTAAATGTTACATGGGTAATAGCCAGCCTGCTAATGTGACTTTTTTTATCAATGTTAACATGTATGTTAGCGGTATCCAATCAGCATGCTAACGTCCGTTTTTAATGCATGTTACATGTATGTTAGCGGTATCCTATTTGCATGCTAACGTCCCTTTTTATACATGCTAACATTTTTGTTAGTGGTATCCTATTTGCATGCTCATGTCCCTTTTTTATCCATGTTAACATGCATGTTAGCGGTATCCTATTTTCATGTTAACAGTAGCGTTTAGCTCAAAGTACAATAAAGGCTTTGTTGAATCCCAAAACTATACAAACAACAAACTCTTGATTGAAGTAACAACATTGTTTTTCTTCAATTTAAATGTTTTTTTGGGGGGGGGAAGTAATTTGATGGTAATCATTTTGAGATTAGTTCATTTAATATCAGAGTAGCATTATAATTGTATAATATAATTATGCACAAGGACCAGCTGCACTATGTTTTGTGATTGTATCAAAATACTTATTAACAACACCCGTCCAGAGGAGGCTTTAGATATAACAAAAAATAAATAAAATGGAATAAGAAAACAAATACATCCACAAAAATAAGTCCACAACATACCAAATGCAGATGTGTCTACTGGGGAATAAGTTGTGAGAACGATGTTTGTTCCCTTTCAGCCATGATTTAATACCTCCATTAAAAAAGGATGTTTTAAGGGTTGTAGTACCACACATAAGAGAGGTTAAAATCCTGATCCAGGTCCAGTACCTGAGTGCCATCGGCTGCAGGGCCTGAGAAGCCAGCCTCTCAAACATCCTCTGCAGCGGCGGGTGTAGCGGATGGTCCTCATCGCCCAGCGCCTGACTGCAGCGCTGCAACAGCCGCTGGTGGAGGCAGGCCTCGCACAGAACCTGCTGGTTCCTCTCACTGTT
Organism: Anoplopoma fimbria; assembly: GCF_027596085.1. Taxonomy (NCBI): domain Eukaryota; kingdom Metazoa; phylum Chordata; class Actinopteri; order Perciformes; family Anoplopomatidae; genus Anoplopoma; species Anoplopoma fimbria. The sequence goes on along the minus strand of NC_072461.1, from coordinate 25,747,148 downwards.
CACCAGGAGCTGCAGGATGTTGGCCACTGCCAGCTGCAGGTCCAGGGCGTGCTGGAGGGGAAACAGAAGGTGGATTTCAGTATTTAATATTTGATTTACAGGATAGTTGTGCAACCTTGATTTTTCAGCCATTAAGTTTATCTGATTATCTCAAAAACTATTTCTAAATTCATTATCTATAAAATATAGAATATTTAAAGACACATGCACATGTGACAAACTATTAAAACCTCTGTGTCCAAGTTCCCTGACCTACAAGTAACCCCTTCACCCACTTCAGCAGGAAGCACATGTTAGCACATTTCCTTCCTGCGTTTCCTCACCTCTGGCTGGCTGTCGGAGCAGACGGAGGGCAGCAGGTCCAGTATGGCCAGGACGGCCCCCGGGTGGATGACCACCATGTCAGACGAGGAAGAGGACGAGGAGGAAGCCGGGTGGAAGGCGTTGGCCAAGTGGAGCTTCAGGTCGGTCACTGCTTTGACTGGGGCGGGAGGGCCCGACGTACCGTAGTAGCCTTGTCTGGGAGCACACGGAGACGTTAGGTTCAGTCCAGTTGAGTCAAAATAAAGTTATTTATAAAAAGTTTACTGAAAGGGCAAAGTGTAAAAACATTCTCAGGAAACAGCACAAAACTTTAGTTTATTTCTTTTTAGGTTATTTTTGTCGAGAGGTAAACCTACTACAATTTTATAATTAGTTTAGCGTTTTGTTCTTCTACGGGAAACCTCCTGTTCCCTGTTAATAATGGTTATGAGAATATTCTAATTTCAGTTTAATCCTAGATGGGATAAAAAACACTTGCTAGTCTGTTTCCTTCATTATTTGGAGGCCCTACTTTACTGTAAAATATGCAACTGTGTCAGCTAAATATTCAGATTTACTGATGTTACTGTGTTTGCCGGGAAATGTTCACAGCTCAGTGGAAACATTCTTATAATGAGGACGGAGATAATGACAACTTTTTGTCAGCGGTCTTCACACGTCAGAGATCGAGGTGTCATACGGCTACGGTATGATCTAAAAAACGTTAGAGAGCTGGAGATCTGCTGGGGCCTGCAGGCGGCCAAGTAGACAAACAGCGAATCTTATTGTATATCTGGACATCTAAATTATTTTTCTTCTTCATTTCCAGCCACAGACGCAGCTGACTTGTGATTGGCTGCTGGTGGAACACATGAGAAGCTTCAGCAGTAATTCAACGTGGTGGTAAAAGCTTGAGAAAGCCAATTAGGGTCTGAATTCCCTACAAGATACATACCTTAATTGTATACAGTCTATTACTGTAAAAGAAGTACTAACTGACTCATATTGTTGATTTTTTTTATACCTAAATCTTAATTTAGGAATCTAAAGCTCTCGCTGTGTCACCTTCACAGCCTTAATAATCAAAACACTGATTGCTTCAATTTGCACCTCAAACTGCCGCCATGTTGTTCGAGGGCAAAAGCTCATTCATGGCACGAGACGACGCGGAGCCGCTGAGCATCATTTAGATCGAGATTAAATCACGGGAGACGTTTTCATTTGAATCAAACCAAGCAAGTCTTCAGCAATTAGCGTCACTCTTTCCTCACATTTTGAGTTCCGAGATCATTTTGAGAACAGAAAACTGTTTTATAATCCACACAAAATAAAATTTTAGGTTGTTGAATGATTGCAGTGAGGCAGGAATTGTGTGTTTTTTTTTTTTTTAAAGCAATTAAGTCCACAAAGAGGAGCTTTAATTATCTATAATTGTCACATTATTCAACTTCATGAATATGCAGCGGATCTAAACAGACGACTACAAGGAGCAGACCACCAGTTTCATCTTGACAGTCATTATAGTTCACTCAGGCAGAGTACATTTTAAAAAGTCCAAACTGTTTTTCTTTCCTTTTAAATGAAATTCAAAGAGTCTGGGTTTAAGGGTGAGAACTTTCAGCTGAGAGGAAAGAGAAGAAAGCGGGAAGAAGAGGAATGTGAAGTAAAGTAACTTCAGACTGAGAGCAATTTAACGGATTCTGTTCATGTTTCCTCTCTGGAAAAGTGGTTCACATTACGTCTTTAGACAGAAATGTATCCAAGGAAGTAACAAGAAAAATATCCTTCACTTTAGTATGTGATATAATACTATACTCATGATAGGAATTAGAAGATATCAACCGAATCAAGAATATATTTGACCTTTTTTTTAATTTCTAGCAAATCGAGGTTGAAGAGTTTAAAAGGTAATTAAGCAATAACTGAAATGATTAGTCGCTTAACCAACTAGTTGATCAACAGAAAATAAATTCAGTCATTTTTCAAAAGGGATTTATCAGCAACAATGCAGGACATCATTTGGTCTCAAATGCAAGGATTTGTTGATTTTATGTGATTTATAGGCTGAAACTAACGATTTTTTATTTTCGATTAACCTGCCACTCACTCTCTAGATTAAAGGCACAAAGTGTATCATTTAGGGGGATCTATTAGCAGAAATGAAATATAATATTCAGAACTATGTTTTTATTAGTGTCTTATCACATTAACAATAAAACTTGTTGTGTTTTTGTCACCTTAGAATGAGTCCTTCATATCTACATAGGGAGCAGGTCTTCTTCATTGAGTTTGCCATGTTTCTACGGTAGCCCAGAACGGACAAACCAAACTCTGGCTTTCGAGATAGACATTTCACGTTTGCCACCAAATCCTTCTTTACAATGTCCCTTAATCAATAACGTATTTGTCTACAAAACAACATCACAATTTCAAACAGCGAGACCCGAAAAAGCAGCATAAAATCCTCATATTGGAGAGGTTGGATCCATCAAATGTTTGCAAAACTATTAACGGGTGCGGATACATTTTTGTAGACCAACTAATTAATCTACTAACTAATAGTTTCAGCTTCAGGTAGTTTGAATCTTTGGGGTTTGGTCGCACAAACTGCGCAATTTGAAGATGTTTACTTTGGCTCTTTTTTTCAATATTGCTTGACATGTTTAAATAAATGATAGATCAAATGATCAAAAATACACTAAATAGAATATAAGTTAATGAAAACAAGCACTGGTTGTGGAGTATAAATGTTGTGGAACACCTTTTTTAAAAAAAAATCTGTTACCTTACCATATTTTAATGATTTGCGAAAAGATTCTTGTGATTGTTAGAAGAGTTAGCGGTCATTTTGGCCACTAGTGGGCGCTCTACGTGTCGACTAAAGGTGAGGAAAAATGCAAAGGGAGGGATGAGGGTGAGGAAAGTGGCAGAGCGCTGTAGCTACCTCTTCCTGGCGAGTGCTGGCGTGCCCCACGGCGAGGGCAGCGAGGTCTCATGAGTCAGGCAGGGAGGCACCTGCTCCGCACGACTGCACAGCAACACACACACACACACACGAACAAACACACACACACACACACACACACACACACATATGCAGCCGCGCAGATTTAGACCAGGCCGGGGATGAACAGCCAGACAGCACCAGAGGAAGAAAGAAGGAAAGAAAGAAGGAAAGAAAGAAGCTGTTAGTGGAAAGCTGGAAGGAGAAACAGGTTCAGAGCTACAGCTGGAGGAAACATGCAGCTAGAGCTACACATGGGCCGCACACGTGGTGTTGTCATGACGACATCGGACTTTAACTTTAATACAGCTGGCATGCATTGAGACTCCGTTAATAAATGTGCTCTGCAAACATAATCATTTGATGGTGACCTGCAGGTGGTGCAAACAAGTGCAGATTAATGATTCTGTTTGTGTCTTAAGTGAAATGGTAAACAAGTGTAATCAATTAGCTGAGAACGGCATCTAAACAGTCAGAACGATCCTTTATCTCACAATAAATGCTTAAAACATGTGTGTTTCTATGTATGTCAACAATATTTGGTGTTTCTTTCTTGTTTTGTTGCTACAGTAGTAATTCATTTCTCAACATCACTCATTTTGCCATCATTACAGAACTACCAGACTGTGCAGCTGATTTAGAACCACAGTAAAGTGTCTGTATTAAATCTCTTCCACAGTTTCTCAGCTGCCACAGTTCAGCCATGTGTGTCTCGGATGAAGAGGTCAACTGAGTCAGAGCTGAGACCACGAGGCTGAACACAGCTGTGGACCTGCTTCTGCACTTTCTCCTCACTGATCTGAACCTACAATGTAAACCAGTATAGCTTGATTCACAAACATCTTTGTCTTCTTTAGTGCTATATTGCTAATAGCTCACATTTTGGTATGGATCTTTACTGTAGCGGAGAATAATGTTGGAATAAAATGCAGTAAATTAACCTTGTGTCACATGTAATCTACAGGAGGACCAGCAAAGGAGCAAAGTGATGTACTGCCGTGGACTTGTATCCATCTGTGCTCTCTTCAAAGCCACCAGACTCCTTTGATAAAAACAGTAATTGTACGTTGCAGAACATGGTAACGCTGCCACGATCGGTAATTAGTTTTTTGTTATTTTGTGACTTTGGTGAATCCAAACCAACCCTTTAAAACACTATAGTCACACAAAACACAAACTAACTAACCAATAGAGGCAGCAGTGAATCAGCAACTTCTGCTCTGCAAAGGAAAATGACTGATTTTGTCAATGGAGTCTGGGGGCTTTAAAGAGAGCATAGATAACGGCTTCAGTTCCTGTCAGAAAGGCTGTCTGATGGCAATCTGAGGCGGTGATAAACTCTAAATGTAGCGCAAATATCGATATTTTTAAGTGTTTCAAATACAACCACAGCAGCACATTGGTTTTCTCCAGTGCTGGTTCTCCAAACACCATCTACTGTAGGTAATACTCTTGACTATGGATGAACCCACTTCAAAACATCCAAACTATCCCTTTAAAAATGACCATTTCTCACTTGCTTCAGTATGTAGGCTTACGTTTTTCTAGTTCACCTAAAAACACTGTTCTTAATCTCAATAACGCCACATCGTGGATCTTGAATGCTCCTCGAGGGTTCTCTTAAGGTTCAAAAGGAGGCCAAACATAACAAGTGGATCCCTCATGAGAACAAGACACATTTTATGAAGGATTCTAGAAAAACATGAGGTTCTTGTTCTACTACAGTAACGTTCTCGAGGAACATGTGGCTGCTATGTGCTGAACTCCAACCAAAGGCTCTGTGAGAACCCACTGATCTTCTCTCACACAATAACTCATTCAGTGATGACAAGTGCTCATTAAACTGTTGATTTGTTTAACCACCAACTGTAAATATAAGAATAACGTGTTGACAGTGTGTTATTTATTGAGTAGCTCTAAAAGCCTGACTACAGGCAAAGAGATGCATCTGAACCTTTTGGACTGATTTATGGTGCAATATATTAATGAAGGTCTCAGTCAAAACACAAAAAAACAGCTGGGAGAGTGATTTCCTACTGTAGATTACATTCTGACAGTTGGCTCTAGGATAACACTACTTTAGAAACATGGTCATTTGTATTTTGCAGAACAGAATCTCACACTTTGTGCTTCATAAACTGGTTGAAAATCGAGCGCGTCTGTAACCCTCTGACCTGTCAAAGGAGTCGGTGGCCATCTTGTACAGGTAGATGAAGAGCTTGCTGCAGTGTTTGAGTGTGGGACAGACGCTGTCCCCCGCGCAGCCTCCGGGGGCAGCCTCGTCCTCCAGCAGCCTCTGGAAGGGCTGAGCGTTGGAGGGGAAGACGGCCGTGGGACCGAGCTTCTTGGTGTCGGAGAAACAGCCCAGCAGCCTGGTGGAGAGGGGACAAAGTGGTAATCATGAGGACAGTTTGCTTTTAGAAACGATAACACCACATGATACTGCAGAAAGAATGTCTATCCTCTACGCTGCATTAGTCTGGTAGTAAAGTATTACTAAATAAAGCCCAATCTGCACTGGACTCCAACTCTTTGAGAACCCTTTGTGATTTAGGAATTTAACCGACATATTTACATTTGCTGCAGTGGTCCACAAAACAAAGTCTGAATACAATTAAAATATTAATTGGATAAAAAGCTACATTTTTCTGATTGTAAAAATGTCATACCTAGCAAAAATCTATTTTCTGTGAGTTTGTTATTGTTAATAATACATCCTGAAAAGCATAATTATTTTAATGAATGGCTAAGTCTGTGTTTAGGGTTGGTGAGTAAATTGTTACATGTACAAATTTAATGTCACCGTAATCCGTTACAGTTACTGAAAGAAATACGCAATTAAATTACAGTTTCAAAATGTTGGTTTTGCTGTTTGCCGGTCCCATTTTTTTATACGCTAAAAATTGATTGATGGCAACAAAAGGCCAAGATATGGTTGCCAATTTCTTAAAAATGGTTGCCAATGGTAACCTGGCAACAGTTACTGCCGCGCCTTGAGCTTATATGTAGAATATAACATTAATTCTGTTGATTTGCTCCATTCAATTAGGAGTATGCACTCTTTGAGCTATGTTTTCGATTGCTTCAGTTTTCATTTCTATCATCTCTCAACTGCCATTCCATTCAGGACATGTGGCAAAGAACGCCATTCAACCTGGAAATTCAACAATATTTTTCCTTCTGTAATCAGAATAAGTCCATAACATTACTGTCGCGATGTTTAAAACATTTCTTAGAAAGTAATCAAATAGAAATACTACTTTTGTCAAGTTATAAATATAGTTACATAACTCATTACAGGGTAACAAGTAATCTGTTCCCAACAAAACCAAAAGTATGTAGAAATATCTTCTAAAACTAAACTATTTAAAGGTTAAGAACTCAGATGATCTTTGCATTAATACAAGTCACAGGAGAGGCCTCAGGTATCTCTGGTTCTGGGCGAACAGTCCTCACCTCACAGCGTCTGCCAGCTTCTCGTACTGGATCTCCGTGCGGAAGAAGTGTGAGTTGGCGGGCTCGTAGCGCATGGCGGCGGTGAGCGTGCAGATGACGGTGTGCAGAAGCTCGAAGACCTGGTTCTGGTTGACGCGCTCCCAGCCGTGGCGCGGCGGCTGGCAGAGCGAGCGCTCCATGGCGACCAGCAGGGACGTGAGGTAGACGAAGCCGCCCACCTTGCGGAACACCGTCCGGGTCCGGTGGCTCTCACGCAACACCGCTAACAAAGCCTGGAGACGGGGAGAAGCAATACATTAGATTTGTACAGTTCAAATTCTTTATATATATAATATTTTGATATATTTGTGGTCCCATATTTTGTCATACATCCTCTGTCATACATCCTCTGTTTCACCTTCTCTGCATCGCATCTTACTTATTTTACATTTTGCTACTCAATTATTCTCCCCCATGTTGAATTTTATATTTGTTTTTTTTAACGCCTCATTCCATCACACATCTGTTCATCTACTCATTTCATTCTTCTTCTACGGTGAGACATATTCATGAGCCCCCTTAGGGAATTCTTTGTCTTTTTCCCCCTCACTGCTTTATTCCAAGTTTTTGTAGGATTTGCATTTGCAAGTAAACCTGAACTGAAACATCAAACTGTAACCTAGATATGAGTTTGGGGACCTAAAAAAACAGCCTGAGAGCAAAGAACGACTTTGACAGGCAGAGTTTTTAATTAGTGGCGTCTGGGATCGGTGACGGGAGAAGCTTTTCAACGCCACCTGTGAAGTGCAGAGTCGGCACACCGCAGAGCTCTCTACCGCTGGGGGCCATTTTCATTTTTAGCTATTTCAATCCTGTGTCTGAAGGAAGGTGTTTTAAACTCCTCTTGTTGGAATGATGGGTGAAAAACATATTGTAGAATTTAGATAGTTATCATATCTCAACATGTACATGAGCCAACTCTCTCTCTCTTCTCTCTCTCTGCCATCATAACGAAAGCTTGAAACTTAGAAAGCTCTGTAAGAAGCTAGTTATTGGACCTTGAGTTAAGAACATTTCTAGGGTCAAAAATGAACTACTAAATATAACTAATTGTCAATAAATGTGGAAATATCATGGTTATACATCACCATATGAATTTATAACCCTGGATTTTTTTCCCTTTTTGCCCACTTCTACATTGGAATTGTTCATTTTATAAACACTATATTGACCAAAATAATGGGGATAGTTTCAGATATGACGCTTCCCAGTGGAGGAAGAGGGAATAAAAGAGAAGTAAAAACAATGAGATGCTGCAGCGCTGAGCCAGCTGTTTCCTGCTGCATTAAAATACTGCCAGACTCAGCACAGTGGATTTTAAACCAATCACAGGGTGTTGAACACATCCTCTTCCTGTCTTCCAAGGTGGGAAATAACCAGCAGGCTGCGACTATGAGCTGGTTTACTTTACCAGCTGTACGGAGGCCTTGAGGATGATATAGAACCATATCAGGGTTTAACTGAGAGATTAGAGATTTAGATGTGAACTTTTAAAAGGCTAATCAGCTTAATTTTAAGATCTGCAGTGTGTTTCTATCGACGGCACATAAACCATGATGACAAGCGAGGAAAATATGATTTGTATACAAACTGGATTTGATTTAAGTTCTTTGCAGTCTTTTTTTTTGTGAGTGTGATAATTGAAATCTGTGATTAGTGACACGGGGAGCAAAGTGCTGACGGGTTAATCCAGCCCAAGCCTCGAGAAGGCGTGAGAATCACATCGTCTGAAGGAATGGAATTTTGAAAATGCAATTATGCTCCAGAAAATGAGCCGCCATCCTCCTAACCGTGTGTGTGTGTGTGTGTGTGTGTGTGTGTGTGTGTGTGTGTGTGTGTGTGTGTGTGTGTGTGTGTGTGTGTGTGTGTGTGTATGCTTTTATGTGCACCGTACACTTAGCATTCCAGGTTTGAAGCAATTACTGTATGCAGGGCTTCAAATGCACATTGATTTTTTTAAATAACATACTTTTCCTTTCCTCACTGTGTTGTTCTCACAGACTGAAGGTTTTGTTGGTGATGACATCATCTTTCTGAACTCCTTCTTAGCTTCGCAGTATGTCAAGATAAAGTAAAAAATTATCATATTTGAGTTGACAAAGTCCCTAATTTAAAGAAGTTGTACGTTTCCAGATTAAGTTTGAAGTAGAAGTAAGACTATTTTTGCACGTTTTTGAGTCAAACTAATGAGGGCAACATCTTTTGGAAAAAGGTCAAGTATTGAGGGAGAGCGCTGCAGACTGAAGCCGCTAGACAATGTAATCGCTCGGGGCAACTCCTCATAGTCAATGTTCCTCCACAAAAATTGCTTGTTTTTAACGCTGACAGGCTCAGATTGGTATTTTTAAGTTGCTGACAACATAATGGAAAGAATCAATACAGAGAAATAAAACCGTTTTCTTTACCTTCTGCTTCATCTGATCTGTTTGTTACCGTTTGTCTCGCTCAAGAAGTCTCATTCCAAAAGTCTAACGTCCTCGTCCACATTGTCAAAATCAGCTAAATATTCAGCCGTGACATTTCAAATCTTACACTAAGCTACGCTCTCTGTTTGTTGTCTAACGGCAACAAGTCACATGACACAATAACAAACATAACGTGAAAGATAAAGAGAGATGTTTATGTCCATTATTTTGTCACTTATAATAATAATCTGAGCCTGTCAGCGGCAAAAACAAGCACTTTTATTGGACGTATATTTACATTTAGGAGTTTCTCCGAGCTATCATTTAGCAGCTGACAGTTCCAGAGTTCTACCTCAATACTGGACCAATTAAAAAAACTGTTGTCTCCATTAGTCACTTAGACACAAAGACATGTGTAAAGAGGGTCCAGGTTAAAAAAAACAATTCAGTGAAAAGATAGAGATTTTAAATAGATTAAACGTGTGCTAGCTGACATTAATATAACACACTGAGATTAAATGAATGCATTAAAAACGATTGAATAATGTGTGTCAGACAGAGACTGTGTGTGTGTGTGTGTGTGTGTGTGTGTGTGTGTGTGTGTGTGTGTGTGTGTGTGTGTGTGTGTGTGTGTGTGTGTGTGTGTGTGTGTGTGTGTGTGTGGTTACCCGCAGTATGTCGGTCTTCAGCTGCAGCTCACTGGACGGAGCAGAGTGCATGAGGCCCAGCAGCGTCCCCATGTCGTCGTCTCCGCTGGGCGACAGGACGAGCTGCTGGATGATGAGCAGGGCGTGTTCCCGACACTGACGGTACTTCACGATGTTGTGAACGCAGCGGGCGCCGCCGAACTCCCTGAACAGAGCTGGGAGACGGAGAAGGAAAAGGGGTCAGAAACTTAGTCTCTGCACAGGTTATAGTTTTTAACTGGACAAGTTTTAATGAATACACTGCTGTCCAATCATGTGTCGGATGGTCGTATTGAAGGAAACACTACAGTGTTGTTGATCTGTATATTTACTACGCTACAAACACTCATAGTTTCTCCACAACATAGCGTGTATACAAGTGTATTGGGTTAAAGCTAACCGTTATAGCTTAATCCGTACATTATTTTTTACAATTAATGGATTATTTGTATTAAAAAACAGTCCAAAATCCAAATATATTCTATTTACAATCATATAAAGCAAATTTTCACATCAGCAGCTGGAACCCAAAAATGATTACATGCATTTATATTTATAAACAACTGTATTTTTTCAGCAATAGTGGAGTATTTTGGCATCCTCCTATACTCTTTTGACAAAAAGTCAGTTTTTTTCTTATGGGGAACTGAAGAGCTATTATCTATGCTCTCTTCATAGGCACCAGACTCCATTGACAAAAACAATCATTTTACCTGTCAGAACACAGAAGTTGCTGCTGTCTGACTGGTTAGTTGTTGTTTGTGTTATTTAATGCCTTTGGTGAATCCAAACTAACCCCTTTAAAACATTAAATACACACAATAACACAAACTAACCAACAGATTGAAGAAACAGTAGAACAGCAACTCCTGTGTTCTGCGTTGTTGTTTTTATCAATGGAGTCTTGTGACTTTGAAGAGACCATAAAGAGCAGCGTCAGTTCTCTGTCTGACGGCAAGGTAAAGCGCTGAAAACATTCTCAACATAGCGTACACTTAAACTGATACTGATCATCATGTGGCTGTTGCAGAAGCAATTAATGAAGTTATAAAGAATAATGGATTCTCGTGATGTTTGCCGTCTTATCTCAAGAACCTGAATTTAACAATTCAATCTGTTCCCTGATGAGCTGATGTGATTCTGACCCTGAACCTTGCAGTGCTGCATTCTGATCATTTGTGTGACGCACTGAACTTCTTTCCTCTAATTGCCTCTCTAGATACGACCACCAGCTGAAAGCCTCACACACAGAACATAAAGAAGTCCGTGTGTCACAGACGAGGGAACAGAACATCACACACACAGAACATCACATCACATGTTTTTGTGTGTTTTTGACAAAATCAACCAGTCATGATCAAGGTCGAAGAGAGTTCTGAGCTGTCTGTTGGTTTGTCTTTGTGACTCATCGCATTTCTACAGCTGACTGAGACACACACACACACAAACACACAAACATGGAGGGTCAATAAGAGACTGAGTGATGAGGGAGGAGAGGGAGGCAGGTTTAAGGAAACATAATAAGATACTTTATTGATTCCTGGAGTCAGAGACCTCGCTCAGTGGCCCTGAAGACGGAGAGGAATATGTGTCTTGCTCAATGACACTTGAGAAACGTGGACACCGACGGACGCAAATGGGCGTTGGGCTATTTCTTTGGCGGAATTACAATGGCCATAAATGAACGATTTTAGATGTTTGTGTTGTTAGCATTCAAGGTCAAACTTGACGCACATAATTAAAGCCAAAAAGTCAAATGTGTGCGTGATCAGTAGCTCTAAAAACCACAGGTAATGTGGGGTTCTTTGAAAAACCTTGTCTTATCAGATGCAATGTCGCTTTTTCAAGAGACATCATTGAGTAAGAGTTTGGATTAAATGCTTTGTGAACTGTAGTTTTTCAGCTCAATATGGCTCCTCTGCTGTGGAGAAATATTTGTATTTAAACTTTGTAGAGCTACAAAGATGAAGTGGACCGTTTAAAGTGAGGTCTGTTTCCTTCCAAGCTTTTCTTTAATGTTGTTTCTTTTCACTGAATTAAGAGAGTCTTCCTATTATGAGAGAAAAGTGTATCTGAAAGTTACTTATGAAGACACATTAAGGCCTGCCGGTTCTCCCAACGCCGCATTAATCCATAAAGAGTGTCATTACTGTCATCACATAATTAAAACAATATCCTGGATTTAATATGCAATTCAGGACCTTTTTTCCACCCAAACATCGATCATGTGTATGGGGAAGTGTGCACGGGCCTGAAAGTGTGTGTGTGTGTGTGTGTGTGTGTGTGTGTGTGTGTGTGTGTGTGTGTGTGTGTGTGTGTGTGTGTGTGTGTGTGTGTGTGTGTGTGTGTTTACCTGCATTAGTGTTGGTGGTGTTGGAGCCCTGCAGGAGCACAGTCAGCGTCTCCATCACCAGCCAGGCCAACTGCTTCTGCTCCTCTGCTACGGTGTTGTTTTTACAGTCAGCTGAATAGAAGAGAGGTTTATGAGCATTAGATGACTTCATGACATGCATTTAATGGGACGGTAACGATATAATTAAATTAAATTATGCTTTAGCTAAAAGAAAACTGAATTGAATTATGTATTTGTAGAAAAGTAGATTTCTGGCCATAGTTTTCTGTTTTATCTGTTCCTGGTTCAGTTTAGTGCATTTCAGGTCAAGGCCTGAAGTTCTGCTTTTTTTTATGCTGTAAACTGCCATCTTTGAATTTTGTCGTGAACTCTTCATTACTGGATGTCGTTAATTTGACCTCTTTGTATGCATTTACAGACAAGACATAATGCTAACTGATTTGTGCATTTGTCCTTAGCTCAGCTAGCTATTAAAATAATTCCAACCTGAGTACATAATTATCTTTAAAGAGCAACTTAACACCAGCTTTCAGTGGGTTAACTTCTCTCTCTTTCTGCAGCAATGCAGAGTGGTACTTTAGGGCGTTCCAGTGTGTCACCATGACATCACTGTTGGGTGTTTGGGTGGTGTTTTTCACCCTGGTGTTAAGTTACTCATTTAACTCCCATTAGCTGATTTATGAACCGTGAACTATGCAGTTATTTGGATAGTTTTTTTTGCATTTAGCAAGAATTTACAGCATTAAATCCAATTTTATATATAATTATGATTTATGCTTTTAGTTTGGATCAATAAGTTCCTTTTGGGCTACTGCTTTTATGATTCAAGTTAATTTCCTGTCTACAACTCACCTGAAGAGAAGTTGTTAAAAATAAAGTGGAGGAGGCGTGATCGATGCTGCAGCCCCCTAGCAGATTTGCTCAAAAAATAAATAAAAAAACCTCACCTTGGTCATTATTGTGTGGTTGCTGCTGCGTTGCCGGGTCCTTGAGCAAGGCAGCGTACTTGTGCAGCAGGTTGACCAGCACCTCCAGCAGGCCGACCTCCCGCAGCACGTCGCTGAACACGGCGTCGTGCCTGGAGAGCTTCAGCAGCGTGCGGACGGCGGTGATGCTGCAGGCGTGCGACGTGCTGGACTTGAGCAGCACGCTGACACTGAACAGCTCTTTACACGGAACGTAGTTCAGGCTGAAGACCACGAACTCCAGCAGCTCAAAGTACTTGGTCTGGGCCTCGGGCAGCTTGGCCACGCGCTCGGCGAACTGTGACAGTGTGTGCTGCGACTCCAGGATGAAGTAGTTGGCCGGCTCGGCGGAGTAGATGTTCCCGATGGCGTCCAGCAGCATGGAGGCCAGGCGGTTGGTTTTAGTCCGCAGGAAGGCGTTCTGAAGCACCGAGAAGGCCTGGATGTTACGCACCGTGTGGCCTGGAGGAGGAGAGACAAAAGGGTTTGGGATTATGCCGAAAGAAATGTGATTGTCTGATCAGAAAGTCACAAAAAATATATTTGGAATGATCCCAGTTCAGGTGCTTATTGTGGTATCAAAGAATATACGACGATTAAAAGAAAAATGTATAAAAATGTATTCAATTGAATAATAATTTAAGAAGAAAATTGCAAAACTTGTTTCTGCTGCAGTCTTCTGTATTGAAGAAGACTTGAAACTAGAGATTGAGACCATAAACTCATGTTTACAATGTTTACTGAGGGAATAAATCAAGAGAGAAGTAGAGTCATTTTCTCATAGACTTCTATACAACCAGAGGAGTCGCCCCCTGATGGACAGTAGAGAGAATGCAGCTTTAAGACACTTCCACATTGATTATTTTTTTTTTTATAACCAGAGATTACCAGCTGATAATCACATAAAACAGATTTTGTAGGGCAAGACATGGTTCCTTCAGATTTTTCTGAATGAGTCCAAATAATGAAAAATATTTTTTGTATGAAAGACTTTTGCCCTTATCCTGAGATCTGCTATTTCAAACAGTTTATCTCTCTAGAGTCCACAAGACTGGTCTAACTTGAAGTTAAAGCCTGTTCATTCAACATTATCCTTTATCTTTTTTTATACATTATTGTTCTTAAATGGCAAATGTTTGTGGTTTGCTTTGTCGTTGTGCTTTGCAGTTCGTATTCCCTTAACTAAGGATGGAAAGACACAGAAAGTTATTCGCGACCTACACTTCACACACAATCTGACCTCCAATCTGGGGTCGAATATCTAACACATACCACCAACTATGACTCACACTCACACACACACACAAAAAGTGACACTGACATGCATCACCCCACACACACACACACACACACACACACACACACACACACACACACACACACACACACACACACACACACACACACACACACACACACACACACACACACACACAGGCGTTAAGTGAATGTGGCGGGCTAATTAGGCGAGTAAGCGGACCCTCGCACCGTGATGGCTTCTGGTAATGACTTTGCACACAGCTGGAGCTGTCATTAGGGGGTAAACATGAGTGTGTGTTTGTGTGAGCGCCTCTGTGGGCTTCAGTGTGTGTGTGTGTGTGTGTGTGTGTGTGTGTGTGTGTGTGTGTGTGTGTGTGTGTGTGTGTGTGTGTTGTTGTGTTTTCATGAGGAGCTGAGGACAGTTTGTTACTTCGGGGCCGAGGTGACAAGATGTTTGAGGTGTTAAAATCTGACACGAGGAAACATGTCATCATATAAACAAAGTCTTATTAATCAAATCCAATTAAGCATAACCAGGCAAAATAATAGATAAAGCATAAAAACATAATATTTGTCATTAATTGGCTTAAAATAAATACGCAGACTAATAAATGAAGGAATGAGCGCAAGTCAAGGGAAGAATTTAATCTTCTTCTGAAGTCACATTGCTACTTCCTCTGGCTACCATATTATAGTATATTAAAAGGCACTAAATTACATAATAATAATAATAACAACATTATGGCTGCAACTAATGATTATTTTGTTTATCAGCTAATCTGATGTTTATGTTTGAAGGGATTATGGTTCATTTTAATTCTATAAAGAAACATTTTCCAGATAAAACTCCACAAAGCAGCGTAAATACTCACATTACATAATAAAGCGGCTTAAAAAGTGATCCTTTTATAATTCATAATACAACGTCATTCCCTACAATGCATCCGAGTTGTAATGGTTTATTTAATGACAACATATCAACATTTTGTTACTGAAGTGGCATTAATAAATATATTTTAAAATATAATCTTTTTAAGGGGTTTGATATTGGAAAGGTGTAAAATTATGGAAATATCTTACGTCTATTGGTGATTTATTTATCATGTGTCACGCTTCAATGTCATGAACATTATCTTGATTGGGTTTCTTCATATGTCAGATGTTATTTATTTCATTTATTTAGTTTAAATTGGATTGACGAATAAAAAAAAAAAAGAAAAAAAAAAGACTGAAGGTCAACGGGTTCCTGGGCAGCAGAAGTGAACGTTTGGCTCCAGACGATCCTCTCTGAACCACTAAAGGTTCTCCGGACTCCAAAGAGCCCATTTGTATGCAGGAGGCTTCGGGCATTCGTCTCCAGCAGTGTGACAGGCGGCCGAGTTGCCATGGTGTCTGTCAACAGGTTAAGCCTACTGGAATCAGCCAAGCATCAAAGTCATTTCAGGGATTAGGATCTGAGGGGAGGGGGGGGTGGAAACGGTGGCTCTGGGGTAAAAACATGAAGACTTTCTCTACAAGTAATAGCTTTCGTTTTTAGGGCTTCTAGGAGAAAAGCAGTTGGTGGGATTGTGTGGATTTAAGAGGTGAGTCGGGGATCAGAGAATCACTGGGTTGTATCCTGGATGGGGGAGAACATCTTTAACTCCCTTAACATCTACTGTCAACATGTCCCTGAGTTCTTATCGGATGACGGCAATGAATAGAAGATTTAAGAAGTGAGGAGCTTTTTTTTTTTTTTTTTTTTTAAAGCTGTATTTGAAAGATCTGACACCACTCACTCTTCTTTCCACCTTCTATAATTTATTTGATTTATCTTTCAAACGATGTCAACAGGCAGACTTTAGCATTAACCTCTTCCACGTCACACTTCCACGTCCACCCACCGAACCTTTTGAGTTTAACTTATAAAGGTTTAGAGGGTTTAGAACATTATGATCAACGTTTGGCCATCCACATGCTCACTTATGTCTCATGAGTTGTTGTGATTTTTTGGTTGATTATTTACGTTGATTTGATGCTAAATCTAAGATTTTTTTGACCACTCAAAAATCTAAAATCCCTCAAAAATAACACACCAAGACCTTGTGGAGAAAAGGGCATGCTGTGATTTGGTATCTAAAACTTTTGGCATTTAGAGATTTCTGCAGACATATTGGACTTTCATTCACATCACTGAATGTTTTTCTGTATATATGCTCAAGGACTAACCCTAACCCGTTGCAGGAATTCAAAATATTTTATGACTGTTTTCTGCCATCATTGACAGCTGATGTCTCACTCCTCTTTAGTGTGCAAGTAGGGGCTGCGAGTGATCAACGACTGCTGTAGGAGCAGAAATCTAGTCTGTTCTAGGCCACATTTTGGCCTTTGTCAAAGCTCAAAAACTGACATTTATAGAAATATTTGGTCTCATTTTGAACCGGAGCATCTGCAGATTAATTCTATACTAGATATTTTATGATCCACCAAAGTTATGCATGTTACAACTTCAATTTATCCCTTTTTTTGTATTCTTTCCTGCCATCTTACTTTAAGGGAGAAGGGAGCGACAACTGAGTGACAATTGAGTGTTTGTGAGGGGAGATGGAGACACACCTTTTGGAGATCTGCACTCTACTAAGTTCAATCTTCAAGTTTTTTCTGTAACCAAGCATTAGAGGGAGGACATGACTAGTGCATCAAAATCCCTTTAACTCTAAACTCTATATCGCCATCTACTTAGCTGCAGAAATACGGTTGCTATCATTAACGCACCTTTCCCAGAAGGCTGCGGGAGAACAAATCCAGGCAGCAGGAAGGGGGCTCCGGTGGTCAGGCCGGCGGGTTTCAGCTCCGTCACCCCGTACGTGGTCAGACAGGTGACCAGGTTAACCAGGTCCTTCAGAGCGTCCTTCGACTCGTCCTCCTTGGATTGTTCCAGTCTGGATACGAACGAAGAGAGAGAGAGAGAAGCTCGTATGAATGTTCATCAAACACACTATCATGTCGTACATGTCAGCTGATGGGTGAGGAGCTCCGAGTCGTACCTGAGCATGAGGTCGCAGAGGAAGGCGTAACCCTGGCACATGCGGAAGTCGTCCAGCAGGGTCTGCGACACGTCACTGGAGTCCTTGAGGAAGCAGGAGAGGCCGGCGAACATCTCCACAATCTCCAGCGGCGACAGGTCGTCGGACTGCTGCATGTTCTGAACACACGTACCCAGGCATTCCTTCTCTGCGGACGGAGGGGACGGAGGAAGACAGAGTGTGATTTATGAAAAGCAGAACTGTTTTCATTATCAAGCCTATTTGCTGAAGGCATCAGGGTTCTCCAAAAAGGACAAGCGTCCGGTGGAAAATATTAAGTAGCTTTGATACGTGTCCAGTAGTTCAATGCTTTTCTAAACAGCATATTCAGCACACATCAACCTCATTGATTGGACAACCTTTGATAAGATGAAAACTTTAGAATGCTCTCTACGACCACTGTTTATGGAACTGGATCAATATATCTTGGTTATAACTTATAACTACATGTACACAGTTTGTTATTTACCGTGGATGTATTTGACCACGTTGACGCTGAGGCCGTGTCGGGAGATGGTGGTCAGCACCTCCCCCGCGCTCCTCCTCCAGGGCAGGTTGTGGGGGGGGCACCAGGAGGTGATGGCACTGAACAGCAGCTGGAGGTCGTCCTTTTGGGCCAGTTCCTCCGCCGGAGACACAAAGGTGCAGAGCTTCACCAGGATCTGAAAGAGTGGAAAGGGGAAGGAAATTGACCCCAGACGAAGACGAAGGCTTCGGCCTGAAAACTATCTGACAGAACTATTGCTGGAAAAAACAGAGACTTGCAAAGTCTTTCATTGTGGAGATAGATAGTTTGTTACATGTGTCTTTTGTAAGTGACGTCATTAAGATGTGAAAACACAAAAGATTCAAGGACCAAGTTCATAAAGGCAGTATGAGAAAATGAAGTTACACATAACAGGCCAAATTTCCCACCATGATTCCAGTAAGATTTCTATAGATCCTTTTAAATTTGTGCTCTTGTGGATTTGAAGTATCAAACCAAATCAAAAACCCTCTAATATTCTGTACTGATTCTTCACACGCTTTTACAAGACTTCTTGATTCTGCTGAATCAACAACAAATATGTAAATTTGGTGTTCTACATCATGAAAAAGGCAAAACAAATCTAAAACGTCAATTTCAGACTTTTTAAACTGGACCAGACAATAAAAATATTGTTGCTTTTATATATTAAGATGATTATTTATGTGTAAAAGCAATAATCATGACGTATATTATTTATGTTACATTTATTTAGTTTACTTAGAATTGGCTGTATATGTTTTTATTCTGGTTTTGTTTTTGTTTTAATTTTTTCATGAAATAAAATCTATAAAAATTTGTAATTTGTGATTTTGGGCTATACAAAATAAACTGAATCGATTGAATCTTATATTATGTAAATCAACAGTAGTAGTAGTTCTTAGCATACGTCCTTAAAAAGTAAAGTTAATTGGCAGCTTTGGCAGTAGAGACACAAATAGAAGATTCTGTGGATCTTAATGAACCAGCTCTACCTGGACAAAGACTTTCTGGAGCAGCACCCTGCGGTCAGCCAGGGGCAGCTCCTGCTGGGTGTGGCCCTGGCCCGGTGTTTTCTCCTGGCCGGGCGGTGCCGGCGGCGGGGGTGGAGGTGGCTGCTGAGGGGTGGGGCCTGCTGGAGCCTCCACCATGTGAGGCAGGTCGAAGAACAGGTACAGACATTTGACCAGCGTGGAGGGCACGGACATGGTCGTCATGCAGTCCACCGTTTTCTAGAGAAGGGGAGGGGGGGGAATCAAACAGATTGTAAATTATAAATAAGAATTTATTATAAACTTTTAAACCTTCTGCTCTTCAGAAGTATTATGATTCAACTGGAAATTAAATTATACTAAATCATTGCCATCTACTGAACATACAGACAAAAAATGCTTTTGTTTTTAATGCAAGTTTGGTAAATGGGTATTTTTTTGTTGTTTATAATGATTGGGTTTCTGTGAGGATAAAAAAAGCTGTCAGGGCTGTGTGTGTGTGTGTGTGTGTGTGTGTGTGTGTGTGTGTGTGTGTGTGTGTGTGTGTGCGTGCGTGCGTGCGTGCGTGCGTGCGTCATCACAGCGAGGAAAGGAAAAAATGACTGGAGAAAGCGATGGGGTTTGTGCTCACTGAAGCGAATGATTCAGATAATCAAAAGTTGCCTCCTATACACACACACAGTAACACAAACACAGCAAAAAGGCTCACACTGACAAATTACCTCGTTCCTTCTTTCACTTCCACACAGGAGCTCTCATTTAAGACAAGACAATAACCAGACACACACACACACACACACACACACACACACACACACACACACACACACACACACACACACACACACACACACACACACACACACACACACACACGGTCCATCAGCTGATCGATGGAGAAGGAGTGGGGGAGGGGGAGGGGGAGAGGAAAAAGAGCAAGGCATCGACAGAGGAAGCAGAGAGGAGTCTTAAGTTAATACTGAGTCACTATAATGGAGGATGAACCTGTGAGGTCCTGTGTGTGTGTGTGTGTGTGTGTGTGTGTGTGTGTGTGTGTGTGTGTGTGTGTGTGTGTTTGTGTGTGTTTAAAGACTGTGACCGGCTTTAAGGTCAAGGTTACTGTGAGCAGTCAATCAGATAGAAAAACCAGAGAGGAAGAGGCATTTTACTGTGTGTGTGTGTGTGTGTGTGTGTGATAGAGAGAGATAAATAAAAAGAGGAAGCGTTTGTAAGAGAGAGAGAGAGACGAGCACACAGAGCGTGAAGGGCATCCTGTAAAAGAAGAAGACGGCATGTAAAAGGTAGAGAGACACGGCTACAAACAAAAATATAGCAGTTTATTAGCGGGAGGTGAGAGAGAGAGAGAGAGAGAGAGAGAGAGGCAGCATTAAAGAGAAAAGGGGGTGACGTCAGGTTTATGGAGGCCAGCTGCCAGGAGAGTCCTTTGTTTTACGATCAGAGACACCAGAGGAAAAGGAACACAAATCCATTAAACCCAGTCACTCCTGCACACACACACACACACACACACACACACACACACACACACACACACACACACACACACACACACACACACACACACACACACACACACACACACACACACACACACACACACACACACACACACACACACACACACACACACACACACACACACTCAGTTTGTCTGTTATTGCAGTAGTATAATAAAGCTGTTGTCTGGCTATCAGAACGACACAGAAGCAGGTTGGGAGTTTTCCACTAACAGAAAAATGATGGTTAATACTGGCTGTGGTGTATTTACTCAATGTGATGCTCATGTAGGCCAAAAAAACAAAAAGCAGCCCTCATTATTTTAAATGAGGCCACTGCGTTGGCACAGTCGACCAAAAAATGTGCACATTTCTGTAAGATTTCTCTTTAATGTGAGCAGCATAATTCTACAATCAAGGCAAATAAAATGATCATCTGAACGCTGAATTGTGGTTATTACGTTTGCTATCTCTTGTTCGAAAAAAATAAAGCTCTTGCACAAAAGGAAGTGATAGATCTACAGTTTATGGCAGCAGCTACAAATTTATTATGCAGTAAATAATCAAACTAGCACGCAGCAATAGACGCCACGTCTGAACAGAGAAATGATGAGCGCCGCCTACAAGAACGGCAACAGAAAATCTAAAGCTGAGTTGCCACCAAGAACTATTTTGGAACTTCAGTCTCGGGAACTAAAAAGGTTACTTCAGCCGGATGTTGTCTGCGTTTCCATAGCGGTCTTAAGACCTGCCTTAGACCAGGCAAACTAGTCCACTGATGTGTGAAAAATAAGTATGACATGGCACAAAAGCTGCTGGAGGCTCCAATTAAAAAGAAAAAACAAGAAATAATAAAAATGTTTTACTGCTGCATAATATTTACTGATGCACTTTTGATGTAATGAAAAATGCTGAGGAGAAAAATGAAACTAAGAGTCTGTCTCTTCAGTAAACCATCTGTTTAGTGTTTGATGGTTATTAAATTGTGCTCTCTCCCTCTCTATATATATATATATTTTTTCTTAAATGAGTAGGGAAGCCAACAGCAAAGCTTAGTTTCCTATTTGATGTTATAAAACAAAGAGGAATGCTCTCTCCTCGCCCTGATATGGTTCTACATATTTACAGGAGTACTTCCTTGTTTTATGAATGAAAGGGTACACGAGTAGACCAATCAGCAACTGCCATCCCTGCAAACCTCACGCCGAAAGGTCGTGTACTTTCAAAAAGTATTATTACTATTACAAAACACAATTGGTTCCTCAAAAGGTTCCTAGCAGTTAACCTCAGGACAAATTGCATTGATTTCCTGACATGTGACCTCTGGGTAATGTAGTGCAGAAACACGAGTATAATTGTGTTTAGCATGAATGAAGGATGGAGATCAAAAACCAGAGTGGACACAAATGAGAAAAAACTGAGGTTTCTTATCTTCCATCTTCTATCCTCTGTGATATTGATGGCAGCAGCAGCAGCAGTCTAGATGGCACCAAACACTGAAGTTAAATTAAATAATAAATGATGATAATGAGCTATTTATTTATTGTTTATGTACGTTTGTTTTGTTTCAATGAGTGGAATGTATGAGAGTTGCTTATATAAAGGCTGCTGAGACTTGTATGAAGGGTGCATCATTTCATTTATACCATCAAGTCTGTTTAAATAAAGGCAGTTAAAACCCAGGAGCTCCAATGAACACTGTAAAGATGTAAAGATGTCAACATGTGGCATCTCTCCTACCACAAAATACAATGCAGTCAATTAGGCTTCACTTATAACAGACAGGATCCTTTATCCAACTCAAATGTGAGAGGCTGACTGTACTATAAAGCTGAACCAGCCTCTAACGGTGGTTTGAATCCTGAAGTGAACCAGTGAGGCCACTTCAGTGAGTTAAAGCACAAAGAGGAGAAATAAATCTTGGTTGTATTTTTTGACAGTAGAGGGTTTTTGCTTTCTGCATGCCTAAAAAACCTGATTGTGTGTATTTAGAATTGCTGCGTACACAGAAAGCCCTTCAGAGCCCCCCCCACGAGGCATTTATCCTTCAGCGTTCCTGCATTAATACTGCAGAGAACACTGTTCTGACAACAATGCAGCAGAAACAAACTTGTATCAACACAATCTACAATATCTCACCTTTCTTTCAAGCTCCCAAATGTATTTTTTCTGCACAAAAGGTGAAGTAAATGTGTACGTAGCTGTGCTTGCGTACAATGGATACTATATGTGTGTGTGTTTTGGCAAAAGTAGGAACAGCAGAGTGGATTCATGTGGTTTTAAAACATGTCTGCAGAGGGAGAGAGGATGCATCAGACTCGGCAACAAACATTTCTGGTGTGCAGCGGAGCAGAAGAAGCCGCCAGTCGACCAGCTGACAGCGGCGCTCACCTCAAGACCTTCAGAGGAATGCAGGCCGAAAAGTTCAAAAGATGTCTGCTGGCCGAAGAGCAAGAGAAACGGACATGGAGAAAAGAACAAAGACCTGAAGGACTAACCTTTAGACCAGGAGCCCAACAAGCTGCCATGTTAGGATTCTTAAGTTATGTGGAGTCGTGCTGCATGGTGACCAGATGCTAGACATACTAATCCAATGTTTGACTTCCTCTCATCGCATGCAGTTATAAAAATATGACAATAATATTATTCATGTGAACAGCAGTAAAATCAACAACTATCAAGTGGAAACATCGGGGGCATCAATCCCTTCATTCTAGTGATGTTTGGATACTATTAGTGGCGTAAAAGGCCGACGTTGATCCATGATCTGAACAGTTATAGTTGCTCTCTGATCTGATCCGTGAGTTCTGCGATCTATTGCAAACCTAGATACCACTTTTTCCTTCCCATTACTGATTCTGAAACTTGAATCTTTACCAGTGGGTTAAAAACAGAAGTATCAAGAAGTAGTATCCATTTCATACTGCAGTGAAAACATTTCATACCATTTCATACTGCAGTGAAAAGACTTTATATATTCAAGAAGATTTCATTTGAACACATCATAATAGCATTATAACTTACCTTATCCCAATAAAAAATTGTATTGAATAAAGCTTGAACGCATCATATATGCAACTTAATGCAACCTCCGTACGTTAGCGGTTAGCTCTGTCATCTAGCCTAGCAGGGCTAATAGCTAACAGCTACCAGCCACCAGCTAACGTTAACTAGCTCTCCTCTTGTGGATTTCAACACAGATTTGTTGTTCACAATGTAGCAATATCGAGGGAAAAAATAAGGTGTGAAGTACTAGTTTGCATATGTGCAGTACCAATTGGGCAGGGTGTATGAATACGGTAGCGAGTGACACATGTTTTTATTGTTTAGACTTGTTTACCCTGATTCTGCATTCGAGGCTGTATGTACAGCGTTTCTGGTGCTGGCATCAGTATCCGAAGAACTCTACTTCATTCAGTGCAGTAAAGCAGATTTAATAAAATGACTGTTTGGGGAGAATGAGCTGGGGTCAGGTGGGAATTTGTAGTTGTGCTTTAGAGCCTGTTTTATCGGTTCTTACAGAGGCTGATGCTATTTTCTGCCAGGAGATCAAAGAGGGGAGATGCAAATGGGTCAAAGAGAAACAGAATGCTGAGAATTTCTTTTTTTTTTGTGTTCCTGTACAAGTTGTTTCCTCCGATTTCATCAACACTCAAATGTATGAGAGCAATCCTTACCAACACAAAAAAACTCAAGGACACAAACAGAAAAATGTGACATAAATCACACAAAAAATACATTTATGGAGCATTAAAAAAAGAACATGGTGCTGCAAAATGAGTATGGCGTTCTACCAACCTGTCCGGAGGAGGCCAGCAGGTTGATGGTGGTCAGAAGCATCCAGCCTCGACTCGCCTCCTCACTCTGGTTCACCTCCAGGAACTGGACTATGGCTCGACTGGCTGCCTCTGGAAATGCACAAACACACACAAACACACACACACATGAAGACGCAGTTAACTAGATGGAAAGTGACAGCTCATTGTGGCGGGCAGATGGGCTGCTGGAACAATGATCAGTTATGCAACGAATAAATCATCTCGGTGGAAGTGGCATGTGTCTTGTCTCCAACCCACGGGGGGGGGGGGAAACGGTAGAGATGTTATTAGTACATGTCATAATGTGATGTGAGAATTTCCAGATTATATAAAGTCTGTACTTTCCAACTTTATGCACAGTGAAGGAGGGGAAGGAATCAACCTTTTGAAGATACATTAGAGAAGTATATTCCACATGTCTGCTGAATTTGACTACAAGTTTAAAGATTATAGTTTAAGTCTATTCAACCCACAGACGTAGGAAGACAACTCGATGCATCGTTGGAGGCGGAGCCCCGTTCTTTCCTCTGAAAGTTGCTCAGTGGTGCATGAAGCCAAAATGGCCCGACTGCCCATTATAAAACTACCCAATCTTCTGCACTGCTGAACTCAGTACATCCCTATCGCCTCTCCAACCCAGAGATGCTCACAAGTTGATTTTTGTTGCAAGTCCAAGTCATCGTGTGTGCGACTTCAGTACGACCTGAGTGCAAGTCCCCATCTCTGCTCTATGCTGAGCAGGAAATTGACATTTTGGTCACATATCTCTTGTCATCATTGTGCGTCATCACTAACAGTTGTGGAGTTGCACAACTATGAAATACGATGCTTTTAGAGCAAGGCAGTGTTGCTCACTGCTATTTCTGAGCCGAGTCTCTCGAGCAAATCAAAACCACTTGTTTTGATGATGACAGAGTGCTGCAACGTCAGTCCAGAGTCTGATTCATCTACGGAGGCCTGGTGACCAGCTGGAGGAGTCTGTGTTTAGAACGTGGTGTTACAAAATCAGAGAGTCTCTCTGCTTTAAAAACAACACATCACATGTTCACAGAGACGAGAGAGAGAGAGAGAGAGAGAAGGAGGAAATCAGAGCGTGCGAGTGTGTGATCGTCTCTTAGTCTGCTTAAGGTTTTTCCTGTGGGGAAGTCACAGTCAGAGCTGCTACTACTTCAAAGCTTTGAGGAGATGACGCCGCTGGCTCACCTGTGATGAGTCAGATTACTCCCACATTGCAAAACAAACACTGTCCTGATTGGACGATGAATGCCTGTCTATCTACGTTCTAATCCATTTGCTTCTGAGCACAAAATAGCAAGTCTTTCTTGTAAAATATATTGGCTGCAGCTTTAAAGCAAACTCTAACTGATATAAATCTAAGCATTAAGATTTTAACTATGAAATCATCAAAATTGGAGATAACAGAAGAAGTGGAGGGGAAGAAATCCTTTCCAACATCCATTTCTTTATCAGCAAAGCCAAAAGGGAGAACAAGCACAGCTGCAGAACAAGTAGATGATCACTGTGACGAGAAGCACAGCGGTGATGGGAAATAACCCAAACTGGTGCCAAAGGGGTGATGAATTGAGGTTTCCAAATACTTCCTATTATATCTATTTTCTGTTATAAATCCAAGTGTCAGAGGGCTCACCTGTTGATTTATTGGAGGCTCTTCGTCTGATCTCGGTCACCATGAGCCGGGACACCTGGGTGGTGAACTGCAGCAGGTCAGAGAACTTCTCCGTCATGGTGCTGGGCGGAGCGTTCCCAAACACCTAGAGCAGACGGATCAGCTTCGGTTAATTAAGAAAGAAAAATAATAAAAAGAATCTAAAGATATACTTATATATGTCACAATAGAATAAGAAGGAGAGATGTCAATTCATTTATAACACAAGGTAAATCTGCAAAAGAGACAAACTGAGAAGAAATTGACCCTTTGCTAAGCTCTCAATCAATCTGTGGAGCCCACACGGTCACTAACTGCACTTTCTTTGAAAAACAAGAAAGCTATTTCAGAGACAAGCAGACAGAAGAATCCACAACAGTGTTTCAATGATATCAACCAGGATGTCAAACTAGTTTAGCAGCAAAAACAGGTAAAAAAAGATAAAGACAGAAGCTAAGGCCTTCAAATCCCAGTGAACATCGGCTGGAGATCGTGACAGAAGATAAGGACAATATGCAGCAATACTGTTCCTGTAAAGTAACCGTGATTAAACGTCTTTCATCACGGTTACAATCATTAAAAAGCAAAAGCAGCTTGTGTAGACATTTAGTATATCTTCAGTAGCTAGCATAGCATAGACGTGCTAATGCTAGTTAATCTACTCTGCTAACGTTTTTACGTAAAACATTTTAGAAACGTAGATCTTGTTTCAACCTCTCCTGGTAAAGAGTGTCACTATTACACAATGTTTAACCAGGACTAGCTCCAAATCCACTAAAAAAAGCCTGAAATTCAAAAACAGTCTACGGAGTTTGGCAATTCTACGCTATGATTGGCCAGTCTGCGTTACAGGGGCGGGACTTAGCGCTGGAACAATAGCAGCTGTAATCACATGAAGCAGGGACACGTAGGATTCATCAGAGTGGAGGTTTCGCTGCCGTACATCTCCCTGTTGTTTTCCTGGCGCGTCCTTATTTAACAACCAGTGATCTTTCTGCAGCCCGAGCCCTTTTGGGGGAGCCGAGCCAAAAATCTGACATGAAAGTAGGCCCGGGGCCTGGCGTCCCGCCTGCACCGGGACTACTTTCCTTCTGAATTCTGACATGAACTACGCCGCCAGTGAGTGAATCACAGCCAGCGTCGGGCAATTAGCCGACAAGTCAAGAGACCCTCGGTAAGGCACTCCAGTTTGATGAGAACACTCAGCAGGGCCGTCTGCAGCGGCAGCTCGGAAACAGACGGGATCACTACTCTGTCAGAGGGACATGAAGACAGACTGTCAATATCAAAACCATCTCACTGAGGCCTGCATTCTCTGCTCTGTTGGATTAAACACATGCAGACATTTTAATGCCTATTCCTATTTAAACAATCCATAAACTATACCGCTTTAGTTATTGAAGCATTTTAGTTTTAATGTTACATTATATAATTGATTAATTAATCAATAGAAACTGCATTATGAACAATTCTGATAACCAATTCATTGTTTAAGTATTAAAAACATATTAAGAGATTTTGTTTTTCTCAATGTAAGGATTTGATAAATAAGGTTTTGGATTGTTAATTGAACAAAAAAAAGCTATCAGAAGATGTCACCTTAGACTCTAAAGTTTAGATATTTTATTGACAGAAAGATAGATCAGTTAATAAAAAAAAAAATCTATATTACAGGCTTTACTTGCAGCACTGATTATCAGGATTTTATAGTATTAAAGGCGATTTTAGATTTTCAGAGGTTAACAATCTGTATGTAACCTAAAAAAAATATACTATTATGTATTGTCCATCCAGTATTTAAAAAATGTTTTCATTGGTTTCTATTATATTCTACGGAACTTGAAAACTGCAAAGACATTGGCATTACTCATCTAACTTTATCTATATATAATTGATCAACTATTGAGGGTGAAGATTAGGCGTTTCATGCTTTTTGAAGCAGCCTTTAGTATAGAAAAAGTTGTATATTGTGAGTCTGAAGCCTGATAAAGGGATATGATCAAAACCTTGTCTGTTCTTTCTTAATTAAACTCAGTGTTGACAGTGTGTGGGAGTTAATTACCTTTGCATGACTACACCTGTCTACCAGGTGTGCCTTAGACAACGTTCACTTTGTCACATACTTTTGGAGTTCAGGTGGATCACAGTGTCCCCGTGTGACTTCAAGGAGCTACAGCTTTAATTCAGTGTCAATACTAGAAGTTATGATAAAGAAAACTACTCTAAATATAGCGTACATTTAAACTGATATTGATATTTTTTAGTGTCTAAAACACGTCCACAGCAGTACATTGCTTTGCTACCATGCTGGTAATCCTGTCTGTAATCCTGTCTGTTACTCCAAACTCGGACTATAGAGAAGTAGCTCAAACAACCACACTTCAAAAAACATCTGAACTGTCCCTTTAAGCCATAAAGTCAACACCTGTACAAGTCAACAGGCTCATTTCCATCAGATTCAGCTGCAGGTGTCTAGTCAGGTGTGTTTGGAAATGATCCGTCAACCACAGGATTTGAATTCTAAATAGATCCAGGGCAAAATCTCATTTATGAATAATTCATAATAATCTATTCGTAGTACCTATTAGCACTAAGGTGTAAAGCTGAGTTTATACTGGATGTAGTTAAGCTTTTAGGAGGTGTGTGTGCCAGAAAATGGCGTAATTACGGCGCGATAATGTGACTTTCACACACAAAAAAACACTGATGAAAGCACTATTTACATGTTTAGGGATGATACAAAGAAGGACAATTTGCTTTTAAATGCTTCAGTAAAATTTGATTAAAAATCTTCAAACTTTGTTTCCTTATAATGCTTTTAATACTTGACTTTTTCTTTTCACAGGGCTTGTATGAAGGCAATAAAGTAGTCCATGATTATGAGATATGAGTTTACAGATTAAAACAAGCCCTCCTCGTCACTTTGGAGGTTGGTTTATGGCTTTTCTCCGGTTACACCTACAGTCTATGGGCGTATCTCTGGGTTACACTTGTGTCTTTTTTGATTCTTCACAGTTCATTTTGTTGGCTCATCCTCTGGGATTTAGGAGAATACTTCAGTGCACAGAGTATAAACGCCTTCATACATAATCAGAGCTCGACAAGAACGGATATAAACAAAGCTGAAGAGGCCTTGTGTGTGTTGATGGAAGCAACAACTTGTCTGTAACAAGAGCCAATCAGCGTCTCTGACAATAACACATCTTTTGGGGAAAACAACAAACACCAGGTTTGAACGCCATCGTCATCCATCACAGAACCCAAATGAATGCTCTGCAGTAAACCGTCTCCTAAGAGTCCTTCAGAGAGTTGATAACGTCCTTGTAGAGCAGATTTGTAACATTTATCTGCCGTCGTGTTTTGGACCTCCTCCAGCGCCCGGTGTGACTTACCCTGTTAAACACAGGAAGCATCATGTAGAGCTTCTCCTCCTGCTCCTTCTGGGTCATGTGGCGAGGAGGGTGGCACAGCTCGGAGAAGAGGCGTCGCAGGTGCATGAGGCCCAGCGCGTTGTCCTGGGGGCTGCACTCCTCCTGCCTCGGCCGGCCCATGATCCTCTTCACCATGTTCATCGTGAGCGGCTTTGTCAGGGCAAAGGCAGCCCTGCAGATGGAAGAGAGGAGGTTTAGGACACGTCTGAAAGGGGCTCAATACTTAAATACAGCACTGTTGGGGTGAGTAAAAGTCTGTAAGCGTTCTTTGGTACCAACTAAACACTGTCACACAGTATTAAGAATTAAAAAAAGCTCAATATCTCTGATTTAAATCATTATTTTGCAAATTTTAAACAGTAAATGAATAAGGTGAAATGACTGTATGGCTGCTTGTGTTAAGACAACATTTCACAATTTAGAAAATTGGCTTCTTTCAGTAAACAAACAAAGGGGCTTTGCAGAATAACGTTCATATTTCTCCATTAGTACCGTTCTTGCATCCTTACAAGAACATAGGTATCGTATCGGCACAATTATTGTTAACAGCATATTCGATTTAAAAATTGTTATTAAAAATGAGATACCCAGCCCTACTTTACTGTTTGGAAAGTTTGCTTTGTGAGCGAAATCTACATTAAAAGCACTGTCAATAATTATTAACAATATAAACGCGTAGCAGGTCACAATAAAACACAAAGATCTGGCATAACTTGACTTCTACAAACTTAATTAAATCAGACCTCAGCTCTTAGAAAACCACGTTAAAAACAACAGCTGATTGCATTTCGTAATAGTAACCTTGTATGCGGACTGTCACTAAAATGGTAATTTAGATAAGTTTGGTAAATTACCATTTCTTTTTATAGCTTTTCTGCTACACAGCTAACCACCAGCGTCTCGTAGTAAACTGTCTCCTGGTCAGTTGTA
Organism: Anoplopoma fimbria; assembly: GCF_027596085.1. Taxonomy (NCBI): domain Eukaryota; kingdom Metazoa; phylum Chordata; class Actinopteri; order Perciformes; family Anoplopomatidae; genus Anoplopoma; species Anoplopoma fimbria. The sequence goes on along the minus strand of NC_072461.1, from coordinate 25,716,753 downwards.
TAAAAGCTTCTACAAACAGCCAGTTACAACCCAGAAGTGGCTTACTACATATGCACTGAGAATTGCAAAACAATTATCCAATGCAATTGTATACAACAATTTTAACCTCTGAAATTCCATATATATAAAATAACAAATTAGGAACAGCAGTACAACTTGCACGCATACTTCATATATACAGTATATACACAACCAGACATATACAGACATAGATATAGCATACAGAAAATATTCTGTTGTTTTTGTTATGATAAAAACAACAATATGCAGAGAATTTTCTACAGTTACTGTAATCAAGCTTTTATCTTTCATGTCATATGTTCAATATTGAGCTGCCGTATAACTGCATAGTATCTAAATTACTATAAATATAAGGTGATTAAAAATGGCAACCATATCTTTAGTTTTGGCTACCAAAAGCTGGTGCTTGGCAACCACTTTTAAAAGTCAGTGTTGAGCCGTTATATGAAACAAGTTTATCCATCTCAAAGTAAGACTGAAAAGCATAGCAGCATATTGGGACCAGTTGAGAAACCCAGCTACAAGTACTGGCACAATACTATTAAATTCCAAACAATATGTAGTCATAATATTTTGAACAGAACTTGAGACAAAATAGAATTGACATTGGTTGTTTCCAATTTCAATAGATCAGACATTTCAGGTTACTGGGTTTCTTTATGCAATTTCCTCTGAACTGTATGTATTGTCTCTTTCTTTGCATGATATATATATATATATATATATATATATATATATATATATATATTTAGCCATTATTTCCACACAGCTAATTCTCTCCAGACTCTCTTTAAGACGGTTGCTAGGAGACGTCACAGAACGGCGGAGCCTACACACAACACAGATAAACATCCGCTGATAATAAAACGCCATCAGCAGCCAGGAACGGTGCAGCCAATCTCAAACCATCAACTACAACTGCATACACAGCATACCTTGCTCAAGGGCACACTGACAAGAGTGGTGGTTCAGGGTTTATCATTTTTTTTCACCCACATGAGCTTCTGGGGACTCTTGACATTATAGACAGGTAAATAAATGACATTGTTTTGCTTAATGACATATGTAAAAAATCTCTGAACCTCTCCTAGCACTCCATCATACATAATCACTACGGAGTACTTTTTGTTGCATCGCAGAACATTGGCTCTAATCAGGTATGAGTACAAATGTTCTGGCAAAGGTTACATCGCTGTTCGATCTACGCTGAGCTGAACTGAAGCTCAAAAGCACTGACAGTTCAGTTCTAGTTCTCTCAGAAACTCAACCAGCAGCATGGACGCTTAAGAGACATGACAGTCTACCATGTAGTCGCTCCTGTCCCAGTGGAGGAAATAAACTCCTCACAGTGGATTATCGTCTCTTTAGACATCGACAAAACAGGCCCTATAGAAGGTGTTAATTAAATTACCTATTTGATGATCTACACACAACACACACGGGTCTAAAGTTCTGCAGATTCACATATTTAAACATTTTTGTGTGAAAACTGGAGTTAAAATGTACATGAAAGGTCATTTCTCTTCACATAGTTTTCCAAAAGGTGAACTTCAACTCTACATCCAGGTGTGTCTGTGCAGAAAAACAAGTTCCAAATCACTGGAGACATTACTCTGCTTAACATTTTTGCCTCACATTCCTCCAAAATTGTCAGTATAACCACCAAGGGTCAGTGTCATGCTCCACCCTAAAGACTTTGCTCAATGGCATCTTAGAAGTAAGGCTGCAACCAACGATTATTTTCATTATCAATTAATCTGATGATTATTTCTAGATTAATCGACTAATATTTGGTCTATAAATTGTCAGAAAATAGTGAAAAATGCCATCCATTTTCTCAACGCCCAAGGTGATGTCTCTTAATGTCTTGTTTTGTCAGAGATTTTCTTTTAGTGTGATATAAATCAACAAAAAGCAGACATCCTTCATATTTTAGAATGGACGAAAAGTGCAAGTTCTTCCATTTTTGAGTGAAAAGAAACTCCAATATTTATCGACCATCAAATTAGTTTGCGATCATTTTTCTGTCAGACTAATCGTTGCAGCTCTACTCGGAAGTATCATCTGAGGACTGAAGAAAGCAGTTTTCATTCCCTCTCCTCAGCCACTTATGGGAAGTCTAAACAAATCTGGATTCAAACCAGCCACCCTCAGGGTAGGAGCCTCTCAGGCTAATTCACTCTTGGCAAGCTTCTCCGTCTGTTGGCTGTATATAAATTTGATTTTACTGTTGTGATTTCACAAGGGCAGGAGATATTAATGCATTTTTTAAAGCAGTTTGTAGACTTGACTTGATGCCAAACAGATGATTTTGAATAATGTGACAGAGGAGGCTCCTCCTTCATGTTGGCTCTGTGCGTTTCCTCTCTTCATGCAAACAACAACGCAGCAGTGTTCTGATCCAGTGTCTTTGTTGTTAACGTTTTTTTGTGATTTTTTTTGTGATTTCTAATTAACACCATATTCTTCTAAATCATCACAAGTCAATCAATCGATTTAATTGTGACAAAGAGATATTGATAAGGAAATTAAGTGAACAACGAACCAGAGTTGAAATCTGCAGGAGGAGGGCTAGTTAACGTTAGCGGTTAGCACAATCATGGGAGCTAACAGCTAACGTTAGCGGAGGTTGCATTGAGTTTCCTTTTTTTGCGTTCAATCTCCATTGGCTAAAAAATTATGTTAGGCAAAGGCAAATCATAATGCATCATGATGTGTTCAAATGTCATCTTGTAAAATGTAGTTTTTGGTGAGAAACCGTAAATAAATACAGGTTGAAGGAGATGTTTTCTCAGTAGTGTTTATTGGTTTTTTTACGTTGGTATCAAATTGGGTATCAAGAATCTTCAAGGTCTGATTTGCCACGACGGCATTTCCACAAACCCCATCTACCTCCCCCATAAAAGACATCCAGAACGTGTTAGGAAACACGATGGTGGAGACAGACGGCTACAAAGACACTTCGGAGTGTTATTGTGATTTTACAGGAACGAGGCATCGGTGGCACTAACACAACCCCTCCGGGCTGAAGGCTTTGTAACTCGCTGCCCTCTGCGTGAACTCGCGCTCTAAACGGCACCATTTGGTCCACTTCTATCTGACGCGCCTCTGCATGAGTGTGTGCGTATGATCTTAGCATGCATAATCTAAAGACACTCTTAACCTGGTTGGTGCTTTGCTCTGTAACAGCCGCCATCATGCTTTGAGTTACATAATCAGTTCTGTCACATCCATGTTTTTGGCTTGTTTCCCCCCCCCAATTTGTGGGTTATTTTCTGATGAAATATTCCTTCAAAACATGTCGGGTTAATCTCAGACACATGATGGAGATCAAACCAGAACAAGACCTTAAAGGCTCAGGGTTTGACATTTACAATACAGCCTGTGTTGGCATTGATGCTCTCCACAGTTGAGTTTGTACTCAGCCCCAGCTCTGCCTGTCTGAGATAAGGCATTAGAGCAGGCCCTTCAGTACATATCCTTAAAAAAACAACAACAACATTATACCACCGCCTGCTGCACACGCTGATAAAGTTTGGTGGTCATGTGACAGAAGGTTTTTTGTTCTAACCGACAGGCCTTTTAGATGCAGAAACTGTAAATTGCAGCAGTCCCATTTTACTGCATTCTCACTGATCTAGATCATCCGCAGAGGCACATTTTACTGATTTCTGAAAGGGCTACATTACATTTTTTGGCCTTTAGTTTCATTTTGAAGGTTAACAAAAATACTTCTCTATATAGTGACTGATAACACCCTACTGGAGTAGTGCACTCCATTTATAAAGAGGAAGTGAGTGCAGAACAAGAAGTCTTTTCAGCCACAGGAAGCTGGAGGTCTTATTAACTACACTGTTGACAGATGATTGCAACTAATTCACAAAGAAAATAAAAATGCAACATCACTGTGGGGACTGATCATGAACAGATGGCAGATGTTTACGATGGCTACCGCTGTGTATGTGTTGGCGCGCAATTAAATATTTATTCACTTTTGTTTTGTTGCTTTTAATGTAAGCCAATTGAGGGGCTCAAGAACAAGAAAAAAAAAAACATAAACACAATAATGAACTGCAAACATAAAACCTTTGCTGGATAAGCTGATATAGAGAGTTTTCAACCAGAACTAGGATCTTATTTTTAGAAGAAACCGACTCCTGCTTTTTGCTCGTCATCATTGAGAAGTAGCCATAAATTAATACTTAGCGTGCCTTATTAAGATTAGGTTTATTAAAGTGCAGGTTCATTACTACTTTGGCGTGTGATGAGCGGAGCTATTCTCAGCAGCCGAAATCAGCTCTCTGCACAGCGAACATCCTTCCCCTTTTTTATTCTTTTTTTTCGACACACAAATCACGTTTGCCCACTGGCTCTCGTTCATAACGTAATAATCCACGAGAAATGACAAAGTCGTTATCACAAATCCTCCACTGGTCCAATGGACGTAGTAAAAAGCAGGAAAAAGCCACAGATCTACTGCACATTTGGCTCAAGCCGACACAGCAGCAGTGGTGTTATGAGGCGAGCGAGATGTAACGGCCTCAGCAGCATCATCAGCAGAAAGAAAGCCCGTCTCCAGCTGTTGGGTGTAATGGAAACTCGGGCTGAGCCACAGTTTGAAGAAGCTGCCAGTCCAGGAGAAAAAGAAGAATCTTGCTGGGTGTCAAGCATCTAGAGTCCAAAAAGCAGAAGAGACTGGTCTGTGGCCAGTTTAAAAATATCCAGCCCAGTGGGCCCAGTTCCTGAGTCATTGTTTCAAGCTGTGAGTTTCACTGTGAAACCCCAAAAAAAGAAACAGGCAGGAATGCTGGCTGCTTTAGATACATGTGTGTTTTCAGTTGTCTCAGTGGGAAACACGCAATGAAAGTTGGGTAAAGTTTTAAAAATAGATCCTGACTCAAACCTGGACAAGTCCGGGGTAAGAGGAGATAGATATATATATATATATATATGACAACTATTTTTTTTAATACGCAAAATTAAGTTTATTGCTTTTGTCACACATACATTATCTTTTATGCCTCTATGAAATAAAAAACAACCAGAAAATAACACAATCACAAGAAAGACTCCGCTAACGTGATAAGAAATGATAACCTTTTAATCAAATCTCATTTTAAGCTTATTAAGCTTTGGGGAATGGAACAGCAGTGGGGCTCCATCACACAGCAACAGTAATGTGATTTTTGAATTAGTTACTGTTTAGTCACCTAATATTATTAATGAGGAGAGATGAGGTAGTATCTCTGTCATCGAGCTCCGTCAGATCGACTGGTGACGTTGTTCGCTTTGCAAAAAAAAAAAAAAAAAAAAAGGGGAAACTATGGATCTTATTTTTAAAGGGTTTTACACCATTTCTATCGGTACGATAATGTTTTAATCACCAAAATAATACTAAGAAATACAGACACAGTTGTAAACAAGACAAACATTTCAGCCAAATAAGCTACCACTTTAACTAGAAGTAAGCAGTCCTTGTACAACAGTTCGTTTGATATCTTACGACAATGAATCCTTAATATTTCACGCGTTTTCCTTTGAAAGTCAGCATCATGTGTCAATTTCTGCATACGCTCTTTTCAAAATAAACTTCCGTCCCAACAGGAAACAACTCAGTTAGGGGTTTAGGTAACAAACCCACTTGGTTAGCTTTAGGAAAACATTATCATTTGGATTAAAATAAATAATATACATTATGCAAGTTATGTGACAAAAACATCAACGCTGACTTCTTCAGGAATAAAATATCATACTGTTAGTGCAGTAGGTGGAAATTGAACCACAAAGCCAGCCTATTAACTGTGATGCATATTTAGAAAGTCAAGTTTGTAATAATGCCGTTGTTGGCCTTTGTTCCAAGTTAAAAACCGGTTTGGTGAAGCTGGGACTGAGCTGTGTTCAGGCTGAGAAAGCCTTCCCTTCTTCTGCTCCATAATGTGGCCTTACTTCAGCTCTCTGAACAATGCTGACTGTAACACTGCTGTACTGAGGCCCTGTTTATCAGAGAGTCACTGAAGCAGACACGAGAGTGCTGGGGGAACGCTAGAGCCGAGCTCAGCAGGGCCGGGACCACAGACCGGGGCAAACACATGTCATGGGACTCGGCATAAGGCTGAGGCTGGAAGATCAACAAAAAAAAAGGAGAGGCAGTGATCTGCAGACAAACGCAGGATAACAACGCACTCCACCTATTTGGTAAAGAGAGAGCGTCATGAGAGCACACACAGGAAACAACATTTACGGTTCTGGGTGGTCCGAACTGAAACGAAGAGACGTGGAAATTCAATTTGGGAGGACAAATTACCGTCTTGGTGCTTCTTTACTCGTTCATGTCTCTGAAAGGAGCATAGCTTTTACCTGAAAGCTACATTTTGGTTTTGATTGACTTCCTGCAGCTTGGAGATGATAACTCTAATTTAAGTTCCTACACTGAAAATAGCATACATGCTAACAAGCGGCTGGACAGTCACTAGTAGTCTAAGACGTAAATAACTGTTTACTGAAAAACAGTAATCACAATCTGTCTGATTTGCCTCCTGTGTTTGGACAATAACAGAGTTGTTAAGGTTTCACTTGTCTCCTTTTAGAGTTACCCTCCCTTTGAGACATTCTTACATAATACTAATAATAATTAAATGAATTTGTATAGCACAAAATCATAAATTTGCTTTAAAATCTGTACAACATACTAGATCCTCTCTAGTCATAATATAGATACTGCTATTCACTGGTGATGTTACAAGGTGTTTTCTATTAAAAAATGTGTTGGATATTAAACATATCAGCCATATTTAGTGAATGTTTGTCTCTAAATCAACATGATCCAAATTCTAATTTCAGATCTGGAAACACAGCCAGGAAAAACAACAAGATGCCCACACCTTTTTGGCCACAGATTTCTTCCTTCCTTCCTACGGAGATATTATGAGGCACACATCATCTTGTTGAATCCAAAATGCCTGAAAGTACCTGAAGGAAGCTGGAACCGGTTCAGAGGGACAAGCTATTTAGATTGCGAGCAGGGCGGAGACATGGCGCCGTGCTCGTCTCTACTACCGACTCTGACTTCTTACATCCTGATAAAAGCAAACAGGTTTATATGTCGTTGGCTCATCACTCGTTTTTCTGCCCTGGTGTGAGTTTGAATGTCCAGTAGGTTGACCTCTGCAGTCTGACAGCTCACTGCATACCTCAGTGACATAACAGGGAGGATTAAGAGAGCAGCTTTGATGAGGATTAGAAACCCACAGCACCATCATCACACAACCTGATTAGCAACTCAAAGCTAATGATCCTTTCAAGCAGATCAAGATTCTTGAATTCTGGAGCCATTCACAACTTCTAGAAATTGATTTATGACAACTTCTTTTCAACAAAAGAACAGATATTGCCTTCTCAAATGACTATTAATAATTAAAAGTGAGAGAAAAGCATCACTGTTGGGACTGTCTTCCTCATGAAAACTGTATGCATCTCATGAATGCAGATCTGATGAAATCATCATGTGTGATTTGATGAAAAATCACTCAAAATATCAGTTTTTTTGTGTATAAATTCCTTTTAAAACTTGTTAGTTTTGGAGAAATAAAAAGGCACATAGCGAACCATATTTGTTTATGTAACAATCAGCATTTTTATGTTTTGAACGACTTGAATTTGTTCCTCTTGAAGTCCCTGATGATTGAGAAATACTACAAATGTTTGTAAAACTTTATCATGAATGAATGTTATATTATTGACTTTTTTCAAATATAAGAACTCCAGAATCTTATACACACTTTATTCTGCTTTCATGCCTTCATTTGCCACACTGGCTTTATTGGGCACAGTGGATTTGAGTAGATCCTGAAATAAGCACTCTGAAGTACTGAATGGTTTATAGATTTTGAATCTGGAATTGATTTTAAGTCGATTTCGAACGCTGACAGATTCAAAAGATGCTTTAAAGAGCCCTAGACATAAAATAAAAACTATGTGCATATCTGATCCAGCTTCGCTTTGTTCATAACCAATCCAGTTTTTAAAGAAAAACCGCATCAAAACCTCGTCTCGTCTCGGCAGAACCAAAGAGAATGAGTCAACCCCCATGCAGCGGAGGGGCGGGGGGGGGGGGGGAACTGAGCCTGCTTTCTGCGCCCTCCAGTCTTTTTTCAAAGCATTCTCTTTAAGCGGACGCCAGCTTCAATGAGCGTCTCACGGAGCTCGCTCTAACTCCTGGGAGATGAAGGCAGCCGGTGCCCTGGAAAAGACGAGCTCTTCCAAAAAAAAAAAAAAAGGGGCCCGTGTGGTGGTTCCTCTGGAGAAAGTGATGTAATCACAGAAAAAGTCTCCTGTCTTGACAGCTTAGGTGGAAAGCTGGGGGAGCGCCGCAGAGATGATAGAAAAAGAACTGAGCTGTTTGATAAAAACAAATGAAAAGATAATAAACGGTTATGTAAGCAGGGTGGAGATTTCACACCAGCCTCCAGCCAAATTCTGACAACAGGTGATCTCCCTCTGCAAGCCATTGTGACACATAACCTTCCATTAAACACCTCTCTTCATTATCCGACATCCACTAGAAGACGTAGAAAATACCCTCAGACACCCCCGAGACATTTCAAAGCCATCACTGCTAAAAAGGAACTTGATGCATGGTGGATTTAGAGTGGCGGAGCTACAAAAGGAGCCGCTTCCAACTACTGAACTACGTCTGTGATCAACAGCTGATTCATGACCTGTGTGAGTGTAATGAGAACCAGAAGGGCAGGAAAACGATCTGCTGCCGAACAAGTCCGGACAGGAGCAGATGTGACAGCCTCCTCTCTGGATGTCTGCTCCGGCCTTCAGTAAACAAGGCCTGGGGAGTCATCACCACGAGCCATTACCTCCAGCTCAGCAGATTCATTCTAGCCGTGTCTCTCCTCCCAGCTGCTTCTGCAACATTTATCACTGCTAAATGATGAATGTTGAGGGCTGGAGGACTAAAGGTAATGTTGTCCAGCCAATATCCATCTCAGTAATCTGTTGGTAATATCATTGAATGATATCCATGGCAACAAGTGGGTCCTATAAGAAATTGCTAGCTGTCAACAACCAAAATTACAAAAAAATATATGTAAATTAGAAAATATTAGGCACAGTTTCCAGTAAAAATCAAACTACAAGTAGTCCGATTACATATTTCAAATGAATATTAAACATATTTAATATACTACTTCATATAAACCTGTTGACAACTTTCCACAGAATCTGAAGGTCTGTCCTTAGGATAACAATGATTCGTGTTCAATTTGACACCTAGAAAAGGTGTTAAAATGTGGTCTAATGTGGAGCAGGCTGTTCTCCGCCATTTGGTTCTCTTCGTTATTTCTGAAGAGGTACTGTGAAATGTTTATTTCCTGTCTTTCTGTTCCATCAGAGGTGCTTACTTCTCCATCTCAGCGTTTGTTTTTCTTCATGTGTCTATTTACTTGTTGTCTCTAATGTAATGGAGGCCTTTAACAATCTCAGATGTGAGTCACAAAAAACTCAAAAGGAGAATTTTTTAAACATCATGAATTATAATTGTGCACATACATTTGTTAGAAATCAGTGACACTTATGTGTTGGGCTGAACAATTTAGAAAATATATGTAATTGCGAGTATTATGACAGATATTGCAATTGGTAAATAATTTGCGATATAAGAGGGAATGATCATTTATTCTAATAATCTTAGTCAAATGATTATTTACAGGAATCTGTACCAAACAAAGATTTTTTTTCTTAAGTCTGGAAAATATGATGTTCATGCCAGGACATCCTTAAAGAACCCCGATTTATAATTTGACAAATATTTTTGCCCTAAAGAAAAACTGTGCCTTCTGCGATTTGCAAAATTGCATAAGCCATATTGTGATTTCAATATAATTTTGATGAATTGTGCAGCCCTACTAGAAGATATTTCCCTCTTCTAAAGATTTATAAATCACACAAAAGGAATAAAATGTCAACGTTGACGGTTCTGAACTTAACAATGGTAGTAAAGTTAAATGTAATCACGGCCCTGGCTTCCTTTTTATCCATCGCACGATGTCTCCAGAGATCTCAGGGTATTTTCATTTCATACACAGTGTCTCCGGCTGCTGCATCCCTCACTGCTCGATGCTTCATGATGGAATCAAAGCTTCTTACGCGACAGCACTCAGTCACCAAACTGCTTTAATGTTGAGTAAACATGTAAGTGAATCCGTCACTGAAGCCCAGAGGCAACGCTTACGCATCAATAATCACATTAAACATGCTATACTGTTCAATCCACCGAGGTCAGGATCGCCGATAACAGTAAACAAACTCCCGGTTACCGCGGAGACGAGCTCAGCATCAACCTCTTGGTTTTTTTCCCCCGTACCTGCTGTTCTCTCTGCGCTCCGCCAGCATCTCAACTCATCAGCAGCAACATAAAAAAATAAGACAAGAATATTCCACTGTGTCCCAAGACCGAGTCTCCTCTTCCCCTTAAAAACACTCCGTCTCTCTGATACGGAAACACAACGACAATGGTGTCATGCCTTCCCCCTCACGGCGGCGTGAGGAGAGGAGAGGAGAGGAGCGGAGGCATGGCTTGTCTTCATTGGCAGTGCCAGGGGCTTTGTTCGCCAGCCAGCAGCGTGGTGTGTGTGTGTGTGTGTGTGTGTGTGTGTGTGTGTGTGTGTGTGTGTGTGTGTGGCCTGCCGGGACTGGCACAGCTGATCCCCCCCTGACACCGGGTGGGGTGCACAGGGCTTTGGAGGAGGGGTGGTGGTGGTGGGGCTACGACCGTCACAGCGAGAGGATCGTACCATGTAGACCGGGAGAGGAGGGGGGGGAGGACACTTGTTTACTTTTTAACCATATTTTATTGTATATTTTCATATTTCTATTTTTTCTAATTATGTCTTTAGTATTGCACTGTGTTTTGTTATTTACTGTATGCACTATTTAATCCCCAAAACAAATACCTTGTTTGTGTAACATACTTGGCAATAAACAGCTTATGATTGGGATAAGCCACAGTAGTAAACAGCATTCAAAAATACATGTTTTTATGGGGGTTTAGGCAGCATTGTTTACATGCGTCCCCCTTGACTTTATGTTATTATGACGTCAGACCGATATTGTTTATGGAAAGAGTTTTCCCTTGGAGCAGTGTGTTGACATCAGTGCACTTTATAAACACGCACATGTTCATATCGGATGCAGCTTTTCATAAAAAATGCAACATTTCATACTGTGTCATAATTTTTGTATAAATCTAATCTGTCAACTATATCGGGCTCCATGTTCTTGATATATATATATATATATATATATATATATACACATATACATACAGCACTCCAGCTGGAACAAATAGTCGATTGATCGATCACATTATTAAACAAAAAAATAATATGCAACTATTTTGATTTATCGTTTCCATTAAATAAAGCTAAGCGGCCAAACGTTCTCTGGTTCCAGCTTCTCAAATGTGAGGATCAGCTTCTTTGTTTATAATAAATTAAATATCTTTTTGTTTTGGCCAGTGGGGATGCAAGATATATACAACTAGCGCAAATAAATTATCGGACATTAATGGGAAATTTATATTAATGTGTACTATTCTACTACTGAGATTGTAGCCAATACAACAAAGCCAAATTTCTATCATTTACTTAAACGCAGCATCTACACACTCCAATATAATATATATATATATAATATGCTTCTTTAAAGTTGGTTTTCAAACTGCCAAGATGAAGATAAAGAGAAGGAAGAAGGAATAAATAAACAGTAGATTTGTTGAGTCATAACTGTTTTTTGTTATTGTTGAATTAGCAATTCTGTTCGGTCTGAGCTCTGGAATATTAAAGCATTCATCATTGCTCACTATATCTTCACTATATCTTCTTTTAACAATACAAACATACCATCTTACCAAACATATCATCTAATTGGCCATGAGAAGCTGGTAGTTATCCATATCGTGCATCCTTAATTGTCAGAGTAATGAACAATAATAATCTTTACTAGCAGCCCTACAGAGGAAATATGGCATACTCAAATTCCCATTACCGCTATTTAATTGCTGTGATTAGGGTCGCTTCTGAATTAAAAACTAGGTAAAAGTTGAGAAACCCTCTCCATGAGACGTGTAGTGGATCATCCTGAGAACCACCGAGTCTGAAGTGTGGTTTCCAGCTGGAGCACACAGACTGGGCCATATGGAAATGAGGCCAGTGGGAGGAAGCAGATCATCCACCTCACTGAGTGAAGCCTGCTACGCGATCTCCTCCTCAACACAACCACCAGGTCGACCATCCGCTGGGAAAGGAAAGGATCTGAAGCAGCAGAAGCTTCACTGCAGCCAGAGAGACCTGTTGTGTCACGAGAGCCTTCAGGGGTCCTCAGACACTTGAATCACAGTTAGCATGTGATTTCAGCTCCTCTCCGCCAAAAAACTGCATTTATTAATCCATCTTGACAGCTGCTTATCGCCCATCACGATTTGTTCCATTCCATAAGTGGGAAATTGAAAAAATAATCCAAAATTCTGTGAAATTGCTTTGTTGATCAACACTAATAACCATAAAGAGTTATTACCATCCAGCGCCGAGGGGAGCAAAGTCCTTGAAATTCACAAGCAATAAACGGAGCTGGGAAAATGTCTCCTTCAGCCTGTGACCATTACAACATGCATTAAATACGACATTACTCTGCTGCAGTATATAATCTGACTGTAACCATACAACACAACCAGCTGAACCACATATAGAAAAATATACTCCCTTTAATTTATATTATTCATACCTTTTTTAGGTTTTTAAGTGAATTAGAGATGCTACAATGTATCCTCCAAATGGTAAATTGAATTGTGTTTTTACAATGCTTTTGTAGTCTTCCAACCACTCAAAAAACAAAACACATTCATGTCCGAAGACGCAGCCTTCACACTTCATTTTGGGTAAAGTGTCTTGCCTAAGGACACAACAACATGGACGAGCCAGGGATCGAACCGACGATCTCCCGATTGAAGGACAACACGCTCAACATCTGACCCGCTCTAGCTCTGATCCTCCTGACTCGTTCTAAATGTTTCCATCTCTAAAAGAAACCAAAACCGACATGGGGTTTGTCCATCGCTCACTCATTTCCCACTTCCCTACATTGTCTGTGGCTCTCAGCCCGAAGCCAACTGGTTCCTACTAAAGATCTGTGTCACAAATGTAGTTTCATTTTTTGGAAAAGGCTCAGTAATTTCTTGGACAGCTGTAGTTTTAAGTGAAAGATATCTTAAACAGGAATAGTATTGCATTTGATGGGGACTATTTTCAGTTTTGGACTGGTATATTCTTTAATTACAATCAACATGGGCACTGTAGTTTATTTACTAAATACTAAACTACTGAATACTACCTAGATCAACACATGTATATATACATATTTAGTAAATAAACTACAATGCCCATGTTGATTGTAATTTAAGAATATACCAGTGTTTTTAACAGTTTAGTAGGACAACAATGGAGCACAATGGCACAAAGGAAAAGAAAAAAGCTACTTTATTTAAGCAGGATCAATTAATTGTTGGTTGGATGGATGAATGACTGTAATCCAATATCTTAAAAAAAGAGCATAAAAGTACTGTATGTATGTGTATATTCAGTAGACATTCACAAAGTACTTGTGCATACTACAATATGTATGTGTACCGGCACTTATCATGAAGAGCAGGCCATTTCCTCCGAGGGCTAATTAAGAATGATCCTCTCCTAATTTATGACTTCACGCTGCTTCATCTCGAGAAGGACGACAACTGCTGAACTGAAACTGAAGTCTGGTGTTTGACACGCCATCTTTAGTGAGAAACACACACACATACTGAGGCGGTTTCTATCCATGTGATGCATTTAGCATGGCCTGAGAAAGGCTCACTTAGTGCATCGAGAGGGGGAATTAGCATCGGCCTTGTGCTGCATTATCTACTGTAGATACACTTGATCAATAACGAGCGCCTCACAAAGAACAGATTTCCACAGAGAGAGAAACGCATCGATATCAATATAATCTCTGGTTTGTCTGTATACATTAGTGATTAGTGATGATTAAAGCTTTTGACTCATCCCAGTTTATGAGAGCCGCTGTATCTATACCAGTCTACAAGTTGTTTTATCCAATTAGGCCTCGGGTGTAACACTCTTTAAAATGTTGCCATAACAACGAGAGCAGAGAACTGTTATTTGCTTGTGTTCACAACAATAACTGTAACTTCTCACACGCTGCCTCCTCAAGCAATTAGGAATGCGTCATTATAGTTTAAATATTTGGAGATTCTTGACACTTGGTCTAACAAAATACGCAATTAAAGCAACCGTAAGCTGCAACTTTGACGTGAAAATATTAGGGAACAACATTAAGTAAATATGCTCTCCCTTGTGAAAATCTGAGGCTATGAAAGGTCACCAGAGTTGCAAAATACTTTTTTGTTTACCAGGCACTAGGGCTGATAAATTCCCTAATATTAAGCAGGTGCTTTTGCATATTTAATATCCATCAGCTTTTTGAAGAACTGAGTAGGATCTCCACACTACACTTGGTTAGAAGCCATTTCTGGTACAAAAAACACAAAAAAACCTCAGCCATGGGAACAATTCATCAGCTTCTACAAAAGTGTCTGCGAGGGAATTGTTATATTGCTCAACCGTTTTGTAATCGTCCACAGAACCTTGGCAATGTTTCATCACGAACAACTGTCATATAAAGCAGCTGGTAAACGAGATCACATTTCATATAGGTATTGCCGACATCCGCAGGACATAAGGAACTCCTCAAACAATGCAGAGCAAAATAATTTGGTGATAAATAGCAAAAGTACAGGAGAAAAATACATGTAAATAAAGGGACAATA